>NW_005370500.1:191250-205309 GCF_000412655.1 Myotis brandtii | reverse complement strand
CCACGTGCCCCTCCCACACGTGAGTCCTTTCTGCATAAACCTGACGGAGAAATAGCTGAAGGAGATAAAGATGATTATATGGATTCCCTATTTCCACAGGCGCTAATGATTGTCACAGGACAGAACCAGCCTCGGAAAAGGGCTAACACCTGGCGGTCCGCATTCACTGAACATATTCTCTGTGCACATCTCTGCCACGGAAGCCACGCTTTCTCAGCTCACACCGAGCAGAGTGGTTTGCCTCTAGGTTCAATTTATTTCTTCATTGTGGAAAGAATATGTAAACAAAACCATGACCCTCCCTGGGGGAGATTCCCTAATGATATTAACTGTCCTCTCTGCCTTCCTCGGATGAATGTCCTAAGACATTATGAGGCCACTGGGAGCAGTGGGAAGGATGAGGTCGAGGGGTGGTGCTGGTGGGTGCGTGGAGGGTGCTGGAGACCAGCCTGCCTCCTAGAGAGCGGCCCCCACCCTGGGCCATTGTTCCCTCGTCTTTGAAGGAGCAGACGGACTACATCATCTTTTTTCTCTTTTAATTGCGGTGAAATTCACATAACATAAAAGGAACCATTTTACAGTGTACAATTCAGTGGCATTTAGTACATTCACAATTATGCAGCCGCCACCTCTATCTAGTTCCAGAACATTTTATCACCCCCAAGGAGACCCCCTACCTGTTAAACTGGATTAACCTAATCTTTTAAGGACCCTTTCAATTATATAATTCTGTGGCTCCAAACGAGCAAATTGACTCACTCAACTCTTAAAAATACCCTCCAGGCCGAAAAGACGCAAAGATTACCCCATAAATGTGGAACATCTAAATATTTGTCCCTAACAAACACAGTGGGGGTGGACGACCTGGGCTGCTGGGGGGCAGATGACTCCTGGGCTGCTCGTCACACAGCTCCACAGTGTCGGCCGTTTCCACGGCGGGGCCAGCCGAGCGCCCACAGAGCCAGCCCCCCGACAGCAGAGACGGCACAGACGTGGGATTTACATTGCTCGTTCCTTGTCGCCTCCGGAAAACCACCGTCCCGTCTGTCTCTACCAGAAAAGGGCCACGCTTTTCTAGGAATTCAGATTCCTGAGCAGAGGGGCATTACTGTGGAATGAGCCCATCCCGTCACCCCCATCGGTGCAGGGAGTAAAGTGGGAAGGTCATGCTCTTACCGTTAAGAGCCTTAGCGTGGGAAATGGTCCAGTTGCGCTCTCTGGGTCTTGGCTGCCCCACCTCCCTTCCCATGTTTTCATGCGGTGAGATTCCTATTTCAAGCAAAGATCCAACATGGAAGCCCAGTACATACCACAGGCGGGGAAGTCTGTGAGCTCATCTCCCTGGCCTTCTCCCCTCCTCTGTGAGGGGGCTCCATGGACTCCCCCTGTGGACTCCCCCCATTCCCTCAAGCACAGGATGGAAACCACCCATCCTGACCCTAAGAGGCTCCAAGTGCTGGCGCTGATGGTCTTTGGACCATCTATGCACCATCTGTGAATTTCTGCTTTTTTATTGGCCATGGGATAGTTAAGAAACGTCCATGTACGTCACAATCAAACTTCCCGAGAGTCCTCGGTGAGACCCCTGCAAGTTCATGGCTTTGCTCTCCATTGCTCACCTGGATCACAGCGCTCCCCACCCCCTCAACCCCGGCTCACCTGCTCACACCTTTTAAGCCTCAGCAGCCCCGCCCGAGTCTCCAGGCCACCTTTGCTCCGTTCAGCGGCTGCAACGAAAAGATTAGAGGCAGGGCGGTGTGACTCACCGCTCCTACATGGTAATTGAACTTGCTGGTTTCTCGGGACATAAACACCTGGAATTTATGAGTGGTGTTTAGAACGGCAAATGAGTGCCGGTTTCACAGTTTTGTTTTCAATCTACGTGCCCTTGGAGGGAATCAGACCTATGACAGCTTTATCAGCCACACGGGCATCTCTACCCATTAGGCGAGATGAACCGCGGATGCGTGTGTTGTGTCTCTGTGGTCCTGCGTGGGGCTGGGAATTCCACGGATGTCACATGTGGAGAGAGTCCCTCAGCCAGGAGCACTATCACATCATGGTCGCATTTAGACAGGACACAGACTTGTACGTGGCTGGCAATGCCACTGATAATGAATTCTAGTGACCGAAACGGGAAATAATATAAAACTAAACAAAACCGCTCACATTGCATTTATACTGAAAGGTTCGATTGGTTGAATAAAAACCCAAGTAAATGGAACAGCAGCGGGGGACAGTTTGGTGGAAGGCGGGAGCGTGTGCACAAAGCTGCAGTGAGGAGGGAACCCTGTGGACAGGCCACTCAGCACTCCGGGCCTGAGACAGCCATTCCGGGGCCTTCCCCCTGCCACAGCTCCTACAGGCACCGTCAGGGGTTGTCAGCACACGCTCCCTGGGGAGGCAGGCGTCCCTACCCGACCTCATTGGAGGGAGGGGGCTCCCCTGAGCCTTGGGGTTGGCTGTGGGAGTCAGGGCCTGGCCCCCCTCTCCTGACTTCTCACCCAATGCTCTCGAAACACCAGCAACGGCTCCATGGTCCATTAAATTGGACTGAAGCTCCGACGGCTTGCAAAGCACATTTTTCTGAAGAGCTGTTATAAAGGTCTCATTGCTCAAGTGTAATCTAGCAAAACCGCCAAGCCCCCCCTCCCCCAACCCTCCCCCTCCTTAGATGCTCGGACTTGCCAGGGCAAGGAAAAGGGATAGCTGACTCCAGGAGTGACTGCACCCAGCCCGGAGCTGTTTGGAGGGTACACGGAAGGTTCCAGAAGAGGCAATGGCCCCCCACAGGGATCGTCTGGGGTAGTTCTCCAGAGCCCAGCTCGCCTGTCCTCTAGCTCTCCCTCTGTTGCCCACCAGCCGGGGAGCTGGGAGTAGCGCTCTGCCTCCCTGTGCCTCAGTTTCCTTGTCTGGACATAGGGTTGTGCATGGGCTCCGCCTCAGAGGCTGGTCGTGATGCAAGGCCCTGGGGACAGTGCTTACGGTGTGTCAGGAACTGTACCCACAAAAATGAGCAAAATAGGCAGAAACCCCTGCCCTTATATTGGGGTACAGTGAACACTCAGTAGGGTTATTAGCCCCCAGTTAGGTCAGACCTGTGCCAACAAGTCACCTGTTGGCCGGCATCGGGCACGGCCTTCCTGGGCTTTGAGGGTGGCTGACACCTACCACCCTAATGTTCTGCCAACCGGCAGCCACGGGGACACACAATGTGCTGCCAGCTTGTGCCCTGGACACACTCGACGTCCAGGAGGTGCCCCGCCAGCCTGGGCCCGCCCCTCCCGCCTGTCAACGGAAGGGCCATGTGTTTTGCATCAGCAGTGAACTGGGCCAAAGTTTAGTCAATCAGACGTTGTGTAAGGGCGGCTGGCGAGGGGTCGGAGGCCTCCTGGCATCCCCGCGGCTGGCTGTTCAATGATTATCTCCCTGGGGTGGGTCGTGGGGAGCCGGTCCAAAGCGAAGTTGACCGTGGCCCCGATCCAAAGGCCTGCCCCTGACGTCAGAGACGAGCCTCCGGGGTGGGGCCAGGGGGCAGGACCTTGCTTCTCCGTGGCATTTAAAGCCGGCGCTTCTGCCACCAAACACCAAACACCACCTTCCCACCGTGAAAGCAGGCTCACCAGCGGGAAGAGCCCGAAAGCAGGCCTTGGATCTCTGGTCGAGACCGTCCAGAGAGCAGGAAGGTAGGCCGGGTGTTTGAACTTATGTTGCTAAAAACCACAGAGGTAACGCAAACTCGCTTCCTTATCCTTACAGCTACGCCGGCGTGGCTGGAGGGCACGGTTCCCGCTCATGTTCAGGAAGCCCATGCTTGCCATTGCAGGGAACCTTGGTGTCTGTGGCCCTCAGCGCGACTCTGCAGAAATGCCTCCTCAGCTCCCCAACGGCCTCAACTACTCTGCCAAGGTTGTCCAGGGCACCCTGGACAGCCTGCCCCAGGCAGTGCGCGAGTTCGTGGAGACCAATGCCAGCCTGTGCCAGCCCGAATGCATCCACATCTGCAATGGCTCCGAGGAGGAGAACCAGCAGCTGCTGCACGAAATGGAGGAGCAGGGCACCATCAAGAGGCTGAAGAAGTACGACAACTGGTGAGTGCACCCCAGCCCCAGCACCCCCACCCCCCCACAAGGTGGAAAGAGGTGGATGAAGATCGAGGGGTGAGGGGTTTGCAGGCCTTTGAAAAATTATGTAATGGCCAGAACCATATAGACTTTAACTAATGACACTCATAGTGCCCCAGTCTTCAATGAGCTGGCATATGCAAGCAAATGCTCTTTGCAAATTAGACACCGGGTAAAAACAGAAGTCGGACCGTCCCTGTCCTCCCAGACTGGCTCACAGTCTAGCAAATGGCTCCTTGACCCTGCCAGCTGGTGTGGCTGTCACATCTGCAGAATATCGCCAGCGCTTGGCACCTGCTAGGGGCAGGGAGGACACGAGGATGAGTCAGCGGGTCCGTTCCTACAGGATGCTGGGCTGGGAGGACCCTGCACACAGACGGGTTCAACATGGCTGCACTTCCCCTCCGACCCTCACCTGTGTGTTATTGTTTTTGCAGCTGGTTGGCTCTCACTGACCCCAGGGACGTGGCCAGAATCGAAAGCAAGACGGTCATCATCACCCGAGAGCAAAGAGACACAGTGCCCATCCCCAAAAGCGGCATCAGCCAGCTGGGCCGCTGGATGTCGGAGGGGGACTTTGAGAAAGCATTCAACGCCCGATTTCCGGGGTGCATGAAAGGTAGGCGAAGCGCTTATTTGACGGGAAAAATATCCGCAAGCCTTTTATTATGATGTCTGTCCGAACGGTCACTTTAACCGTAATGGAAACTTCCGTGGCCTCGGAGATCTTTAAATTCCATATGTGAAATTGGCAACGTCTTGAAAACGTGCATCTTAGGATTCGATTTACAAACTGTCTCCCAGGAACAGGAAAACGATTTCCACGCATGGTGGAACCCAATTGCACATTTATGAAAACGCCTTTGTTTTGGGGATTCTCTCCACTTTCCAGTGGACTCTCGTGGACTGGGGAGCCGGTGGCGGGCAGGGAGTGAGGTGATTGGAGGGTGCACAAAATTCGTGCATGGGGAGGTCCCCTCAGCCCAGCCTGCACCCTCTCCAATCCGGGACCTCTCGGGGGATGTCATCCCCTTCAGCATGGGGCCCCTGGGCTCACCTCTGGCCAAGGTCGGCATCGAGCTGACGGACTCGCCCTACGTGGTGGCCAGCATGCGCATCATGACGAGAATGGGGACGCCCGTCCTGGAGGCTCTGGGTGACGGGGAATTCGTCAAGTGCCTCCATTCCGTGGGGTGCCCCTTGCCTTTAAAAAGTAAGCACATTGTTTCAGAATCAAATGCTAGAATTTCTAAACGTAAGCCTAGCCTTAAACCCCCGGCGCGTCCTCCAGGCCCTCGGCGGGTGGGGCCACGCTGACCCGCTGTGTCCTCCGCAGAGCCGCTGGTGAACAACTGGGCCTGCAACCCAGAGCAGACGCTTATCGCCCACCTGCCCGACCGCAGGGAGATCATCTCCTTCGGGAGCGGCTACGGCGGCAACTCGCTGTTGGGGAAGAAGTGCTTCGCGCTCAGGATGGCCAGCCGGCTGGCCAAGGAGGAGGGGTGGCTGGCCGAGCACATGCTGGTAAGATGCAGGGAATTATGAGTGAGCAGGGTCGGGGCAGGGGCCGGCACAGGGGCAGGTGCTGGCCAATACAGATGGCCTTCCAGTGCCCACCAGGCCAGGCCCAGGACACCCAGGCCAGACAGATTCGGAAATGCCATCAATAGTTATGAATGACTAGCGGCTGCTCCTTTTGAAGGACGCCAAACACAGCCAGGCCCGTAGGCGCCATTATTCAAAACATTTCTTTGGAAACTTGAAGAGATAGAAGCTGGGGACCCACCCTTCGGGGGCTTCTAGGCACACCCCGAGGGTGAGGCTGAAGCACGGGCTGGGAAGCAAAGGAAGGAAAGCCTCAGGAGGAACGTTGTCTCTGCAGATCCTGGGCATAACCAGCCCCCAGGGCCAGAAGAAGTACTTCGCGGCCGCGTTCCCCAGCGCCTGCGGGAAGACCAACCTGGCCATGATGAACCCCAGCCTCCCGGGCTGGAAGGTCGAGTGTGTAGGCGACGACATCGCCTGGATGAAGTTCGACCAGCAAGGTGACTCTCAGGCCCACCTGTTGCTCACAGTGGACTTTTGCTTTTCAAACATGCCAAGGGCCCCTGAGCTCACACTGTCCGGATTTTTAATTTAGTGATTTCAGATCTTGCAAAGTCTTAGAAATATGTATTCTCTATAAGCAGTCTTTCACTTACTATCAAATCTGGGTTGAAATGGGACCCTATACGGCTGTTTGTTTATAGAATACATATGTTAAAATAGGATTGATGGAAAACTGAGGGGGAGGAGAGCGTTGTAAATATAATTGCTTGGGTGAGAAAAGAGAAATACATTCTAAGGAGGAGGGGAAAAAAGATTCGAGAATTTGGTGCAAAAACGAGCCTGGCAAGGTCTCAGAGCTGAGGTATGCTTTGCTTGGCGCTCACTTTGATGTTTCGGGTTTAAAACTCTCCAGGTAACTTAAGGGCCATCAACCCAGAAAATGGATTTTTTGGTGTTGCTCCCGGAACCTCTGTGAAGACCAACCCCAACGCCATCAAGACCATCCAGAGGAACACCATCTTCACCAATGTGGCCGAGACCAGCGACGGCGGCGTCTACTGGGAGGGCATCGACCAGCCGCTGGCCGCTGGGGTCAAGGTCACCTCATGGAAGAACAAGGACTGGACTCCTGAGGACGGTGAGCCCGCCGGAGGCCCCGCTGCCCCCAACCCCATTGGGGTGCTCTGTGTTTGTTCTGAACACTCAGGGGCCTCTCCTCTCTGCCTGTTGTAGGGGAACCTTGTGCCCACCCCAACTCGCGGTTCTGCACCCCCGCCAGCCAGTGCCCCATCATTGACCCTGCCTGGGAGGCTCCGGAGGGCGTGCCCATCGAGGGCATCATCTTCGGAGGGCGCCGGCCTGCTGGTGAGGCTCCCTGCACCCCGGCTGGGCGGGTCTGTGGAATCGCTCCTTTCCCATGGCCGTGTCAGAGGGTGCCCTCGAGGCTTCCTTTCCCAGCCAGCATCTGGGATGACTGGCAGGCCCACAGGTAGAAGCCCCTCTGGCCACTAGAGGCTTTCAGGACCCTCAACCTGACGGAGCTTTATCCGTTTCCTTTGGTTGTGGGCCTCGATGGTGGCGCTGTGGCTCTGGGAACACACTGTGAGCAGAATAAGGAAGATGCTGCTCTGCCTTCTTTCCATTTGTGAGACGACAGTGCCGGCCGAAGGGTCTGAGTGTCCAAGCGTTGAAGGGACATCTTTTCTTTCCTGCTACAGGTGTCCCTCTCGTCTATGAAGCTCTCAGCTGGCAGCATGGAGTGTTTGTGGGGGCGGCCATGAGGTCCGAGGCCACGGCGGCCGCCGAGCACAAAGGTAAATCCAAGTCAAAATCTGCAGCCACAGGGACAGGGTCGGCGGGCTCTCTCCCGTCTCTGTGTCTCTCTTCCTGTCTCTGTGTTCCTCTATGTTTCTCTCTCTTGTGTTTGTTTCTATGTCTCTGTGTCTCTCCTGTTTCTGTCTGTCTGTCTGTCTCTTCTGTCTTTGTTTCTATGTCTCTGCGTCTCTCTCTGTCTCTGTCTCTCTGTCTCTGTCTGCCTCTGTGTCTGTGTCCCTCCGTCTCTCTCCATGTGGAGAGAGGAGCCGAGCATGCTGATGTCAGCAATCAGCACTGTCCTATGGGGGCCTCACTGACCAACAGGGCCCCTCTGTGTTAACAGGCAAAGTCATCATGCACGACCCCTTTGCCATGCGGCCCTTCTTTGGCTACAACTTTGGCAAGTACCTGGCCCACTGGCTCAGCATGGCCCAGCGCCCCGCAGCCAAGCTGCCCAAGATCTTCCACGTCAACTGGTTCCGGAAGGACAAGGACGGCAAGTTCCTCTGGCCCGGGTTTGGAGAGAACTCCCGGGTGCTGGAGTGGATGTTCAACCGGATCAACGGGAAAGGCGGCGCCAAGCTCACGGCCATCGGCTACATCCCCACAGAGGAGGCCCTGAATCTGAGAGGCCTGGGGAACGTCAACACGAAGGAGCTCTTCGACATCTCCCGGGAGTTCTGGGAGAAGGAGGCGGAGGACATTCAGGCCTACCTGGAGGAGCAAGTGAACGCCGACCTCCCCCACGAAATCGAGAGGGAGGTCCAGGCACTGAAGCAGAGAGTCAGCCAGATGTAAGGAGAGCGGCGGCCGCACCCTCCACACCCCCTTCCAGTCCGCGAGGTGTGCGGGAGCAAGAGCCGGGCTTCCCGACCCGCTGCTGCCTGCCACCCACAGTGACCACACCCATGAGCCTTTCCGACAGACACACTTTAATTGTTCAGATACGACCACAGGGTACCGGCTAGTAACTAACGAGATTGGGGAGGGAAATCTTAGCACGTCCCCCAAATTCACGATTCCGTACACATTTGCTCAATCTTCAGGACACTCAGGCATTTAGTCATTGTCACTGTAGCTATCAGTTAGCAGGAATGCACAGAGAACAATACTTGAGCTGTATATATGTGTGTGTGTGTGTGTGTGTGTGTGTGTGGTGTGTGCTCGTGCATGTGTGTGTGTGTATGTACTGTTATCTAAAATGTATTTAATACCTTTGGAAAAAATCTTGGGCAAGATTACCTACTAGTTGTTGCTAGAAAGAAATGTCGCTTTATTATTAATATTTGTGTTTAAATTATTTTTATATACAGTTGTTCCTTACCTTTGCATAATTTCACCTTTTCTCTGAACACGTCTTGGAAAATTACAAAATAAACTTTTATAGAAAGGTGGATTTGTCTGCTTGGTTTTTAAAAAATTGAACCACCAAGGAGAGGGGACTCAAATCTCAAATCCCCTCCAAAGCACATGGGGACATCAGGATCCCCCATAAAGAGGGGTGATCTGGGGGCTGGAGGGAGCAGAGAATGCCACCCAGAAGGGACACGGCACCACGCTGGGGCTTTTCTGAATCAACCACTGGGCAGTGTCTGAAGGCACTAGTTAGTGGCCTGTAACACTTCCGCAAGCCTGTAGAGGTGGAGGTGGGTCTCGTGTACCTGGAACGGGAGTGTTTAAAATGTGCTTTTTGACAAAAATGTGGGTCTGGAGGCATGGCCTCCCACGAGAATGATACCGGAGCCAGTTTCACAGGCTTGTGAAATAAACTCTTATCTGACCAGGGCTTTTCTCAATGTCATGCCCAGGGAAGGAGAGGAGAGAGGAAGGGGTCCCTCAGCAGGAGCAGCCAAGGGTGTCTCTGTGGCGCAAGCATTGCCTGAGCCCTGGGCACACCAAGCATGGCCTCAGCAGTGGGTGTGCAGTGCTGCCCCCTGTCGGCCTCATGCCCCTGGCCCTCTGCTCCTAGCATTTGCAGGGTGCTGGGGAGCAACCCAGACCAGCCGCGGACGTGGCCTGGAGCATGACTTCCTCCGGTAGTTTCCTTCCTGGGCCCCACAGTTCGGGCGGCGTTGTCCTGCCAGGTTAATCACACCTTGCTTTCCTTTCACACACCTGCTCATCCCCCCAAACCGCCTTGCACCCTGCAGTGGCTCCAGTGGACGGTGCAGCCGAGATCGCCCCGATTTATAGATGGGAGCTGAGGCCAGGAGTGTCCCCTGGGGCTGGGAAATAGCAAGCAGGGTTTTCTTTCCCTAAAGGAGCAGAGAGCAGACCCAGCTCTCCTGACAGGGTCAGTTCTAATACCAGGACCACTGGGCCGGGGGGGTAGGGTCGGAGGAACCACACTGAATAGAATGCAAAGGTATTACTTTAAGTCGGTGGCTTTCCAATGGATTCTACTTTTCTCTGCGCAAGCCTGGTTTCGCATGTGCTCTCGCTCAGAAACCGAATGTCCAAGGAAACAAACCCGGGGGCAGCCCACCTGGCCGACAGGGGAGAGTGAGGACCAGGCCATAGTTCCTTGGACTTCCAAGAGGGGCTTCCAGGACCGAGTTTGGGCACCATTATTGAAATGCACGCCCCGGGCCCGTGTCCTAATCTAGGCCCTCAGCAGGTTTTGTCCCTTTGCAGGCAAAGCTGGCCATCTTGGGATTCCTTAGGCTCCCACCCAGCATCACCCACTCACCCAGCAGACTGTTGTATGACCATGTTGCCACCAGGCCATGAAAGCCTGGAGGACAGCCTAGAGGAGGTGCCTTAAACAGAAATGAGTTTTCAAAGGACCCAAAGGACCCAACACTTGCCACTGATTGGCCCCTGACTTAGTTTCCCAAAACTGTGCTCCCTTGTCTGCCTGTCTAGCTCCAAGCCCTGGTCTCTGTGTGTGAGTTATCAGGACATATAGCGTTGCCTGCAGTGCAGTTTGCAGAGGCCACTCTAGGTCCTGGGTGGGTGAGTGGCCCTTGGTTGGGAGAATGAAAACCCAGCGTCCTGATTCCTGGTCAGCCCTCTCCACGTGACCTCAAACCAACATTGGGACTGACGTCTTCCATGCGAAGCCACGTAGGAGCTGCCCCTGACCTCCACGGTGCCCGGAGCTGCGCTGGAGTCTGGGTTAAAGGCCAGAGCACAGTAGGTACAAGGCAAATATTGGACCAGGACAACAAATCTGCCCTGTGCTCACTGGAGCATCGGGGAGCCTGGGGGTGGGGGTGGGTGGGTGGTGGGCCCTCTCCCTTCTCTCTCTCGCTCCTCGGGCCCATCCTAACCCAGAATCCCGGTCTGGGTGCCACACGCATGTTCCTTTTGGAGCCTTAAGACCACAGGGCACGGGCACCGGAGGCTCATGGCCTGCCCCCGCCAGAGGCCCGAGCCAGAGCGGTGACCGCTGCCTTGTCGCCACTGTCATCAGTCGCACCAACAGGGCACCAGGTGAGGGCATCTGAGGGAAAGGGCTGGCCACCTGCTTCCTCCCCCTGCCCCTCCCTCCCCGGGGGGTAGTAAACACTGGTGACCTTGGGCACATTCCGGCTCTGCCTCTGGCCAGCAGGGTCACCGGAGCGACTCCTACCGGGACCGGCGGTGGTAATGTCCCTGCCGGGTCCCACGAGGATGCGGGGCAACGGCCCAGCCCAGCGCAGACCCCGGGTCTCCCCCTCCGGCAGTGGTGGGTGCTCAGGTGACCACACAGGCTCCTGCCTCAGCTTCCCTGGCTGGAAGATGGGTGTAGGAACCGTGCATGAGGGTGCTGGAAAGATCCAGTGAGATGGCGCATGTACGGGACCGGACACAGTGGGGCCTCGAGGACAGCAATGCTGTTACTTTTCTCCGGGCCTTCAGTGTAGCTGTGATGGTGCAACATCAGGGTCCAACATTCAGTGTGTGTGTGTGGGGGGGGAATGGTGGGCTGGGGCGGGGAGAGGCTGCAATCACCCCACCGCCCTGCTGGGGACCCGCTGCCCCAGCCCCCTGACACCCCAGCTTATCCAACATCCATCCCAGGTCCTTTCCCGGGCCCCCAGACTTTCCCACACAGCGGAGGGGTTCCAGACTGGCTCTGGGTCATCTCCGCGTGGTCACTGCCCCATCGGTGGTTAAATATTTTGAATGTCACTCCTGTCCACCCCTCCCCAATGCCTTGATGTCACACAAGCCACCCCATCCCACACTGAACTTTGCTGCAATCGGGGGTGGTGGATGGGGCGGGGGGGCAGAATGCCCTTGGACTGATAAAGTCCGAGGCTACGACCTCACCCCTAGGAAATGGATAGAGTTCCCTCCGTGGGTGAAGTGGGGCTTGGGATGGAGACGCGGTTCAGAGGGGAACAAGCCTGTGCCTTTTCTGCAGTTCTCAAGTTCTGCCTGAGTTTTCCTGTCTGGCTCGCGCAGGAAGCTGAACCCCTAGGGGTCCGGGCAGAGGCCCGCCTGCGCTCTTGCTGAAGACCAGGGACGCTGCCAGATGACAGGAAGACAGCGGCAGGACAGACGGACGGGGATCTGACAGTCACAGAGCTGCTTGCTGCTCCCCCGCACGCGGGGCTGAGCCCAGAGGTTTCTCTGATGCTGCGGAGCTGGGCTTTGGGGCCGCCACAGAGGAGCAGCGGACGCCATTGATCCTCAGTGGCCAGGCGGGAACAAGAACACCGCGGCCTGGCTGACACCTGCCTCGTCCCTCCCTGACGCGAGCTCCCGGGGCTCGCTTGTCTGCCACCTGCCTGCACAGCCGGGCCCCCTGGCGATGGGATGTAAATGTATGAATCAGCCAGGCAGCCCCAGCGGCAGAACCTTTCTCTAGGCGAAGCAATTTGCAGCAAAATATGCTGTAAATATTTGCTCAGCTCAGGAAAATGACTTTAATTGCATAATTAAACTTGTTGTCAATGCTGCTTCCGGACAAAATGACTGGGGAGAAGCTGGGACCACAGCTGGCCCTCTGAGATTGTGGAATAGAGGGGCTGTTTACAAAGACTGCCCTGGCCCTGTCTTTCCTCCCTGAAATGGGGGTTTTGAGATCAGTCAGGGGGGAAGGAGGAAGGGGCTCAGAGAGAGGAGAGAGGGGAAAAGTTCCCCAAATCAGAGAACCAGCCGCAAAGGGACCCCCAGGCCCTGGGGCAGAACTGCCCCTGAGTTTTCCGAATGCCCTGTGCACACCCCACCTCCCGTGGGTCACGGGTAACTTGAGCAGATAACCCCTCGCTGAAGAAGAACGCAATCAGTAGGTTGAAAGAAACTTGCTTTAGAAGAAAACATTGCATTCCAGCCATTAATGAAAAGCCAGGATTCCTTGATAAGGTGGTTACCACACAAACACAGCGCGTAGCCAGGCCCAGAAGGCCGGCCACAGGCTGGCAAACCCACAAAAAGACGGGTGGTCCCCGGGGCCCGGGGAAGTGGCACCGGGAGTGACTGCTGATGGAGCAGGGCTACTTTTTGGGGTGATGACATGTTCTAAAACTAGATTGTGGCAAAGGCTGCTCATTCCTGTGACTATATTAAAAACCACCGAATTGTACGTTTTAATTGGGTGAATTTTATGGTATGTCAATGACAGCTCCATCAAGTAGTTTTACAAAAGAATAAAATGGAAAACAAAATTGCCTCTCAGCTTGCATTAGAAGCCAGCTGTTTACCGAAGGCTCTGAGCTGGGGGCCTGCACCCATCTTGTCAAACAACAGAGGAGCACAGACGAGGGCGGCACTGGGGCGGGCAGAGAGACCAGGAGGACTCGGAGGAAGGGCACTGACTTTCTCATTGTGGGGATCCATGTCAAGGCCCATGAACATCTCCAAATGGTCACTGAGCATTTTAAAAATCATCTCCCCCCACCTCCCGAGGAGAAACAGGCCAGGACAGAAACCTGCAAACAATCCTGAGGCCAGCAGGTGGCAGCACTGAGACTTCCAGGCCCTCAAACTCCAGGCGGATGCTCATCAGCACTGAGTCCATGTCAGGACCCAGGTCGGGGCCAGGGACCTCCCCCAGCTCCGACAAGAGGAGGGAGGGTTTGCTCATGTCACCCCGCAGCAGAGGGGCTGGACCAGGGGCTCCAGCCACGCAGGCGCCCACTTTCCTTCTCTCCCCTCCCTGGTAGCAGAAGCCTGTGGAATGGAGGCTGGGTTATGGAGCGAGTACCCACTGCAGCCACTAGACTCCCGGTGTGGCCCGAGCCTCAGTTTCCCCAGCTGCACAGGAGAGGCTTGCCTTGCCCCCCAGAGGTCCTCCCACCTCTAACCTGCCCTGAAGTCGGAGCCCCGTGGCTCTTCAGTGGGCCCTTAGAATTGGTACTTAGTGACCCCGGGTCCAGGTGTGGGGGGAGTGACAAGACAGACAGCGTGGGGTGGGCTGCCTTCAGGGCCATGAGCACCGTCCACTCCCAAATAGTTCACCTGGAGAGCATCGCATGCCGGCCACCCACCCCCTGACGCCCCACTCCCTGCTTGTTCCAGCGATGACACCATCTGCCCCTCATGTACAGCTGAGCTCCTCCAACCCGAGGACCCCGGGAAGGGAGGCTGGAACCGAAGACTCAAACTCAGGGGCAGGCCTGCAGGTCCCCGACCCTCCGCCC
>NW_005370500.1:180364-191184 GCF_000412655.1 Myotis brandtii | reverse complement strand
CCTCCCCTCACCCTGAGGCTGGTTTTGTCTTTAAGGGCATGGCTGAGCTCAGACAATGGGATATTAGCTGGCTTTGAGAAGCCCTTTGGATCTCCTGGGGAGCCAGAGGGGACCTGCTCTGTGGCCAGGGGCAGCTCCCACAGGGAAGCCAGCACCTGGAAAACAGTGGCTGCCACTCACAGGCCAGACCCTGGAAGGTGCAAGGATATCTTCTGGGTCTGGGTGAAATTCCCTATTAGGGCCAAGGTTCCCCCATCAGGGGAGCGGGCATAGGCACCTGGGCTGCCGAGACTGCCCCGGAGCATTGACCCCCCGCCCCATGGACCCCCTAATAGAACACTCTGCCCTCAGGTGAACCCAGGTCTGGCCTCGGTGGGCACGGAGGCTGCGCCTGTCTGTCTGAAGCCTGGGGAGGCCTTCATCACCATTAAGACCAGAGGCCGGAGCCAGAGGCCTGCTGACTCATGCAGCAGCTGCCTCCCCGTTATGTGAAGTGGAGCTCAGAGCCATTAGCCCAGAGGAGATGAAATTTACATTTTGAATTAAGTCGGATCATCAGACCCAGGAAGATTAAACCTAAGTTGGAGGGATCTGTGGCTGCAGAGGTAGGGCTCAGCCAAGCGTCCCAGACTGGCGCTTTCTTTTTATTTTTTCACCGGACTGCAGGCAAAGGGGACGGGAGGACACTGCTGCAAAGTCAGCCGGGGGCACAGGGAGCTGGAAAGTTGAGACGCTCCTTCTCTCTTCAACTTGGGCAGAAGTAAACTCTGATCTGTCCGAGTCCCTCCGTCTTACTCTCCGCTAATGACACGTGTTTACTGAGCACCCTTATGTGCCCGCACTTGGCTAAGCACTCGGGAGAAGTGAGCTATCACCCCTTCTTTATCCCCCGGCCTCTCCGGGAGGGAGGCTGAGGGAGGAAGTAGACACAGTGGTGTTAACAGCTCAAGGTTCTGAGTTACGTTAGGAGTTTTGTTTGTCTTTTAGATGTAACATTCAGAGGCCCCTCCCCCCCCCCCCCCCCCCCACATACACGCACACAATAAAGCTTTGAACCCTTCCCCATGGTCTGTGTGAGCGGCGTCACCTGGAGTTGTGCCGTGCACACCCCCCAGCCACCCCGGCGGAGTCTGCCCCTCCAAGTTGGAACAGGCCCACAGGCGGGGATGGAGACCCAATGGCAAGTGGAGTGTTTGCACCTTCCTGTGGCCACGAGTGTGTCTGACCCACGTCTACTGAGGTCTGTCCTTCCTGGAACGGGACCACGCCTCAATGGCCTCCTGGTGGTACAGAGAGACCTGTTCTCACTCAGCCCCCAACAGCTCCAGGGTGGGTCCTCTATCAACAGTTCTCCCTGCTTCATGGGTGAGCGACTCCCAGGAAGGGGTTATAACTCGAGTGGCCTTGAGTTGACTTGATCCAGCAACCTTTGCGGCTGCTGCGGGAGAGGGCACGCTCTGCAAGCAAAGGCTGCGCTCCCCGGCCGGCCACGCTTCCCCGATGGCCGCTCTCCAAGACCCATCCGTCGCTTCCCAATGAATAGCGGTTGGACGCCCTGGCTGCCCGGCATGCGGAGTTGGCCAAAGTGCTTAGAGGACCTGATCCTCCAATGAATGGGTCCCACAGGAGGCCCTGTCCCTTTCCCGGGGTCACTGAAACCTTCAAGCCTCCAGTTACCAGGAGCAATATTTCCTGCGGTGAGAACCCACAGGCTCCCGTGCTGGTCCTGGTCTGCCCCCCCGCCCCCAGACTGTAATTCTGCCTGGGTAGCTGAGTGGTTTGCATCCTTCCTCCCTCCCTCCCTCCATCCCTTTCCTTCCTTCCTTCCTTCCTTCCTTCCTTCCTTCCTTCCTTCCTTCCTTCCTTCCTTCCTTCCTTCCTTCCTTCCTTCCTTCCTTCCTTCCTTCCTTCCTTCCTTCCTTCCTTCCTTCCTTCCATTGATCCAGCCCTTTACCCTTCCATGTAGTTATCGATTCTTAGACCTTCCAACCATCCATGCCTCCACACACCTCCATCCATGTACACATCTATCCAGTGGACCATCGACCTGCTCCCAGGTGCCCGTCTAATCTCTGTGGGCCCAGTCAGCCATCAACTCAGCATCCATCCTCGGTCCACACCTCCGTCTTCCCACCAAGGCCATGCCGCTGCCGAGCTGTGAGAGCCAGGGTTTGAAGGCTTTTGGCCTGGTTTCCCCACTATCCCCTGTGTCTCCAGGACAAAGTAATGGCTGGGTTGACGGAGCAGCAAAGCTGGGCGCTCCCAGAGGTGCGGACAGACTGCCTCAAAGGTTCAGAGGACGGGCGGGGTCGGGAGGGGATGCAGAGCTCATTACATGGGGCCCCCTTTGGAAGCCAGAGCTAAAGGGCAAAGTTCAGGACTTGCAGGTGAGCAGGACCAGGGAGGGTCGAGGGCAGAGTGTGTTTGCGGTGGGTGGGGGTGGGGTGAGGGTGGCGGGTAGATGCTGTGTAGATGGTTGAAGAGGTGGAGGTGTGGCTTGGTCAGAGTAAAGGGTGTGAATGAGGGAAAGAGGAGAGAGGGCCCCGCTGGCACAGTGAGGAGAAGCCAGGCCAGGTCACTCAGCAGGGCCCCGTTCTGTTGGCACAGGGAGGCAGAAAGCTTGTTGGTGATGGAGGTACCCAGTGAACACAACTTCCACCCAGAGTAGACCCTGAAAGTGTATGCCCTCCATTTTGGGGTGCTGGTTGGCACCGTCCTTCTTAGCCTGAGGAGATGGGCCCAGAGCTGTCAGTGAGAAGAGGCCCAGCCCACCTGGCTGTCTCCGGGTCTCCATCGACGCTCACGGCGGGACTCGGCCAGCGGGGACCTGGGGCCTCCCAGTCCACGGAACAGGCTGGCGTCAGGAGCTTGACTGACTGCAGCTGGGAAACCACCGCTCGCCTGGCCGTGGTCCTTTCATAATGGCCATTGCTGATGGGCCGGGAATGAAGTGGCCGAGGAAACCAACCACCTTCCCAGGGTCTTGCCTCTGGCAGGGGACAAATGTAGGCCTCTATGGTTTCAGACAGAAGTGCTAGCCTGCTGTTATGCTAAAAACTTCAGCATCTGAAAAGTTCTGAGCTAATTTTCAGGGGAGAAATTAGATGAGAAGTGGCTTTTAAAACCCAGAGAATCTCGTGTTTAAAAACTTGGTTGCCAGGGAAACGCTTTCTCCGACACTTCTTCGACACCACATTACAAATTAAATCCCCTAAGTGAAGGGTAATGAAGGTAATAGCTGGCCCTGCTGCAGGGAGAGAATGCAGCAAGACAGTTGGGGGGAAGGCGCCCCAACTTCTTAGGGCACAGCCCCCTTAGCCCCGGGAGAGCGGGCCCATTACTGCACGTGGGGGTCTTGAAAGCGCCTCCAGAGGAGAAGGCCAGCCAGCGAGCAGCTGCGCGCCGTGTTCTGTGAAAGGCCAAGCAAGTGATTGCTGAAAGGCAATCTTAAATGTCACGCTGCTACCCTGTTGGCTTTGAATAGGTGAAGAGCTCCACGAGCCAGCTAATGAGCAGATTGCGAAGGCTGCAGTGTTCCGGCCCCCCGCGGCTGTGCTAATGTATGTGGTGCCAGGCAGAGCTGAAGCAATTGTTATCTGCCACCTTCGGGAGGGAAGCAATTTAACATTTAGTGTGTGGCCTCAGCCATCTAGCCATCCATCTGTCCATTCATCTCTCTCCATCTGTTCATTCATCTAATTGTCCATAGGAACATCCATCCACCCATCATCTATGCACCCATTAATTTAATCATCTACCCATCCATCTATCTGTCTAACTGTCCATCCCACTCTTTATCTGCCTAGCCACATGTGTGTGCATACACACACGGGGATGGATGGATGGATGGATGGATGGATGGATGGATGGATGGATGGATAAGTGGGTAGGTGGCGTATAGATGGATAGATGGATGAACAAATGGATGGTGGATGAGCACTGATCTAGGTACCCATTCACTAATCCAACCATCCATCCTCTCATTCACCCATCCACCCAGTCAGTGGATAAACATATACCGAGCAGCATATGATAGCAGCAGCTCCCACTGGCTGCGTGCTTACAGTGTGCCAAGCCCTTTCCGGGCATCACCTCCTTAGTTCCTTCTCTCACCGCTGAAACTTGTCCCCATTCCGTAGGTAAGGCAGTGGAGGAGTTCTAATAGCTAACGAGGTGGGAGCTTGGGCTTCAACCCTTGTCTCCACCCTGAGTGTAAATCCCCAGAGGGGGCCATGGGCTGGGGGTCATCCATCCGCCAGGGTTTCAGCCCATGAGCAAATGGTGAAGGAGGATGGGGACAGAGAGCGAGGAGGAAGTACCAGGAGGAAACCCACATCTGAGACTCCAGAGGCCAGCTGCCTGGGCTGACCTCCTGCACCGCCCGACACACACACACACACACACACACACACATGCACACACACACACTCACACACACTCACGCACACACACACACACACACGCACACACACACACTCACTCACTCACACACACTCACACACTCACACACACACACACTCACACACACACTCACACACACACACACACTCACACACTCCCCTTCCATGCAGCCCCTTCCCACAGGGTAAATACTGCCAGCGTGGTCATGGACCAGTGCCAAGGTGAAAAGTCCATAGAACCTCAGCAGAGAGGCCAAGCCCCTGGGGAGTTCCATTCCCAGAAGCCGAGACTTTTCCCCTAGTGAGCTTTGGTCTGCGGCCTCCGCCCCTTTCCAGGGAATGCCCAGTAGGCAAACTGATGCTCCAGCGCTGGCCTCTGCCTCCCCCTTCACCTCATTCCTAGGCACCCTCTCCCCCCAGAACTGGGCTGGTGGTGTTTGGACTTCTCAGTGCCCCCGTTGCTGACATACAGGGGGTCTGAGGTTCATACCGAAGTCGGGGGTGCTTGTTGAGCACTGCGCCTGCCCAGCACTGTATGTGCCAGCTGCGAGGGGCCCACCGTTCTCCGGGGGCAGAGGAGGAGGCTGAGGCTCAGAGCGGTGAGGTGGCTCCTCAGGTCAGACTCTTCATTCCCACAGAGGAGGGGCTCCGTTTGAACCCTGATACCCGGTGCACACTCAGGGGGTGAGGAGCAGCCAGAGCCGCTGCAGTGGGCATGGGCGGGGCTGATAGCGTGGGCTCCGGGGTCAGACAGCCCCTTCTGAGCTGTGTGACCTTGTGAGTCACGTTAGCTCTCTGGGCCTCAGCTGCCTCGTCTGTACAAGGGAATAATAACAGCGTGGCACCCGGGAGCACTCTGTGGTAACTGTCCTTGTGCCCCGAGCTGGCAGGGCAGGGCAGACTGTCCGAGAGGGAACCCTGCGGCAGCCGCTGGGCCTGGGCAGGGGCTGCAGTGTCAGAGGGGCTGAAGCCCCAACTACCTTGGAGCCAGCTGTGACCCTGTGTCCAGCTGATGGGGTGCAGGAGCTGCGTGACTTGCCTCGGTCCCTGGAGGCTAAGGGGCAGAGTGGGGTTCGAGCCCCAGTGCGTTGGAGCCCAGCCACCTGCCGACCCCTATGGAGCCGGGCACAGGTTTCTCCGGACGCTTCTGCAGATACTGCCGATGTCTTACTGATTGGCGAGGGTCTGATCCACCCAGGCCCATCGGCTGAGTGCTCTTCCCGTGGCAGGCTCTGGGGGGCTTGGGGAAGCCAGCCGTGGCTCAGGCTTGGGGCAGTAGATTTGCATCTGGGGGCCCCCTGGCCAGGGGTGGGCGCTGCAAACACTGTGGAGCTGCTTCCTGAGCCCAGAGCCAAGCCTGTGACATTTGTCCTGCCTGGATAAAAATCCTCCCATCTGCTCCCCACCGGGCCCACCAGGTGCCAGGCACCCCTCCTTGCGTTCCCCCACAAGCCCTCGAGGGCGCTGCTGCTTTCATTCCGGGCTGTGTCTGAGCACGCGGGGGTCTTGGCTGTGAGCGCCCCTCATCTCGGGGTGTCTCAGGAGCCAGACCCCCGCGTTCACTCGGGCTCACCGGCCACCCAGCTAGCACACCAGGTGGTCTGCAGTCTCGACTGACAGGGAAACTGAGGCTGAGTCCGGGGCAGAGGCCGAGCTGAGCTCCCCTTCCTCTGCAGACAGCCTGTGAGTCATCCAAGGTCGCCTGGGCTCCCGGCGGCGGCAGCGTTTTGACTGCCGGTCAGGTCCGCCTCGTCACGACGCGCCGCGGGGAGGGCAGGCGCGGGGGCGAGGGCCTCTTTAATTCATGAGTTACTGGCAGAAGCACAATCTCGGGGGAAGATTGATGACCGGCTGCAGGTATTGGTGGGTGGATTCATAAAGCTGTCGGCAGCCGGCCGTAAATCAGATGAATATTCAAGATTCCGCCTCGGGAGCAATTCTCCGGCTCTGGCAATAACAAGATGGATTGGACGCAGGAAGCAGGCGCCGTGGCCTCAGGAGCCCCAGCCCCCGGAAGCTGGCTTTTTCCACTTGCACAGAACTTCTGCTTTTGCCTGGAAAACTTGGGCAGCTGCAAAGAGAGAGGAGGGGAGGGTGTGGACCCCAGGCCCCCTGCAGACCCCATCTTACAGATAGCCTTTGTGGAGGCATGAGTGACATGCAATGACGCACGCAGGTCTCAAGTAGAAAGTGGGGTGCGCACGGCCGCCGGGTCTGGGTCCAGTCCTGCCCGACTGGGAGGAGGCTGCTGTGACCCTGGACCGGCTTCCTGGCCTGTCTCCTGGGTAAATACCCGGGTGGAACAGATTCGGATATGTGGGTGCCCACTGCACACAGGAGACAGTGCAGGTCCCCCCGCGTGCGGCCTCAGGCCTGTGTGACCCCACCCCAGACACCTCTGTCACGGTCCCACCTGCTGACCAGGCTCCCGCCTACTGGTGGGTCAGGCCCCACCCCAGGGCATTTGCACTGGCTTCTGCTCCTGCCTGGAGGGGGGTAGAGATGAGCCCCCCCACCACCGAGATGGCTGTTTCCTCTTCCCTCACCCCTGTCCTCTGTAGCTGTCCCCTCCTGGGGCCCCACGGGCTCACCCAAGGGAGACCCTGAGGATGCAAAGGCTGCAGGAGGCCCCTCTGCCCTCCCCCCTCCAGTCCCACCCGTCAGCAGATGTGGGTCCCCGGGAGGAGTCATCACTGCCTTCGCAGCAGGGAGTTTGCTTGCTAGGGTTAGGTGCTGGGTGCGGTCACCACAGGTGGTCCCACCGGGAACCTCCTCTGACAGGCCGGGAGGTCACTGACCGCCCAGAGCCCCCAGTCTCTGCCTGTGGGATCAGCCTTTCCTGGGGGGAGCCCTGAGCGGCCTGGCGTCTCGCCTGGTAAGGGAGCACTGTGCTGGCCGCAGGCAGAGGGAGGCCCAGGGACTCCTCCCTTTTGGGGTCCAAAGCCTCCCAGTGGGGCCCACAGCCTCCCAGTGGGGCCCTCCCTTTGGGAAGGTTGTTCCCCCACTCTCCCTCCCACAGGTGAGTTCTCTCCTCACCTCTGTGGCTTCACGGGTGCCAGCCAGCACCTCGGGCGCGTGTCCCATGGGGTTGGGAGCCTTTAGAATTCAATGCATGAGACACCCCCCACCCCTGGGTCTCCCCATCCTGGTACAAGGCTGGGCCCCAAGATTCATCAACATCCCTGAAGTCAGAGCCCACAGGGTGGGGAAGCCCAAAGCGACCTCTGTCCACAGGAACTGCACCCTCTGCACCCCATTCTCTCCTGGGGGGTGTGGACAGAGGACACAGTCCCCTAATCCTGGCCCCTGTCCGCAGCGCTGAGAGGACTCACAGCCCTGGTCGTGGGAGAGGGGAACTGTCCCCGGTATCTGTCAGCCGGTCTGGCCAGGGCCCTGATTTCCTTTCACAAATATTGGTGCCATCCATCAACCCCTCAAATCAACTCCCCAAAAGGCAGCCGCCCCCGGTGTCCCCTGTTGAGTTAAAAGTTCCTTGTCCCAGATTCCAAAGCCCGAGGAAGAGCCTTAGCAACCCAGGCACGGCTGCGGGAGCCGAGCGTCATGGAAAAGCGGGAGGCTGGCGATTGGGCGGCCTGTGCTGCAGCGCCGAGTCCCCAAACGCCTGGAAAACAGCGTAATGTATTCCTGCCTGCAGCCCCAAGCAAAAGCTCATTTCATGTCTTGTGTTTCCATTTCCTGAGGATTAATAAATGTGGAGGGGGACTTGGGCTTCATGCCGAATATTTATTTAGTCAATATACACATCAATTTAGCAAATTAGAGCTTGCAAGCCATTTCTAAGCAATGCTGTAAAAATAATAGCTGTACTTTAAACTTGTAATGGATTTGGTGTGGGGGGCGGCAGCTACGTGCCCAGCACTTCATAAGCATGAAGTTTTGTTGTCCTAAAACTTCGCTGAACGTCTGAGTCACTGTGGGCGTCTGCGACAGAGCAGGCATCTACCCCGCACCTTCAGGGTCACCAGGAGGGGCCTGGGCCGGGGACTCTGGGAGCCCTTGGAGGAGTTGAAGGGTGGGCTTTGGGGCAGGTGACCCGCGTGGAGCCCAGGCCCCCGAGCCTTCCGGCTGCGTGGGTCACAGGGCAGGCTTCTCGGCCGTGGCAGTGCTGACCTTTGGGCTGGCTGATGCTCTGATGGGGGGCGGGGGGCTGTCTGGGTGTTGTCAGATGTTCTGGCAGCATCTCTGGCTTCCACCCACCAGGTGCCGTCAGCAGCAGCCCCCTCCCCAGCTGTGCCAACCAGAAATGTCTCCAGACATTGACACCTGTGCCCTGGGGTGGGGGCAAAATCTCCCCGCCCTTGAGAGTCACTGGTGTGGAACAAGGTTCTCAGCCTCTCTGAGCCTCTGTTTCCTCGTGGAGACCCCGTTCTGTGAGCAAGAGCCCCCCACCCCAACCCACCGAGACAGTGAGTGGCAACAGATCTGATTGGTGAGAAAGTGGGCTCAGAGGGGACAGGGACTGGCACAGGGCACGGTGCCAGCCGAGGCCGAGCTGGGGAGGGCACGGCCTTTCCTGGTTCTTGCAGTGGCTCCCCTGGTTCCTCAGGCCTCGGTCCAAATGTTACCTCCTCAGAAAGGCCGGTGCCCTGGTCGGGGAGGTTTAACCCTCTCCATGGCTCCTTCCCTCACTGTGTGCTCCCTCCAGGCCCCGCCCAGTGGGCACCACGCTCGTGTGTGTGCTGTCCCGTTCTTGTCTGTCTCCCCCTCACTGAGCAGGGACCCTGTCGGTTGTCAGGGGGCTTCCTCCATCTTGTCCCTGTGGTGTCGCCGGCGCGTGGTGCACAGTAGAGGAACTAAGCAGAGACAGAGCTTCCAGCTGACCACACGTCCGTTCTTTTCTTATTCTCTAGCAAGGAGGCCCCCACTTCTTAGCTGCTGGGCACATGGATGTGGACCAAGCGCTGGCCAATGAGATGTCAGTGGGAGCCCTTTGTGTGGCATTACAGGGAGAGAGCAACCTCTTCCTTATCCCTAGTTCCTTTCTCACGCTTGCAATGGGGACGTGATGGCTGGAGCACCAGCAGCCACTTTGGACTCTGAAGTAGAAGCTCTGTGTTGAGGATGAGGGGCAAGAAGGTAGAAGGGACCTGGGCTCTAGGACTTCTGGTCTCGCCCGGTTTCTCTGTTCCGGGCACCACACTGACTGCTGACCACTGCTCTGGCCTCGGGGAGTCCCCAGGGTGGAGGAATAAGCAGATGACATTCATTCTGCAGGCGGTTCCCAGATTAACTGGTTTCAAGGGGTCCTTCAGCTAGAAGGGGCTCGCCCCACACTGCTAAGGTTCACCACCCAACCCCAGGCCCGGAGGTGTCAGTGCCCCAGGAGAGAGGGGGGGCACTGCGTGTCAGAAGGAGAACACAGGCCTGGGCGGGCTTCAAGCTCAGGAACCCGGCTCCTTAGATGGCATTGCTGCTTCTCGACAGTCAGTCAAGTTCATTCATTCATTCATTCATTCACTCAGTGAGTGCCACTCTAGCTCCTAGAGGCTGGGGACCAGATGATAACACCACAGCTTCTGGAATCCTCCGGTGAAACAGACTAGTTGGGAGGACAGACCTTGAACCAGTAAACAGGGAAATGGAAGGTTATGGAGTAGACAAGCTTGGTGGGGAGTGAGAGGGGTCGAGAGTGGTTGAGTGTGGTGGCTGCAGATGGGGAGCTGGAGCGAGGCCATGATGGTGGTGGTGGCCATAGGTGGGGGTGGGGGGGAGAAGGGAGCATGCGCTGCCTGGCTCTCTCACACTCTTGTCTCTGGTCTGCCCCGGGAGAACCCAACCTGCAACACAGCATTAGCTCCTTCAATCTTCTCAGCACCGAAAGGGCACCCCATCCTTGCTCCCAGTTTACAGAGAAGAAAACCGAACTGAAGGCCAGAGAAGTGAAGTCATCAGATGAAGGACACACAGGAAGTGGCAGTCTGGTTCCGGTCTGTGCCTGCCCTGGCTCTGCCTGGTTCGACGGCAGCACAGGCTGGGTGTGGGCGAGTTCCCCCACGTGGTCCCTCACAGCAGCCCCTGGACGGGGTACACGGCTGAGTCTGGGGCCCCATTGGACCTGCTGAATCTGAGACCCAGGGTGGGGCCCAGGATCCCCCCTCCCCCCATGAGAGCCACGGAGACCAGCGGTTCCCTCAGATTCAGGCCAAATGACAGCCCCGGATGGATAGGATGTTGGCAGCGAGGCCAAGAAGAACCAAAGATGACCCCTGGGTCTGGACTTCGGCTTAAATCAGCCAGTGGGTACAAGTCCTGAGTGGACACTGGGGGTGAAACAGGAGTGGAATTGGGGTCCACATGACGACGAGTGGCGGGGCCACATCTAATGGGGCTGCCACCTCGCGACCGACTTGCACCTCTCAAAACAAGACTCTCTGGGGCCTGCTGCCTCAGAGGGGGACA
>NW_005370500.1:158905-180326 GCF_000412655.1 Myotis brandtii | reverse complement strand
CTCACGCTCCAGCGCAGCCCGTGGCCTGTGAGGGGGCAGGGGCTCCGGCTGGCGGCTCTGCTCAGAGGAGCCCTTTCCACACCATGGTCCAGCCCAGCAGGGAGGGCAGGCCCCGGTGGGAGGATCTTGGTCCTGATACGCTAACCGCAAAGCAGCCAGTGCTCAGGGGAGGCCGACAGCTGTGCTCCTGGATCACATCTGTCGCTTTGAAGCAGTGGCTGTCCGCCGTTGTGCCCTGCCCCGGAGGCTGCTGGGAGGAGGCAGGGCAGCTGCCTGGCACACAGTAGGCCGTGCCTGACCCTGCACCATCCACACTCAGGGCTGCGTTCTGATGGGGCGTGGCTCTGGGACCAGAGCTGCAGCTCTGAGCTCAGTCCGGGCAGTCTGAGCTGGGAGCTGCCTCCCAACTCCTGGCCCCCTCGGCTCCCACCTGTGTGCCAGCAGCGCCCTCCCCAGAGATGCCTCCGCCTCCAAACCCACCAAGAAGCAGCCAGAGCAGCCTGCATCCCGGTGCCTTTGAGAAAGACTGAGCCCCACGCAGCCCTTCCCACCTGGGGTGCCACCCAGCTTCGGGGGTTGCTGTTCTGGCAGGTGCGAGGGGGTCTGTCCAGGTCCCCTTCACGGCCCCTCCCTGCTCAGACCGCACTTTGCAGGCCTTGCTCTTGACCAAAATCCTGAGCAGCGGGGGCTGGCCAGACGGGTGGGGCTGCCCCCAAACCAGGGCCTCCGAGCTCTGGGAAGATCTCAGCAGGAGCGCTGGCCTGAGCAGGTGGGTTCATCACTGCCCCTGGGCCGACGCCGCCTGCATGGCTTTTCCCGGCCACTGGAGGGCGCCATCCAGCACGAAGCCGGCCAGGATCAGTCCAGCCAGTGCTTTGTGACCTTGGAGCTTAGGGTCCCTGGGACGGGTGTGAGCTCACGGGGCTGGGCCACACCACTTCCTCGTGCTTCTAGAGCCAAGATGGGGGGTGGGATGAGACAAGATTAGACAAGAAACAGGGACCAGTGCGGTGAAGCTAGGGGGCCCCAGGGGTCCCCGACCACCTAGAAGGAGGGGTCTCCTCATGCGCTGGGCACAGCAGTGCGAGCCACGGTGCACATGGGAGTGAGGGGACGGAAGTGAGCTGGGCGGACAGTTACAAAGTGCTCATGTTTATTGAGCGTTTACTACACGCCAGGCCCTGAGCGCTCACCACCTGCCTGCCTCCCGCCGGCCCCAGCGGCTGGGGAAGCCTATCAGCCTCTCCGCCCAAGGTGCAGGCCTGAGGCTCTGTGGGGGCAGCTCCTGCCCGGGACCGGGCAGCGCACGGCTGAGCTGGCTTGAACCCGGCATCCAGCTCCAGGGCCTGACACTCAGCCCCTCAGCCACCGCGGAGCGAAGTGTGGGACAGGCCTGGGATGGTGACAGCGATGGGCGGTCCTTAAGGATCTCAGGCCAATTCTCCATGACACAGTGCGGGGTGGGGACTGTGGGGGACATGCACCCCCTGAGGGCTGCCCCCAGGGCAGGACCGAAACCCATGAGCACCAGCTGGAGGCGGGGGGGGGGGGGGCCGAGCAGCAGGTGGAGTGTGTCCCCAAGAGGGCCTGGCGGGGAGTTGGAACCACCCCATCTGGTCTGTCCCGGGGACCCCCGCAGCCTCTGTCACCCC
Organism: Myotis brandtii; assembly: GCF_000412655.1. Taxonomy (NCBI): domain Eukaryota; kingdom Metazoa; phylum Chordata; class Mammalia; order Chiroptera; family Vespertilionidae; genus Myotis; species Myotis brandtii. Next base: position 178,674 of record NW_005370500.1, on the reverse strand, counting down.
AGGTTCACATTGGCCCAACTCAGCTGTCTCCAACAGAAACCACTGGGCGGCTAAAGGCCAATTCCAGGGCCACACACAGCCCTGAGGTGGTGCCTGGGGTGGTGGGCCCTCAGGGGGAGAGCAGTGCGAGCCCCTTGCCTGGAAGAGGGACACCCGAGCCGAGGCCTGCAGCCACGTGAAGCGGGAAGGGCGTCCATGAGAGGGAACAGCATATGCAGGGGCTCAGAGGCCAGGGCAGGGCTGAGGGGTGCCCAGTCCCAAACGCAGGGGTCATGTCTGGTGCAGAGCTGGGACGGGGGCAGGGAGAAAAGATGGGGGGATGGAGAGCCGGGGCCGGCAGGCCCAAAAGCCAAGGTCAGGGGTAATGGGGAGCCACGGAGGGTTGCAGCAGGGGAGTGTGGCAGGACTGGCATTGATTTCCAAGTCCCCTGGATGCTGAGTGGAGAAGGGACAGTGTGGGCAGGAGGGGCGACTGCTGCCGTGTCTGGAGAAAGATGGCGGTGGCCAGAGGGGTGGCTTTGGAAGGGGGGCAGGGCGGGTGTGCGGACACTAACGGGTGAGGGTGGTCAGGAGACTCCTCTGGAGAGATCTTCCTGGGTGCTGGGAGGACCCGATGAGCAGGGGTTGGGGGTACCCGAGCCCCCCAGCTGGGCCCTTCCTGTTCCTGGGACACTGGGAAGGGTCAGGACCCAGAAGGCCTGGTTCTGACTCAGCAGGAGGCAGGGCCACCTCAGAGCACAGGGGAGGCAGGCTGCAGGGGGCCGGAGGCCAGGGTGGGTCACAGTGGGGTGCACAGGCGGCGGGGCTGGGGTTGAAGTCCCGGCTGACGGCAGAGCGGAGGTTTGGTCAGCCCAGGAGAGGGCGAGGGGCCAGGAGGTGAAAGGGCGCCTCCCCCACCCCGGCAGGAACCCCCCAGTGCCTGGCAGGTCCCTTAGATGTCCCCTGCCCGAAGCCAGAATCAGCAAGGAAAATCAATGCCTAACCGGTGCCTCCCGGGGAACACGGCCGCCACACGTCAGCACCTGGACAGAGAGCTGGGCCTTTGGCAGCGCCCCAGTCTGAGTGAGGTCCCTGCCCAAAGTCCGCGGCGTCAGAGGGTTCAAGTCCATGCGCCTGACTCCATGTGGGGGCGCTTGGCAGCTGGGACCAAAGGGAAGTGGGTGAGGAGACGGAGGGGTTCATAGGGTACCCCAAACTTCCTGGGGCCCCAGGGCATCTGAGATGCAGCCCTGCTGTGATGGCTTCATGGGGGACCACAGTGGGGAGAGGAGACAGGAGCACCCTGGACGCACACAGGGGCAGGAGGGAGGGACGATGAACTAGGCCCCAAGGAGGGCGTGGAGGGGCAGGCACTGCCCTGCCTTCAGGAGCCCCCAGTCTAGTTGGAGGAGAGGGCCCTGCGCTAAGTTCCTCACTTCTGCCCAGAAACCAGGCACAGAGAGGGTGCGAACGTGCCCACAGTTGCACAGCCTGGGAGAGGGTTTGACCTGCTGAGGCAGCCCTGGGGCAGAGCCCCTGCGCTGGGCCAGGTGGATGAGGAGGCTGCGATGAACGGCACAGCCCTGGTCGGCGAAGGGCCCAGGTGGGGCGCGGCTCTTTCCCGGTTCTGTGCCCCCGAAGGAGCAGCTCAGCCTGGGAGGCGGCTGCTGGATGCTGATTTCTGGGCCACACCCGGCCTGCAGAGCAGCACCCTGGCTGGGGGCCCTGGAGTCAGCATTCGATGGTGCTCACATGGGGTGCTGCCGACCCCCAGGGTGGTGCTGACCCTAGGAGCACAGCGGGTGCCTCGGGCCGGACCCCGAGGGGCCGACAAAGTGTGGGTGGAGCTTATAGGACAGGAAGACAGATGCTGACTCCGGGGAGGGCCAGGAAGCCTTCGTGGTGGAGTGGGAGCACCCAGGTGGAGGGAGGGCACTGCCCAGCCAAGGCCGAGGCTGAAGGCGGCGCTGCCGGGCGGAGGATGGATGGGAGTAATAGGTCTGGGGAGCCAGGGAGGCAGTGGAGACAGGTGGGTGGGGCCAAATCTTAAAAGACCCTGAACGACAGGCTAACTGTCCAGGTTTCCAGCCCCAGCTGGGCGTCAGTCACCTGCAGGAGCGAGTTCACTTGTCCATTCGTCCATTCATGGAATGTGCATTTCTTCCTTACCTCGTGCTTGCACTGAGGGGCAGTGCAGAAACCGCAGACAGATCCCTGCGGGCTGTGCTGAGTGTCATCGGGAAGGGGCTGGAATTGCAAGAACAAGGAAGTAGAATGATGGCCGAGTCCCTGGGTGCCCAGGAGGAGATGGCGAGGAGGGGTGGCACAGAGCGCCTGGGTGAGGAGGGGACATTGGAAATGAGACCCTGAAGATGTGTCAGAGGAAGAAAGAAAGCCAGAGGAAGTGTGCATGCAAAGGTCCTGGGGCAGGAAGACTTGACTACATGCAAGGCTGGCGAGGCTGGGGCTAGTGAGGAGACAGAAAGCCCGGGGCCGGCAGGGCTGGGCCAGCCTTCCACACCAGGTCAGGGGTGACTTTGAGTAGCGAGCTACCGTGGAGGTTTCAGCAGGGAAGAGTCTAATGAAATCCACACAAAATGCAGGTTCCTGGGCCCCACCCATGCCTGCTGACCCGATGCTCTGCAGGGGCGGGGCCTGGGAATCTGCCTGAGCAGACGCATTGGGCAATAAGATGTGATCTTGTAGGAGGGGGTGGTGAAAGGGAGAGACAGACAGAGACATGGAGACAGAGAGAGAAAGTCACACAGACACAGGCTGAGAGAGAGACAGGGGCCAGAGACCAGCTGCCAGGGCTCTGGGCGCTGACCAGAAGAGGGGTGCGGGTGTAGCGGGCAGGAGCCCCTCGGGAATGAGGTGTCAGAGACAGCTGCGAGGGGCCAGGACAGATGGACCGAGAAGCCCCTGCAGGGACTGGATGAAAGGTCACTTGGAGAGCACACCTCTGGGTGGAGGGGGTGGATGTGCAGGGTGGTCTCCCCTGCTCTCACAGGAGCTGCCAAGTTGGGGTCCACGGAAATGGAGTAGGAAAGGAGTAGGGGAGGTCTTAGAACCCAAACGTCCAGTTTTGGAAAGAGCCCCAGAGAGCTGAGCTTGACGTGGAGGCAGAGAACTGACCCCCTATCCCACTGCCCAGGTAACGCCAAGCTTGGGCTGTCTGCAAAAGAAGACTAGGGGCGCCACCTGGTGGTTAAAGCTACGGCTGCGGCCCAGGTCAGGGCCCACAGTGTCCAGGGCACAGGAGGCCTGTCCGTGCAGGTCACCCCGGCTTCTGTAGGTGTTTGTAGCCACCCGGTTAATATATGTGCCCTGCAGGTCAGAGAAAAGGCCCAGAGGGAGCTGAAGGAAACTGGCCCCCAGAATTTTCCTGAGCAAGCCTTCCTTCTCGATTTCTACCCCCACTCAGCCCCCCTATCTTTTAACCCAAAAAGAGAATCGGACCCGACAGAGTTCTGTGATCTGCCAGGCTCCCCGAGCACCTCTCAGTGTGGCCGTCCTGCTGTGATGGTAGATTTTTTTTTTTTTTTTTTACAACATAATCTGAGTGGCTGTGCACACACCAGGTGTGGCCAGGGTTGACTCGGGCGGGCTCAGCACCCAGATTGGATTTATAGGAGCGAAGTGCGTTTCCAGTGTCTGCTTCTGTTTCTGCTTCCCTGGAGGAGACAAACTTTAAAGCCCTCAGCACCGTGAGGGGAAGGGGTGCCGACTAATCCGCATTAGGAGACAAGCACCGTGGTGCTGGGTCCCCCAGGATCTGCCTGGAAGTGGCCCCTGACCCACCCAGACTTGGAGTTGGGGTCCTGACTGCCCATAATGGACACACAGGGGTTGGGTGCATGGCAAAGTGTTTGCATCTGGTAAGTGGCCGAGCCCTGATGGGGCCCAGGCCTGGCTGCCCTCCGGGCTAGGCTGGAACAGTGCCTGGCAGTGGCCATGGTGCCATGTGTGTGCGGTGGTGGGAAGGGGTCACCCTGTCGGGAGATCTGTTTACCTCTGCCCCAGGCACTGAGCGTGTGTCTATTGGGAGGTTGGGGTGCTGAGGTCTGAGGTGGGGGGGTCACTCAGGGCATGTCACAGCCCAAGGGGTGACTGTGTGTCACCCACTGCCCACCAGGCCTGGACCAGGGCGAGCAGGGGGTGCTGTGACTTCTGATTCTGTCCTAACCGAGCCAATTTTCAGACTAAGTGCTTGGACTATGGGGCCTGAGAGGGCACAATGCAGAGGCGGGGGTGCCTCTGAGATGCGGGCAGCTCAGGACAGGTGTGCCCGGCGCACAGTCAGCCACAGTGCTGACACGGGACTCCTGGGAGCAGGCCTGGACCTCGTCCATCCTGAAAGCCATCTCGAGGGGAGGAACAATGATCCCATTTTACACATGTGGAAACTGAGGCACAGACAGGTGTCTGCCCATGGTGGGCCAATGTCAGGGCATGAGGGCTGACTGTGCTCAGGTGGGGTTGTCCCCCTTCAGGTCCTGCAGCGCTCACCAGGGGGCCCAGGTGACCCCACGTCCTCACCTCCCAGCCCAGCGGCGTTTCCCAAGCATGAGATGGGCCTGCCACACACGAAGGATTCCTTTTACCCCCACTTTGCCTTTCCACCCACTTTGACCTCTGGGTTTAATCCTGGCTGTGTGACCTTGGGCGAATAGCTTAACCTCTCTGTGCCTCCATATTTTCAGCCTGTAAAATAGGGTTCAGAGCCCCTTTCTTCATAAACTGGTGTTCCCCCCTTGCCCAGCATTGCGTTTTCGACGTTGGGGTGCTGGTATCAGCGGGAAAGGCGGCCCCCTGGGAGGGCAGTGCAGGAACTCAACCTGAGGTCTGTGGACAGACTTCGGATGCTGTGCTCCACCCAAAACAACGGGAGAAATGTCGTGAGTCTGGCTCTTTTTGGCGGGGACCCTGGAAGTTTACAAGCTCTGCCGGTGCCGCAGCCTACGGCCAGCAGAGGGCGCTCGGCCCAAGGCTGTGAAAGGCTGGGAGCTGGTTCAGCTGGTGGCTGGGCGGGAAGATGCCGGCTGGGACTTGGTGAGGCTCCTCTTCCCCAGACGCCTTCCTACTACAGAGATCAGCCGGATGGTGGTGCTGGGTCGGGGGCTGCTGGGGTCACGACTATGCGATGGTCCATTTACAAATGCCCCTGCCCAGGGCCCCCTCAGAGACTGTGCTCCGTTGGTCTGGGTGGGTCTGGATGATGTCCCAAGGGCGGAGAATCACGGTGCGGGACCTCTTGGCCCTCCCGTTGAACTCCAGGCCTGGCGAGCACTGTCCTTATTTGTACCCATTTCACAGAGGAGGAGCCGAGGCTCAGAGGTGATGGACTTCCCCAGGTCACGCCCAGGTCACACCGGCTGCGAGGTGGGGCCCCGGCCTTCCTTTACCCCCTGGTGTTCACAGGACGGTGTCATCTCCTGTGGCCTCTCAACCTGGGCACTGCTGGATGTGGGGGGGTGACTGTCTGTGATGGGGGCTGGGTAATGCATGCCCCCCCATCCCCCGAATCCCAGCAGCTGCGTGGACGGCACCTTAGATGGAGAAATAGACTGCAGATGTGATTCAGCGCCCAAAGTGGGGTGTCAGTCAGGGTCCTTATAAGAGGTGAGCAGGGGGGAGAGAAAGAGGGAGGGGGATGGGAAGGTGGAGGGGAAGGGCCAGCTGAGGGAGGGGCAGCTCTGGGCACCGGGCAAGGCCGCAGCCTCCGGAGGAACAGGCGCTGCAGACCCTCCGAGCGCCCACTTCCCCAGGTGGCGGGACCTCTGGCCTCCAGGCTGGGCTTTTAGACCTCGGCCCTGGTGGCAATTTGCTGTGGCAGCAACGGGAAAGCACCCCTTCCTCTTCCTCACCCACTGGTGACAATCAGACACGCCTGCTGACTCGTCGCATGTCCCCTGGGTGAGCGGGATGTGGGGAATGTGGGCCCGGGAGGCCCCACTGAACTGAAGTCATTCTTTCTGAGCTTTTCCCACGTGTGGCCTGGCCGGCTGCTGCCCCACCATCTCGTCTAACCCTCGTGGAAAGCTGCGCGTGTGCTTGGTCGCCTCCCGGCCACGGCAGGGGGAGGCTCAGAGCCGCTGGGTGGGCGCTGGGGCTGGGCGCACAGACAGGGAGGGCAGAACCAGGGTCACCTCCAGAGCCTCAGGCCTCCATTCCAGGCCCTCGTCGCTGCGCCCTCGCCTCCCACCAGCGGCTGGGCTGCGTCTCCAGCATCTGGTGGAGACTCAGCTGACGGTGGCCAAGGCCAGAGGTTCCTGGGTGGGGGGTGGGGAAGGCCATGAATGAGCAAGTCACAAAAAGTGGGGCCAGGTGGCGAGAGCCAGGCTGGCTTTGAGTCCCTAACAGCTTCTTCAGCAACATGGTTAAGAGCACTGGCCTAGCCCTCGCTGGTTTGGCTCAGTGGATGGAGTGTTGGCCTGTGGACTGAAGGGTCCCAGATTCGATTCCGGTCAAGGGCACATGCCTGGGCTGTGGGCTCAATCCCCAGTGTGTGTGTGTGTGTGGGGGGGCGGTAAGAGGGGGTCGTGCAGGAGGCAGCCAATCAACGATTCTCATCATTGATGTTTCTATCTCTCTCTCCCTCTCTCTTCCTCTCCCTTCCTCTCTGAAACCAATAAAAATATATAAAAGAAAAAAAAAAGACCCCTGGCCTAGAAGCTCAGTAGCTGGGGTTCGAACCCTGTCTTTGTCCCTTGGGCAATTGCCTACCTTCTCCCTTCCTCTCTGAAACCAATAAAAACATATAAAATAAAAAAATAAAAAGACCCCTGGCCTAGAAGCCCAGTAGCTGGGGTTCGAACCCTGTCTTTGTCCCTCGGGCAATTGCCTACCCTCCCTGAGCCTCAGTTTACCTCTCTGGGCAATGGGCTGCTTGAGGATCGCCCAGGGCTGATTTATTTGCCCAGGGAACCCTTAGTTCCCGGGACCCTCTTCTTGCAGGAGGAGGGTTTCCACAGAATACAAAATGCTGGGCCTGCCCGCCCCTCTTCTCTGGTGAGCTGGTGGCTCTCTAGTTTCCCCCGTCAGATGGGAGGTGGGCGTGTGCCTCTGGGTGGTGGGTTCATGATCAGGGTTGGGAAAATCTGGTTCTGAATCTGGAAGGCTCAGCCCCAGGCCTGGGCGTCCCTTATCGTCTTGGTCACGTCATTCACCCTCCCCGGCCCTAAGTCACTCATCTGCTGCAGAGGACAATGACGGGTGCTCAGGGAATTCTGGGCGCTCAGTGGGTCTTTAGGAGGCTAAGCTCCCCAACATCAGGGATGGACCTGGATTTGCTACAGAAAATGACTTATCACCGTGGCCAACTGGAGATGATGAAGCCTGGGACGGTTTGGAACAGCGGTGGCCAAGCGGCGGTCTGAGGACCACTGGTGGTCCCTGAGGTCCGAAAGGTTGGCGACCGCTGGTTTAGAAGCTACTTTTGTCCCCAGTGAGTCTGGAGCCACAGCAGCCTCTTTGTCGCCACCAGAGCAGAACTCCTTGGGGCTGGGAGATCGCCGTGTAGTGTCTGAGTCTGTGGAGGCCGAACTGAGACACGGGGGGACAGCTGGCCACATTGGTCGGGGTGCTGGACGAGGCCTTACCCGAAGTCTGTTTACAAGAGCACACGCACGCGCACACACAGTTTTCTTAAATGTAAAACTTCCAACAGACAGATTTGCAATATGTCAATCAACACTTAACAAACTCATAAATACTTATTTTTAAATCTCAATTTCATTTTTCCACTTGAAATTTCATCCCCACGTTCACCCAGCCTCTCACTCCAGGCACGCCCGGCTGCTCTATCGATTTTCTGCCCAGCATCAGACTTCTCCCCGCCCCCCCCCCCCACCCCACTGCTGCTGGGGTCCGCCCCATGGACTTCCCGGCGCCCTGGCTTTAGGAGAGAGGTCTGAGTGGGAGGAAAGTCCACGAGCCATTTCACTCACAGACCTTTTCTCCCAAAGAGAATTCCTCAGGGGACAGCACAGCCAGGCGAAGGCATTCTCCCTGAGAACCCTGAAGGCGCTCCCCCACCCAGGTTGCTATGGAGCCAGCCTGTCATTTGAAATGCAACATACTTTTTGGCATTCGATCCTATTTTGTTTAATCCTCAAAGGCTTTTAGCATCTTCTCTTTATCCCTTGTTTTCCAAAATTTCATTAGAACAGGACCCTCGGTTGAGGCTTGTAGTCACCGGGCCAAGTATCAGGAGGGTTTTTCCACCTAAAAATTCAGTCAATCATTTGGGGACTCGTTGTGTTTGATCATTCCTGCCTCCTACTTTATCCATATTCTCCACTTAGGAGCAATAGGGCTTATTCAATTAATCCTATAAAATTCTCACCTTTGTTATTGTCCATTTTATAAACAAATATTTATCTACTTATCTGGGGAAAACTTTCTCGCTGTCTTCTAATTCTTCTATTGCTTTTTAAATTTAAATTTCAGCTTTCATACTTATAATGTCAAGAAGTTTCTCTTCATTTTCCTAAACTTTTTTTTTTTTTTTGGCAAACCATTTTTGTTTCCTGCAAGTATCAGGAGGGTTTTTCCACCTAAAAATTCAGTCTATCATTTGGGGACTCCTTGTGTTTGATCATTCATGCCTCCTACTTTATCCATATTCTCCACTAAGGAGCAATAGGGCTTATTCAATTAATCCTGTAAAATTCTCACCTTTGTTATTGTCCATTTTATAAACAAATATTTATCTACTTATCTGGGGAAAACTTTCTCGCTGTCTTCTAATTCTTCTATTGCTTTTTAAATTTAAATTTCAGCTTTCATACTTATAATGTCAAGAAGTTTCTCTTCATTTTCCTAAACTTTTTTTTTTTTTTTGGCAAACCATTTTTGTTTCCTGGTTGTGATATACTTTCTTCTTTGGAGGATGTTAATGATGGAGCTTTGGTGTTTTCTTCTGTATTTTTCCATTTTTTAAATTGATTTTAGAGAGAGAGGAAAGGGGGGCGGGGAGAGAAAGAGAGAGAGAAACACTGATTTGTTGCTCCACTTGTTCATGCATTCATTGGCTGCTTCCTGTATGTGCCTGTGCCTGACCTGGGATGGGACTGCAATCATGGCGTCTCAGGATGATGCTCTAACCACTGAGTGCCCAGCCAGGGCCGCATTTGCTCTAGTTCCTCATAATTCCTCTCTTGCATTTGTTTGTGTTTTGTCTGACCTCCAAGTTGATTTTATAAACAAATATTTATCTACTTATCTGGGGAAAATTTTCTCGCTGTCTTCTAATTCTTCTATTGCTTTTTCTTTTTAAATTTCAGCTTTCATACTTAAAATGTCGAGAAGTTTCTCTTCATTTTCCTAAATTTTCTTTTTTTTTTTTTTTTTTTTTAGCAAATCATTCTTGTTTCCTGGTTGTGATATACTTTCTTCTTTGGAGGATGTTAATGACGGAGCTTTGGTGTTTTCTTCTGTTCACTGCATTTTTGTCTTTGTTTTTTCCACTTTTTAAATTGATTTTAGAGAGAGAGGAAAGGGGGCAGAGGGGGGGAGAGAGAGAGAGAGAGAGAGAGAAAGAGAGAGAGAGAGAGAGAAACACTGATTTGTTGCTCCACTTGTTCATGCATTCATTGCTGCTTCCTGTATGTGCCTGACCTGGGATGGGACTGCAATCATGGCGTCTCGGGATGATGCTCTAACCACCGAGTGCCTGGCCAGGGCCGCATTTGCTCTAGTTCCTCATAATTCCTCTCTTGCATTTGTTTGTGTTTTGTCTGACCTCCAAGTTGAAAGCTTATCTCAAATGTCTTGTGAAATATCTTTTAAAATAAAATCTGAGTAGGGTTTTTTTCTGTAATTTACAGGCCACTAAAGACCCCATACCTGCCCACCATGCACACTCCCCAATTTAAAGCTGCATATGCCCACCAATTGCACCTTGTCCCCCCCAAATTCTGTGAAAGAGGCATTCTTGATGTTGGGCAAAGTAGGAACAGACACACAGAGAGGGTTAAATGAGGGGATTCCACACAAATCCATGGAGTGACTCCACCCCATGATCGTGCCTGACCTGGGATGGGACTGCAATCATGGCGTCTCGGGATGATGCTCTAACCACCGAGTGCCTGGCCAGGGCCGCATTTTCTCTAGTTCCTCATAATTCCTCTCTTTGTTTGTTTGCTTTTTGTCTGACCTTCAAGTTGGAAGCTTATCTCAAATGTCTTGTGAAATATCTTTTAAAATAAAATCTGAGTAGGGTTTTTTTCTGTAATTTACAGGCCACTAAAGACCCCATACCTGGCCACCGTGCACACTCCCCAATTTAAAGCCGCATATGCCCACCGATTGCACCTTGTCCCCCCAAAATTCTGTGAAAGAGGCATTCTTGATGTTGTGCAGAGTAGGAACAGACACACAGAGAGGGTTAAATGACGGGCATCCACACAAATCCACGGAGTGACTCCACCCCATGATTGCCCCTCAAGGGAAGTGCTTTCTCTTTCCTTCAATAAAGAAAGCCTTTCCATGCTCAGGGAATCCTGGGAAGAAGCCCCCACACCCGCTTCCTGAAGTGGACACCTGATTTCTGCCAGCTCAGCACCCTTCCTTCTCCTTCCTGAGGACTAGGTCCACGTGATGACCTCACTTCCCCCATCACATCAGTCAGAGTACTCCATTCTCCCTGACTGGTTCAAGAATCAGCATGTGACCTGTGCTCAACCAATCAGAATCTTCCCTGGGACATTCTACCAGCAGTATTTGGCTTGAAGAATTCTCTTTCTAAGTTGGCAGGTCATAAGCCTTGGGTGACTGGTGGCCACATAGAGTCAGAGAGATGGAAAGAAAGGGGCCTAACAAGAATGCTTGAGCCCCTGGACCCAGCCATTCCTGAACGGAGGTATCCCTTGATTTCCCAATTGCATGAGAGAATAGATTCCCTTTAAAAAAAAATTTACTTTTAAAAATATATTTTTATTGATTTCAGAGAGCAGAGAGGAAGGGAGAGGGAGAGAGAGATAGAAACATCAGTGACGAGAGAGAATCATTGATTAGCTGCCTCCTGCACACCCCCTACTGGGATGGAGCCCACAACCCAGGCATGTGCCCTTGACTGGAATTGAACCCGGGACCCTTCAGTCCGCAGGCGGACACTCCATCCACTGAGCCAACCCGGCCAGGGCCAGACTCCCCTTTCGAAGCCCAGGCGAGCTAAGGTTCTGTCGCTTGCAGCCCAGATGCTCTTGAATCACCGCCCAGACTCTTTTTCTGGCCTAAGCCCTCCTGGGCCCACCTGCGATGAGGAGGGAAGCTGGGGTGAGAAAATAGAATTGCCTCTGGGAACAGGCTGTGGTGCTTTTGGAAAAGCCCTTCTAACTCATGGGGTAACTGCCCCCCCCCCCCCCCCCCCCGGCTGTCCAACTTCGGAGGCTGCAAGTTCTGTGCACATGAAGGGTGAGGGAGGGTGGGTGAGCCAGGGGCAGCGGGGTGGGGGATGGACAGGCTTAGCCGCTCTCCGCTGCTGACGGTAGCTAGCTAATTTTCTTCCCGACGAGACCAGAGCTGCCCTTCACCTCCAGTCCCCATTAACGGCCGCACGCTTTGTCAGCATGTTTATGACAAATTAATTACACGGAGAGAAGTCTCGCCGGAGCAGCTCTGGTGTGGGGGCCGAGGCTGGGCTCTGAGATGCTTTCTGATCGTGCTGACAAGGACCTGGTTAACCACAGACCTCGGGCAAACGTGGCGGCAAGCTGTGGGTGTGCAGCTCACCACGGAGGGCAGCCAGAGCCAGGAGCAATGAGCCAAAGCCCATGTCAAGCCCCAATACCTGGCGGCATGTTTGCAAACCGGATAGCCAATGCCAGAGTGATTTGGGGCCCAGGCCACCATGCTGGCCAAGATAACTTTGTCCCCAGAAGGCTGGGCAACGCCAGCCCATGGGAAAGGCCCCGGGCCCTAGCGAATTCAGGACCTGCCCGTCTCCCTGGAATCCGTGCGCAGGTGGCTGGGCTCGTTCAGAGCGCAGTGTCCCGCCCAAGTCCCAGGCGCACGTGGTCCGCTCGTTTCCTCCCCGCAAGGCCCTCCGCGCCCCCCCGCCCCCCCAGAAGGTCAGGCCTTAGTGAGGAGAGCCTGGGACCCGATGCAAAGTGGTCCAGCAGGCTGCGGGGGGTGCGGCCTGGGCCCTGCGGCTGCCGGAGCACCCCACCCATCAGCCCACTGCTCTCTGCACCCGAGGGTCCTGGGGGTCGCACCGCAGACCCAGCCTTGACCCAGCCACTGTGCTCACTCATGCTGGTCTCGGGCAGGAGGCAAGAAGGTCAGCAGTGACGTTTATGGGACACAGCTGTACAGTGCGGGGGTCGTGGCGCCGCTGGCTCCCTCCTGGCCTTGTCCGCCTTCGGCTGTTGGTTCTGACCCCACCTCCCCCCGGACCCTGTGCTGGGGCCAGTCCACTCAGGGGCTGTCCTCTGGGGCCTCTGAATCCCGGTCTGCAAGGGTCATGGCTTCGATGCAAAGTGGTCCAGCAGGCTGCGGGGGGTGCGGCCTGGGCCCTGCGGCTGCCGGAGCACCCCTCCCATCAGCCCACTGCTCTGTACCCGAGGGTCCTGGGGGTCGCACCACAGACCCAGCCTTGACCCAGCCCCCGTGCTCACTCATGCTGGCCTCGGGCAGGAGGCGAGAAGGTCAACAGTGACATTTATGGGACACAGCTGTACAGTTCGGGGTTCGTGGCGCCGCTGGCTCCCTCCCGGCCTTGTCCGCCTTCGGCTGTTGGTTCTGACCCCACCTCCCCCCGGACCCTGTGCTGGGGCCAGTCCACTCAGGGGCTGTCCTCTGGGGCCTCTGAATCCCGGTCTGCAAGGGTCATGGCTTCCAGGTAGGAGGTGAACGTGGACAGGTCGGGGTCAGCAGGACCAGCGCCATCTGGGAACTTGCCTTTGGGCTCTGCAGCTCTGGACCCGGGCGCTGGGAAGAGATGGCGCCAGAGCGCGTGAGCCGCCTCGCCTCAGTGACCAGGCCAGTTGGTTCACTGGGGACCATGACAGTACGTAGCTCCCTGCTCCCCCACCCCCTTGCTCTGTCCCGACCTGTATCCATGGAGACTCTGAAGGCGAAGCTCATCGAGCTGCCCCTCCAGGGACCGGCTCACTTCAGCTACGTCCTGACCTTTCCTCGGGGCTTCCTGGTGTGGAGGGACCACCCCCCCATCGCTCATCAGGACTCTCCCTCTTGCTCCTGGACAGGTCCCCCTTGCTCGCACCCCAGGGCCTTTGCACTGGCTGTTGCCTCCACCTGCAATGCTGCCCTCAGATCTTTGCTTGGCTGGCTCTGGTGCCCCTCCTCCCAGAGCCTCTCCCGCCTGGAGCAAGCCGCCCCTCCCATCACGAGGCTGCCGCCGCCCCCGTGTACCCCGAGTCGGGGTTGTTTTGTACAGCGCCCGTCTCTCTTGGAAACGCTTGCTTGCTTGCTTTGTGAGTTGTCCCTGTCCCTCCTGGCTCCTGGTCCCCGTGAGCAGAATCATTTATCTGTTTTGCTCGTTGCTGTGCCTCCGGGAGACGGGGCTAGGACCCGTGAGTGCATGAATGGCCGCTGCCTCCTCCTCTCAGAAAGATGGACAAGGGTGGCTACACCACTGCTTCTTGAGAAGAACCAGGGGACTGAGTGGCTAAGGCCAGGCAGGTGAGGACAGGGGAGGGGACATGTTCTGGAAGGCTCCAAGGAGGGCAGCATCACAGGCGTGGGGCTGAGTAGGTCCTCCCTTCCCAGGTGGAGAAACAGGCTCAGCGCCCAGGGATGGGCTAGGTCTCGGGCTAGAAAGATCTGACCCGCACCTCTAACAGCCTCCTGACTATGACCCCGCCCCCGCCTCCGAGAAATGGGAGGCACTACTGGTGAAGAAATGAATGAGAGAGAGAGAGAGAGAGAGAGAGGACTCTCAGGGGCCCACCAGGTCCCAGGCTCACCCGCGTCCTCGGCCGGCTCCCCTGGGTCGCCGCGGCTGGCCTCTGGCCCTGCCCCTGCCCCTGCTCGGCAGACACTCAGGCTGTTGCTGTTGCCGATGGCGTCCTCCTCCAAGAAGCAGGGCTTGATGGGGACTCTCTGGGCCGCGTCCCCCTCCCCCTCGGGGTGAGGTCCTGGTGCGGGCATAAGGATTTCTTCTGGGCCAGCAGTGGCGGCAGAGACTGTGGGTCAGCCCGAGAGAGACGGGAGGGGGGGCGGTGAGCAGCTGGGCCAGAGCGGGACCCCCAGCCTGGCTCTCAAGCCATCCCTGCGCTGGCGCCCTGGCCCCCACCTCCCCTGGCACCTCTGTGGCCTGTCTGGGCTGCAGGCTCTCTGTCCTCTGCCCCCAGGGGGCAGCGTGGGTCCCACCTCCTCCTGCTGCCCAGCTGACCTGGTCCTCCATGCTGTGCCTGGGACTCAACCACCCCCTCCCCTGCCTCAGACCACAAAATCTGAAATATTTAGATCGGTGGTTCTCAACCTTCCTAATGCCGCGACCCTTTAATACAGTTCCTCATGTTGTGGTGACCCCCAATTTCATTGTTACAAATTGAACATAATTAAAGCATAGTGATTAATCACAAAAACAATATGTAATTATATATGCGTTTTCCGATGGTCTTAGGCGACCCTGTGAAAGGGTCGTTCAATCCGCAAAGGGGTCGTGACCCACAGGTTGAGAACCACTGCTCTGGAACGATATCTCCAGCTTTGGTTCACATCTTCTCAAGGCGCCAGCCCCTGCTGTCCTGCTCCTGCCAGTCCCACCCAAACTTCGGAAAAGACTGTCCACACTCAGCCGCCTCCTCTCACTCCCCACACTCCTCTGTCCCCTCAGGTCACCGCTGACCCTGGTGGCTGGACCCCATGGCGCTCCTCAGGCCTCATTGGTCTCCCCCTTCTGGAACCTGCATCCCTGGCTTCCCCTCCCTCTCAGGCCTCTCTGCTGGCTTTCTCCCCAGCCTGACTCTGATTACTAGTGACCGGGAGGGTACAGCCTAGGCCTTCTGGTCACCATCGACAGTGTGTAGGAGGGCACCAGGTCCTTTGGTGGCTCCTGTCCTCCACCCTCCTAGATGCCATCCCAGTCGGCCATCTCTTCTGTCCCCCCTTCAGCTGCCCCGACCTCTGCTGCTGCACGCCCGTTGTACAGATGAAAACACTGAGGGCTCCTGAGGGGCTTAGTAGGGCTGGGAGCCTGAGGACTAGCTCTAAAAGCCCCACCTGCTCCACTCTGGTGGGTGGAAAGGAATTTCCCATCATGCCTCTCTCTCTGCAAAGACTGGCTTAGGTTCCATCCATTGAGGAGCCAAGTGGGGTGGGGTGGGGCGGATGGCTGCATGACCCCCCGTTACCTGGGGGGCTGTGGCCAGGGCCCGTGGCCGGGGTGCTGTGCACGTTCATCTCGTTCCTGTGTCCCAGCTGCACGCATTTGAGCACAGAACTGTCTATGCGGATGTCCTGCGGCCCCCAGGATCCAGCCGGGGGATCCTGACCCAAGGGACCCGCTGCTGGTGGTGGAGGGAGGTAGCAGGGAGCCGTGGAGCCTGGCAGGAAACACAGCAACATGACCTCTGACCCTCCCAACATCCACACACACCAAGGGCTGGCTGGACAGGAGACAGGCCTCCGGACTCTTCCTGGCCCCATCGGAAAGGTGGGTCCCCAGGAGTTAGAGTGTCACTGGGGCACTGGACACCCAAACAGCGAGCCCACCCTCCACCCTCAGTGCGCGCAGCCCCTCGGGAGGAAGTCCCTCTGGTGCAAGCGCAGCTCTAACCGGGCTCAGAGCCTCCGGCACTTCTCTCAGTGCTTTTTATGGTGACCTTCCTGGTTCCCACATGAGGTGATGCTGCCCAAATTTACTCTACAATACATCTGAGCAGAATGAAAGGGAAACCCTTTAACATGGAGTCAACAGTCAGGCATGGGCCTGGCTGGAATCGGGGGGCGGGGGGGAGGCTCAGAGGATTGACATTGGGCAAGCGTTGATCTAGATTTTCAAAGTTCTTCATTTCACAGCTGGGGAAACTGAGGCCCAGAGCGGGAAGGGCTCTGTAGAAGTCGCAGGGAGTGTTCCCACTTGGGGGCTGGTGCTCTCACTGTTGTCCCCTCTCACCACAGTGCCTGCAGGGCCGTATTTCATCATGACTGGGGTGCCACTGGCGAGAGGCATTCCAGTGTTAGAGATGTGACATGTGATGTGTGTCTCCGAATAAACAGAATGCTGCAGTGGCCCTGTGGCCTCCTCCTGAGGGGAGTGACCCGAACTGCTTCTCATGGGAAGAGATCGGTCCCCTGGGGATGAGGCGAACGGTATTGGAATGAAAGGGATCAGGAAGGTTCGATCCAGGCATGGGAAAGACGCCCTCACTCTCAGGAGGCCGTGAAGGAGGACCGTGGTGATCTGAAGGCCGCCCTTTCTCCTCCGAGGGTTGACTGCCTGTTCCCTGACCCACCCAGACAGAGCAGCTGCCCCAGGTCCTCCCAGGGCGTCTCCCAGGGGACTCACCGCTCTCCGCAGGGGCCATTAGTTTCACAATCTTGTTCCCGTGTCCAATCTGGACGGCTTCGGAGTTCTGGATGGAGATGTGGCTGTAGGGTCCGTTCTGACAGATCATGACAGGGCTTTGCTGGTAAATGATGGGGGGGGCCCTGGGAGTCCCTGTGGAATAACATGCCACTCAACCCCTCCGCATCCCCCGACGGATCTGGGGCTCCAACTGCCGGCTGGCAGCACCACGTCTCCTGGCAAACCTGGACATAGAGTCCCAGTGCCCACCGGGGTGCTGAGTCTGGAGCCCCTAGCCAGGAAAGGGCGTGTCTGACAAATGCCACCGGCATCTCGGATGACCCTCCCCTGGACATCGTCACCCTGCCTGAGTGTCCTCTGCTGCCCCGAGAGGATCGGGGAGCTTCCTGCTCACCTGCCCTCTGCCCCCATCCCTTCGAGCAGCCACACGCTGACCGTGCGCGCCCTCCAGCCAAGGCTGGCGGCTGTCCACAGATAAGCTTTGCTTGCCTCCCAAGGCATTTTTAAGAATTTGCCTTTGTGACCAGTGTTTAAAATCCACCTGCTGTCGCAGGGCGTCATTCCTAGACTGCTGAGGACCCTTGGAGCAGGGGTGTCCGCCCACGCGGGCCACCTGCCCGGGGCTTCGCCGCTGCACACACGGGTCACATTCCCACCTCCATGGGCCCTGGGCTCTTGTGTCTTTGTGGGCCCACTTCCTCCATTAAACATATTTTTTAAAATTATATGTTATGACTGCATTGGGATAAAGACATATAATCTAAGCGAGAGTCGTTATTATGATTATAACGTTCACTGTTTTCTTCTGATTTTAAGAGAAATGAGAACATTTCTGTGGGCCTGTAAAAGGACCGTGGGCTCGAGGCCCTGTGACTGCTGCACCTGGTGGATAAGTCGCCCTGGGACTCCGCCCCCCGGCTATCTGAGCCCAGCCTGGTCTCCTTCAGCAATGCCAACTCCAAGTTGGGCAAAGTGCCTACAGAACTGTCAGCAACCTCAGGCTGAGCCCTGCGCCCAGGCCAATACAGTCAGGAGTGGGCCGCCCCTCCCAGCCCCTTGCCTTCTGCAACTACAGCCTCAGGCCCCGCCTCCAGGAGGCCCTCCCTGGTTACTCCCCTGTCATGCTCCTCCCTCCAGGAACCCCTTCCAGTGACTGGTCAGCAAGACAAGTGCAAGCTTCTGGGAGGTTCTGAAGGTGGAGCAGGCCGAGTGCTCAGCAGGGTGCCCAGCAAGGAACACACGTTGGGCATCAGAGCGTGTCTTTCCCTGCCCTGCCCAGGGAAGCATGAAAGGGCCTACCTGGTTGATAAATTGCCCATGTTTTTGAATTCTTGTCCAAGTCCAGAAGGTGCTTTTCCTGCATGGCATACAGGTATCGGTTGACATCCTTTGACGTCTTCATCCCCAGGGACTGGGCGATGCTCACGGCCCCCTGGGGCCCGCTGGCTTCCAGCAACCGTAAGATCTGTCCCTGCAGCTCTGTGGGCGGCAGGAGGGTGGGTGGTTAAGGAGGACTCGGAGTTTGAGTCTGCTCCACTGCTTACTAGCTGTGCGACCCTGGGCAGCCGCAGCCCCTCTGAGCCCGTTCCCTCGTCCATCAGACACGCATAATCACAGTGCCCACGGAGGCTGTCCTGGGGCCGGGGACGGCACCGAGCCTCCGGGCGCGCCTGGCGCACGGGGCTGCACAGTGATGTCAGCTCTCGACCAGAGGAATCGATTCTCGGGCCGTTAGCTTCTTCCACCGCAGAGACTGAGCGCTGCCTCAGGGTGCTTTGTGGGAACCTCCCGGTGGGGTGGGAGGGTCACGGCCCTGAACTCTCATAGCAGGTCCTGTGGCGAAGGAAACGGGCCCTTGTCCCAGCAGCTGAAAGGAAGCCAACGCTTCCGCGGTCACCCAGCTGAGAGCCAGGTTTCTGGGAACTGCAACTGTGTCTTGCAGGGTCCCGTCTGCTGGAGAGAGGAAGACGGCCAGGGGTGGAGGAGCAGGGAGGGGACGGGACTCTACCAGGGAAGGCAGAAGGTGTTGGGAGCTCTGATCCTGCCCTGCCTCTTTCCAGCTGTGCGGCTGCCCTGCTACCTAACTTCTCTGGGAAAAGGGGGTTGAGTGCCGTCTCTTCGCATCCAGGAAACCCTGGGTGCACCCTGGCCCATTGCAAGCACTTGACCAATGTCAGCTCTTTTGGTCTGTGGGCTACAGAACTGGCTAAGAGGATCTAGTGCAGCGGTTCTCAACCTGTGGGTGGCAACCCCTTTGGCGGTTGAACGACCCTTTCACAGGGGTCGCCTAAGACCATCCTGCATATCAGATATTTACATTACGATTCATAACAGTAGCAACATTACAGTTATGAAGTAGCAACGAAAATAATTTTATGGTTGGGGGTCACCACAACATGAGGAACTGTATTTAAAGGGCCAGAAGGTTGAGAACCACTGATCTAGTGTGACGTTAACTTTGTTCTATCATCATCATCATCATTGTCATCATTACTTTCTGTTATTATTGTACTTTGCTGAGCACCTACTATGTGCTGGCACTAGGCTGAACCCTTTGCATCTAATCCTCTCGAAACCCTACGAAGCAGCCCTGCTCTTATCTCCATTGGCCAGAAGAGGAAGTGAAGGCACGATGAGGGGACAGTATGCACCCCCGAGGGGCAGAGCCTGTATTCAAACCCAGGCCCAAATCCAGGCTTGTCCGTTGCCAGGACTGCTGGTGCTGGGTGCCCCGCCCCCACCCAAGGTTGGCAGGTTACCATGGCTGGGCTGGGCCGGCTCTGTGGGAACCATTTCTCCAGGCCCACCCTCTCTCAAGCGCCATTTCGCAGAGTCATCGCGATCCACTTTCAACTTCTCTTTCATCCGGTAGAGAACACGGTTGATGTCCTTCCTGGGCACTTGGCATTCCTTTGCCAGCTGGGCAGCCTTCAAAGGGGTGTCAGCGCCCTTCAACGTCTGCAGGATCCTCTGCTCAAGGTCTGGGAGAGGAGAGAGGGGCAGGGAGAGAACTGAGTGCCCAGGTTGGAGCCTGGCTAGAGGCTCTGGGGCAAGGGAGGCCCACGGGGGAGGGGCCCGGGCAGAGCCCGAGCAGACATCCACCAACGACACTTCTGTTCAGTGAGAGGCTCATGGGCTGCTCAGAAATGACCTTGGCTGGACAGCCTGGTGGCCGGAGGAGGCGTCCAGGCCTTTCACGGGTCCTCCACTTGCTGAGAGTGGCTAGAAGGCAGGTGGATGCTTAGCTCTCAGGTGTCCTCAGAGCAGAGGGGAGTGGAGGTGGCAGGAT
>NW_005370500.1:128629-158857 GCF_000412655.1 Myotis brandtii | reverse complement strand
GAGAGGGGAGGGGGGAGGGGCAGTGGGCCACTCTGTTCCCAGATCCCAGCCACCTCCTCCCTTCAAAATCTGCCCTCCTCAGGCTCGCCCTCCCTGCCTGTGTGGTTTGCCCTGGAAATACTGCTCCTGGCTCCCTTGAGTCCCCTCATCTCCTCTTCTCTGCTTCCACCTCCTCCGGGCAGGATCCCCGCCACCAAGGGGATATGCGTTCAGGATGCAGAGGGTGCTGTGGGTGGCAGGCCACCCATCAGGAGGAAACCTGGGCCCCAGGAGCCCCGAGGGAAACGCGACGTGGGGTCCTTCTTGGGAAGCCAGGTCCCCTTCCAGGGAGGTGGCCCTAGCGGGTCCTCTGCTCTGGTTTATCCGGCTCCTCAGCGGCAGCACTAGTGGGAGTGGACCCTCCGGCTCAGCGCTACAGCCTGGCTGCAGCTCGCCTTTGTCACAGCGTTTTCACCTGCCGGCAGGTGAAGCGCAGTTAGAGCACCTGGGGGCGCCCACTCCTTCACCCACTGCTACCCCAAGCAGTCATCAGCCGCCAGACCCTCCTCCATCAACCACAAAGGGCTCTGCCTTGTCCTAAAAAGAGTTTTGATTCTTGAAAAGCCGGCCCCTGGTCAGCCTCCTCCCGCCCCCTCCACCCTGACTGCAAAGGCAAGTAAAGGGTGTGAGTCCCCAGCAGCTGGGAGGCTGTGAAATGGACGAGGTACAAGTGGCACATGATAAGGAAGGGGAAGCCACAGAGAAGAAGTAGCACGTGGTTACCGAGTGGCCTCGACTGGTACCTGCGTGTTCCTTGGGGAGCATGTCAGGAACCTGGGAGCCAATCCACTAGGCCACACCCTGCCCTCCCCTCCCTACACCCCCTTTGCCTCCTTTTTGTTCTCCGAGGCTGGTTTCCCAGGTGTGAGCCCCAGCTCTGCCACCTCCTGGCTGTGTGACTCTATGCCTCAGTTTCTCCACCTGTGAAGTGGGGTAATAGCAGCTACTTCAAAGATTGTGGTGAGGATGAAATGAGCTAATGATAACAGAAACAGCAACTAGAGACCAAACCGCAGCCCGCAACCCGCAGCCTGCAGCCCCCAGCCCCCATGGGCACCCTAGAACTCAGCGATTGCTCAGTGCCTGCCCCTCCGCTGGGGCCTTGGGAGTGAAGCTCTCAGAGGGAGAGGGCAGCGGGGGAATGCGTGTCTCTTATCAAAGCGGCTTGTGCTGCTTCTCAAAATGAGTGTGAAGACGGCGCTCAGCCCCCAGCATCAGCCGGATGCCCTGAGGTTTTTTGCCTCCCAGGGCCTTGGTGGTCTCATGTGTGAAATGGGAACATGGTAGCGCTCACCACAGAGGTGATTGTGAAATGCCTGGGGCGTGTGGCCAGGCACCTAGGGCAGAGCCAGCCTCCCAGCCCAGCCCACACTCTCTCCTCTTCCTGGGCACTGTGTGCTCCAGGGTATGGTCGCTCTCATTGCTGTAATCGTCCCCCCAGGTCCCACCATCCAGTGGGAGGGAGTACTAGTACCTGTCTCATCGATGTCTGCAGACGCCTGGGCCATGCTGACAGCAGCGGCTAGGAGCCCGGGGAGACTTGGGGGCCTTGAGAAGGTGGGCTGGTCGAGGCTGGTGTCCCTGTGTGGCCGAGGCTGGGCTTCTGGCAGCTGTGACGGGAGGCTGGCTTCACGGGCAGGCACCAGCTGTTTACACCCCGGAAACAGGCCTAGAAAGCCGGGACTGATCAGCATTGTGGAGAAAAAGAAAACGAAACTTCTGTGTGTGGCTTTCGAAAGAAACAAAATTGAAAGCAGAATCGATGAGTAAGAGGGCGTGGACTAGATGTTGGAGGGTAGAGCTGAGTAACTTCCAGGTGTCCACTGATGTCCACCCAACCCCCCCCACACAGAGGCGAGGACCCTGGATGCCCATGATCGTGTGCACTTCAAAATGACAAGTCTCATTAATGAGCACCTACCGTGTGCTTTCAAATCTCATGGCCCTCTCCTCACCTCCAGGGTCGGGACTAGCACTGGCCTCTTCTCTCAGTGAGGACACTTGTTCAAGGCCACAGACATGCTTGGGCCCTAACCCAGCCCCTCCCCACACATGTACTGGCTCTGTGACCGTGGGCACGTTAATTAAGCTTTCTGTGTCTCCATTTACTTCCAGTCACAGTCATGAGCACCATTGGGTGCCCGCATGTGTCAGGCGAAACACCCCATCGCTTTCCTGAGTGATCCCCAAGCCGTCCAGAGCCATGTTCTCTTTCAGGCAATAGAGGGGAAACTGAGGCCTCCAGAAATGCAGGGCGCTGTGTGAGGCCGCCAAGAGGATCAAGAACGCAGCCCAGGAAGTCCCTGGGCCCGAGGCCCCAGCTCAGAGGCCTGGGCGGGCTAGGGACATCCCCGCTCCCTCGGGGCACACTCACCGGGCAGCCGTTCTGCAAACGCCGGGGTCGGGGTCGAGAACACCAGCGACAGCAGCGAGGGAGCGGGTCCCGGGCTCGCCCAGAGGCGGCCTTTGCAGAGCCAGCAGAAGGCCTGATGCCCAGTCCACAGCAGATCGACGCACTCCAACCTCCGGGGCGGGGCCGAGCGTCGCGGGTGATGTCATTGGCAGGGGGTGGAAAGTGAGACTAGCCATAAAACCAGGAAACCACAAGGGTGCTTTTGTTTCCCTTTTATGTAAATCCGAAGAAACCCGTATCTCTATATGCACTGACGAGGTTAACTTTAAAGGCAGGGTGGTTGCCGGTGTGGAGGAAGATTGTGGAAAGGGCTATGGGTGAGCCCCGGTGGATGCTGGGAGGCGCCGTGCCGGGACCGGCCACCAGGTGGCGCCCGCTCACCAACCCGGGCGCTGGCCCACCTCCCCCGTGGCCCCTCTGATTGAGGGGGGACCTCCCACCCATCATCTCCCCAGGGAAACCCGCGTCCATCTGGCACGATCTCGACCTCGGCTTCTCCCCGTCCTCTCCTCCTCAGGCTCCTTAGCTCCTCCCAGGGTGCAAGCAGCAAGCCCAGGCCTTGACCCAGGTGCGTGGCCTCTGGGGCTTACAGGCCAGGCGGAGGGCGAGCTTCATCCTGAGAGTCCAGTCGGCTTCTGGAAGGACCACTTGTGTTTCGGTGGCGACGGCTGGCCACCGGGCAGTGTTTGGATGGCCCTTCCTGTCCCCACTGCCTCATCCCGTAGCCACGTGTGTTCTCCGCCCTGGCTCTCTGAGCGGTCCCCGGAACCTGAGCAGGAGCCACTGGGAAAGGCCACGCTCCTGGGAGGTGCCGCCTGGACAAGGGTTCTGTCTCGCCTTCTTCTCCAGGGCGGGCCCTGCTTCTCGCTGTGGGTCAGGACCGCTCTGAGTCTTAGTTTCTTCAACTGTACAACGGAGATGATAAAGAAGAAGCATGTCTATATGATACTCGGCAGGTTCTCACAAGTTAGAAAATGTGCTGGATGCATCTCTACCATATAACTTTGGGCAAAAGAAAAAAAAGGCAAGAGAGAGAGAGAAAGAAAAACAATTGAACATGGGTGGGTTCCAACTTCCCTAGCATTGCACAGCACGTCTAGAATTCTTGGGAGCCATGAACCTGCTGTGAGCGTCTCGCCACACTGAGTGGGATTCTCACGTTTGAAGATTTGGATTATCTTTTATTTCTCTTCTCAGTTTAAGAGATTTTCAAGTAATTTTGACTTTAAAGATGCTCTTTAACCCAAATATTAGTGGTTTACACCATCCAGACGCTTCTTTCTTTTTTTCTCCTCAAACAGTCTGATAGGTGGGCGGTCCAGGTTTGGTGTGGCACATCATGAGGTTAGGACCCAGGCCCCTTCTATCTTGTTGCTCTGCCATTTGTGGCCTCCATTCCAAGATTGGCCTTGAGTTCTAGAATGGCTGCTTAAGCTCCAGCCATCACATCTGCATTCCTTCCAGCAGGAAGAAGGAAGGGGAAGAACACTTGCAAGTTGTACGCACATTCCACTGACATCCCATTCAGCTCATATCCTGGCGAGGGAGGCTGGGGGAAAATGGTCTTTATGCTGGGCCGCAATGCACCCAGCTAAAATTGGGGCTTCTAGTACTTAAAAATATGGGACAACAGATATTGGAGAATACCTAGCTATCCCTTCCATTGAGAGGCTCAGATGTTCCTCCATGGAAGGAGCGAAGGTACCTCCTCTGTGCCTTTAGGTGTGGCCATTCGTGGGGCCTATTTATTGATAGGTCCGAGTTCAAGGGCAGTTTCCACACTCTCAGAGCCTGCCGCCCAGGGTGGAAGGCAAAAGGGGAGAGGAAGGGAGACAGGGACACTGGTGCCCCCTTACCCACCTAGGAAGGGCCTCAAAGGCCACAGGAGATCCCAGATGGCACCACTGACTGCTGGATCCCAAATCTCCTTTTGCCCCGAGAAGCAGACTCATTTTCTATGACTTGTGTTTTTCTAGAAACTGTTAGGAACTCTCTGCCCAAACCAGATGCTAATGACACGTTACTGATCTCGAGTCTTTAGATGTCTCCCTCGCTCTCTTTTCGAAGAGATATGTTTACCGCACATCGTGTTGTTGAAACCCAGTCTCCTTTCTCCCAGGCAGCCTGGATGTTATCTTCACATTTCTCCTGTGCATTCATCTCGAGGGTCAGAAGGCACCCAATGTGGGAAATGACATGTCTTTGGTCAAGGGAAAAGGCCAGAGAGCTGGAGGTGGCCAGAGGGGATTGCACAAGGTTCCAGGAGGTAGAGGAGGAGGGAGAGAAACATAGACCAAGCTGCGTCAAAGGCTCTGTTTGCTGTCCTTCAAGACAGAGCTCGGTCACCCATGTCCCCAGAGTCAGGCAAACCTGGGGCTCTGGTCCTGGCACCCCCACCTTATAGCTCTGTGCCTGGAGCAAGCCACCACTCATTCTGAGCCTCAGTTGTGGGGTTGTTGTTCAATGAGATCATGGCCTGAAGGTGCTAGCAGAGCACTGAGAATGTAGCATGTGCTCATTACACAGGAGCTGATTATGTCATTATAGGATCTACGGCTGTTCCTCTCTCAGGTGACGGAGCAGTCCCATTTATTCAGCCGGTCATTCACCAAATGATTTCTGTGCTTTCTTAATCCCAGACCACACCTTGGGGGCTGCCTGGGGAAGGGGGAGCAGAGAAAGGCCCCCTCACTGGTTCCTGGTTCCGCTTCCCACTCTGGCTGCAGAAGAGGCCACATTGCCCAGTCCAGGGATTGACAGGTGGTTTAGGTTGAGTCCCAGGTCCTCCCATCCCCAACTCTCAGCAGCGATGGATAGGCAGGTGGATAGGCAGGTGGTACTGAGTTAGGGAGCTGGGCAGGGCCGGGAATTAGCCGTGGTAGTATAACTTGAGATTTTTCCCAGGGGCAAAGGAAGGGGAACTGGAGGATTTTCACCCCAGGGGAGATGGGGATTTGGAAAGGTGTTCTGGGGCTGAAGGTGGGCAAGGGAGAGGGGTGTGGCCAGCACTGGGCTGCTGGGGCCCTTTCCTCTCCCACCAACTCTTTTCGGAAAGTTAACAAATATACTGGAATAAATTCACATCTAACTTTTATTTTTATAATCAAACTAGAGATTGCATGCAATAGGCCTTCCTTCCCCTGGCTGCCTGCACCAGTTTTCCTCTGGCACCCGGGACCCAGGCCTTCTCTCCAGCCACAGCGGAGAAGGCAAGCCTCTTCAGTCTTCAGTTGTCTTCAGTCTTCAGTCTGGCCGGAGCCTTCAGTCTTCGCTCCGTGCCTGGATATGTTGGGTTGATTTGCATACTCATCCTGATTGGCTGGTGGGTGTAGCAGAGTGACACAAATTTGCATGTTTCTCTTTTATTAGTGTAGATGATTTCTAAAAATAATTTCATTTCCAAAATTATTTGCCTACAAGAAATTCATTTAATTACAATTGGCCACAGATTCTTTACCAAGTGTCCAGGAGTCTTGGGAATTCTCTCAAAGTGGGGCGACTTCACCTGTAAGTTTGTTTCAAACAATTAAGTGTAATGAAATTTTTTATGATGATTAAATGGAACAATTAGTTAACTTGACATGTTAGGTTTTCTAGGCTTTTAGTTAAACACGTATGGATCCCGAATGTGCAATGCTTCCCCCGCCCCTATATTTTGCAGCTCAAACATTTTCAAAGGCATCTGGAAGCCAGAGGTGCTAAGACTGCCACTCCCAGAAGGGAAAATGAAGGAAATGGGGAGACACATCATAAGAGAGAGGAGTCCCCCGGGTTGTGGCCTAGGGTGAGTGCTGGTGGCGGTTTCAGAGGGGCAGGATTAGAATCTGGATCAGATAGCCACAGCGCCAGCCAAATGGCTCCTATGCTTGGTGGCTCCGCTGGCCACCCCTGTGAAGAGCATGCCAGAGAAGCCAAACACCATGGATCTAAAACAATCCGGTTTTAAACTTGTTCACTCAATCAAGTTAGATGCTTTTAAAGACAAATTTAATTATTCTGAGCTCAATGAAAGCCTTTTAATAAGCTGAACACCATGATTTCAGTCTCTGCCCGCAGGGCCACCAGTCAAGGCAAGGAGGGAGCACAGAGGGGAGGGAGGGGAGCTGGTGGAGGGGATGTGGGAGGAAATGTGGGGGAGGGGCACAGGGTCCCAGCAGGAGGCCCGCATGCACACACACGCACACGCACACACATGTGCACACACAGATGGGCATTTGTTTTAGAAATGTATTTGCACATTTAAACCCATCATTTGTTCCAAAGCATCTGATTGTGAAGCTTTTTATAATATTTTGTTTTATTTTTGGAAGCAGCTCTTTTTCTTCGGGACAACCGTACAGAGTGCGAAGGAAAACGCGAGCCGCTTGGCAGACGCCCTGTGCGCTCTGCCTCCCTTGCTGGCTCACACTTTCCTCGCGCTCTGAGCGTCCCGTCGATGCCTGCGACAGGAAGCCAGACACACATGCTGAAACAATTTCAACAAATACCAACTCAGAACCAACTCCCAGGGCTGGTGCAGGCGCTTCTGCCTCCCCGCTGGTGCGAAGGAGACAGCTCGGCTGCGCAGTGCGAGAGTTGCCGTGTTTATAAACTGCTTTCTTTTTCAGCATTAACGCATTCACTTGTCCAGTGTAATGGCCTCTGCTGTTTTTATTTTTAAGATATATTTTTATTGATTTCAGAGAGGGAGGAAGAGAGAGATAGAAACATCAATAATGAAAATCATTGATCGGCTGCCTCCTGCATGCCCCCTACTAGGGATTGAGCCCACAACCCAGGCATGAGCCCTTACCAGGAATCGAACTGTAACCTGGGTCATAGGTCAACACTCAACCACTGAGCCATGCCAGCTGGGTGGCACTTGCTGTTTTTAGCTACCTAGCACACAACCTCCTTCTTCTGGTAAAATTGCCCCAATTTTCCTTTTTTATTGATTGATTTTAGAGGGACAGAAGAAGGGAGAGAGGGGGGAGAGAGAAAGAGAGAGAGAGAGAGAGAGAGAGAGAGAGAGAGAGAGAGAAACATTAATTTGTTATTCCACTTATTCATGCATTCATTGGTTGATTTTGTATGTGCCCTGCCCAGGGATTGAACCCACAACCTTGGCATATGAGGATGACACTCTAACCAACTGAGCTGCCCGGCCAGGACTCTCAATTTTCCTTTTGAGAATCACTTCTCTCCCTTCTCAATCCATGTGGATGGAAGGGAGCTGACCCCACCTCCAGGTTCAGGACAGGGCATGTGACCCAAACCTGGCCAATCAGAGCACTTGCTTCTGAGGCTCAGTTTAGGGATGGGCATGTGATCTAAGCCAAGCCAATGGGATTTAATTCTGGGACTTTTGGTGGAAGAATCGGAAACCAATGTCTTCTCGTTTGATTTAGAGCTGTCAGAAATGAACTGGGAAGAAGATGCCACCAGGACAGGAGAATCTGCTTGAAAGGAGAACCAGTAGACAGATGAGAAGCTTGATGGTGGGGGACAGACACCTTCCTAACATTGCATATGCACATCTGTACCTGGTTGTGTGTGATCTAGCCCAGCTCTGGCCTGTTGCTTTTCAGTTACAAAAGTCAACAATTCAGACCTAGTAAACACGTTCAAATGGGTTGCAGGATACAATATCCTATCTAAAGGATAAAGGGAATATGCAAACTGACCATCACACCATCACAGATATGGCGGCGCCCATAGCCACAAGATGGCAGTGCCCAGTCCCCTCAGCCCCGCCGGAGTCCCCCAGTCCTTTCAAACCCGCAGAGGGGGTAGCAGGCGCGTGGTGCAGCTGGATCCACCCTCAGCCCCGCAGTCGCCCAGGGCCAGCCCGAGGTGCAGGCAAGCCTCGGATGTCAGCTGTCCAGCTGCCCAGGGCCGCCTGAGGCTCAGGTAACCAGGGCCAGCTGAGGCTTTTGCTGCTGGCAGTGGCAGCAGCAGAAGTGTGATGGGGGCGTCGCCTTCCCCTGATCACCAGGTCGCCTCCCATCCCTGAGGGCTCCCGGACTGTGAGAGGGGGCAGGCCGGGCTGAGGGACCACGCCTCCAGTGCATGAATTTTCATGCACCAGGCCTCTAATCATCAAATAAAAATCAACTGCATTCTTACAGACTAGCAGTGAAAGATTCAAAGTAAAATTTGGGAAAAAAATTCCATTTACCAAAGAATCAAAAAGAACAAATTACTTAGAAATAAATTTAGCAAAAACCCCCACCACCAACCGTTCAAGACTTATACTGAAAACAACAGACCATCACCGAAAGGAAGTTGAATAAATTCTACGTAAGTGGAAAGGCCTCCTGCACTCATGAGTTGGAAGACTTAATATCCTGAAGGCAGCCATAGTCCCTAAACTGACCTCTACAGATTCAAGGTCATCCTTATTGATACCCCAGCTGGCTGTTGTGCAAAAACTGAAAAGCCGATCCTCAAATTCATAAGAATCCTGGGATATGCAAAATGATCTTGAAATATGAGAACAGAATTGGAGGATTCGTGAAAGTTCCTGCAAAGTTATCATAACAAGGATTGGGTAGAGCTGACATAAGAGACGCAACTCAGTGAAATCGAATTGAGAGCCCAGAAATAAGCCCTACCGTTGTGGTGGGTTGATTTTGACAAGGATGCTGAGACAACTGAACAGGGCAAAGAAGAGTCTTCAACAGATGATGCAAGGAAACCTGGACACCCATGTGCAGAAGAAAGGATTTGCACTCCTTATGCCAAGTGCAAAAATTAACTCAAAATAAATGGAAGACCTAAATAGAAGAGCTAACCCTAGAAACCTCTTAGAGGAAACAGGTGTAAATTTGCATAACCTTGAGTTTGGGCAATGGTTTCTTCAATATAATATAACACCAAGAAACCAATCTATATAATGAAGAGCCAGGGTCATAACCACCCAAGGCTTGACCAGATCAGAAGTCAGTGCCAGCACCGACTGTGGGCGCTTTGGGAGCCCCGACCCAGCACTGACTACCAAGGGGGCTGCAGATCAGGCCCAGAGAGAGGCCTGCAGAGAGAAACTGACCAATCAGAACCAAATCTGGGTCAACTGTGAGGAACCAATGGCTGCCTAGGAGGTGGAGCTTTTGATGCTGACTGGCATAGAAACTGACCAATCAGAACCAAATCTGGGTCAACTGTGAGGAACCAATGGCTGCCTAGGAGGTGGAGCTTTTGATGCTGACTGGCATAGAAACTGACCAATCAGAACCAAATCTGGGTCAACTGTGAGGAACCAATGGCTGCCTAGGAGGTGGAGCTTTTGATGCTGACTGGCATAGAAACTGACCAATCAGAACCAAATCTGGGTCAACTGTGAGGAGCCAATGGCTGCCTAGGAAGCAAAGCTATTGACGCTGACTGGCATGGAAACTGACCAATCAGAACCAAATCTTGGTCAACTGTGAGGAACCAATGGCTGCCTAGGAGGTGGAGCTTTTGATGCTGACTGGCATAGAAACTGACCAATCAGAACCAAATTGGCCATTAGAGGAGGGCAGTTGGGGCATGATTAGGCTGGCAGGGGAGGGCAGTTGGGGACAAGATCAGGCTGGGAGGGGAGGGCAGTTAGGGGCAATCAGGCAGGCAGGCAGAGAGGTTAGGGGCAACCAGGCAGGCAGGCAGAGGCAGTTAGGGGTGATCAGGCAGGCAGGCAGGTGAGTGGTTAGGAGCCAGTAGTCCCAGATTGTGAGAGGGGTGTCTGGTGGTCAGACATCCCCTGAGGGGTCCCCAGTTGGAATGGGTGCAGGCTGGGCTGAGGGAACCCCCCCCCCCCGCATGAATTTTGTGCACCAGGCCTCTAGTAAATAAATAAGTAAGCTGGACTTCATGAAAATTAAAAACTTTTGTGCTTCAAAGAACACTCTCAAGAAAGTAAAAAGAAAACACAAAGAATGGGAGAGTTTTCCTGCAAACTATATCTAGCAGGGATCTAGTATCCAGAATACAGACATATTACAATTCAACAATAGAAGACAGGTCACCCAAATAGAAAATGGGCAAAGGGCCCTGGTGTGGCTCAGTTGGTTGGAGTGTCATCCCTGTTGGGGCACATACAGGAGGCAACTGATCAATGTTTCTCTCTCACCTCTCTCTCTCTCTCTCTCTCTCTCCCTCTCCCTCTCCCTCTCCCTTTTCCTCTCTCTAGGTTCAATAAAAAAAATGGGCAAAGGGTTTGAATAGACATTGCCCCAAAGAAGAAATGCAAACATTCAATAATTAGGTCAGCGGTTCTCAACCTGTGGGTCGCGACCCCTTTGGGGGTCGAACGACCTTTTCACGGGGTCTCCTAAGACAGTGGTCAGCAAACTGTGGCTCGCGAGCCACATGTGGCTCTTTGGCTCCTTGAGTGTGGCCACGAAGTTTCAATTGCACTGTACGTGCGCGCCCACACGTGGTATTTTGTGGAAGAGCCACACTCAAGGGGCCGCAGTTTGCTGACCACTGGCCTAAGACCATCGGAAAACACATATATAATTACATATTGTTTTTGTGATTAATCACTATGCTTTAATTATATTCAATTTGTACAATGAAATTTGGGGTCATCACAACATGAGGAACTGTATTAAAGGGTCGTGGCATTAGGAAGGTTGAGAACCACTGAATTAGGTGAAAACATGCCCGCCATCGTTCATCCTCAGGGAAATGCAAGTCAAAACCACAATGAGATTCCACCTCACTCCCACCAGGATGACCTTAAAAATAATAAAAACTTAAAAAGGGAAAGAGCAGATGCTGGTGAGGGTGTGGGAACTGGGGCCCTCATACATGCTGGTAGGATGCGAATTGGTGCCGCTGATGAGGAAGACGGTTTGGCAGATCTTCAAAAAGTTAAATATAAAACTGCCATGTGACCCAACAGGCCAGTTCCTCTCCGAGGATGAGAAGTGGAAACATATGTCTGTACAGAAACTTGTACATGAGTATTCAGAGCGGGATTACTCAGACTAGCCAAACGTGGAGACTACCCCAAGTTCGTCAACTGAGCAATGGATAAACGACTGTAATAATCCACCCATACAACGGAATGGTACTCAACCGAGAAGTGTATTGATGCTTGCGACAGCATGAATAAGCGTTGGGAAATACTAGGCTAAGGAAAAGCAGCCAGACACACAATATAAGAAAAAGATCACATATTGCATGACTCCACTTACACGAAATGTTTGAAGTAGGCAAATCCGTGGAAACAGGAAGTGGATTGTGGCTGCCCCGAGCTGGGGAAGGACTGGAATGGAGCGAGGTTTTATTGGGGATGATGTGAATGTCCTGGAATTCGATCTGGGAATGGCTGCACAACTTTGTGCCTATACTAAGCCCACTGCATGTTAAAGGTGAATTTCAGAGTATGTAAATTTTATCTCAATTTCTAAAAAAAGAGAACTTTTTTTTTTTTTTTTTACAGAGAACTTCTGTTTCCGGTTTGAGGTTGTAAACAGCCTGGAAGTCATCACTCTTATTCTCACAAGAAGAAACAGGTGGACCAGCTAAAAATCAACAACTTTTCTTTACCCACCAGAGAATGGAGGCCATGAGACAAGCCTCCACCTGAAATCTGCAGACGATTGAGTCCAGACGGTCACAGCTGAGCTGCGTCCGGGCGCTGGCGTGGGGCCCTGCTCATTGGACCGGCTCTGAGGGGAAGCTTCAGCCTTTTTCTCGGCCGCATTCTGATGGCCTGTGCGATGTTCCTAACCATTTCTCGGTGCCCCACTCCATACCAGGCCACACCCACCGCCCTCCCTGGTCGTTGTGCACAGTGAGGCTCAGCCTCCCCTCCAGGGCATCGCTTTGCCGGTCAGCGCCGCCCTGCCAAGCCCCCTGGCGACCTGTGCTCACGCAGCCGCCTGGCTCACCCTCTCCCTCCTTTCCTTCCTCGTGCCTCTGAGCGCAACAATGCAGCCGTCGGCAACCTCCCTCTCGCTTCTGACAGCCCACTCTCGCCCTCTCGGAGTGGTGGTGTGGTCCCAGGTGAGTTCTTTGAGGTCTGGCGTTGGGCCTGATGCACTGGTACCCCAGGAGCCTCCTCAGCGCCCCAACGAGCAGCCACCTTCTGTCATGACTTAGCATCACGCTTGTAATCTAATAGATGCTCCAAAAACACCAGCTGCTCTGAGTTCAGTCATTATTCTGGACGGATACGGCTGCACTGCTTGGGCTGTTCTCAGAAGTGTGTGTGTGGGGTCTCCTTCCCATCGGAACCCAGGGCTCCCCTCCCCGCTGGGAAAGGCTCCTCTGTCCTGACTTCCCGGGGGAGGTGGTGCCTGTGTGCTCAGCCCAGGACCTACAAACCGGCCTAGAAGCTCCAGGGGACTGGGTTACAGGAAACCCATCCTGGGAGCCTGTTAGTAATAAAAGCGGCTCACATTTGCATGTGGCCGGCACCCTTCTGAGGACTTATCGTATCAGACACCAAGCGCGACCAGCTCACAGGTTCCGCCATCAACCCATTCTACAGATGAGGTGGCTGAGGGTCAGCAAGGGAGGCACTGGGGTTCCAGAGCCCCGCTGGGCACTGCGCTGTGATGCCCGCCGTGCTCCTAGCACTGAAGCATAAATAAGCTCTTAGGTTCCCCCCAGTCTTTGTGATCTGAGGTTTGTGTGCACCAGAGAGAGGGAGCAGGTAGTGCAGACACGTGCTGAGTTGTCCCCACGCAGTGGGCAGCTTTGTAAGCCTGTGGTCCAGAAGCTTAGGGAACCTTGGGGCTGAGACCAAACTGGTCATTGCTGCGGGTTATGGGCTGTTTAGGCTGATTAAACAACAGCACTTAGACATGAAAGAGAAATAAACACGAGTTTCTGTCGTGGGCACTGTGGGGTTCTGTGATCCACTTCCTGACTTCCTGGTCTCCCCTGGGAGACAACCGTGATGCATCCCTTCAGACAGGGGCCCGTCTGAGTTTACTTCTAGAAGAACCCTACCTCAGACAGTTTCTTTCTTGCAGACCTTATCAGAGCTTTTGTCATGCGTTGGTGATTTAAAAATTTTCCCAGGAGGAAAGGTAGGTAATGTTTTGGAAATTCCTTTAACCCAAACACCACCTCTCTTGCTAAAACCACCCGCCCGAGCTCGCGTTAGCACTAGGCTCCCTGCCCTAAAGCAGAGGAGCAAGGAACTGGCCAAGGTCTCACGGCCCCTCAGCTCCGTGGGACCCTGGGGTTGTTGCCGAGGGCGGTGGGGGCAGGGGAACGACCAAAGAAACAAACCAGCCTCATTCCAAAGATTGTAAAATTTATTGTGTAAGTATTGCAGCTCTTCAGAACGTCATCCTTGCCACTAACGATTATTGATAACAACAAGCAAGTTCATCAGGCCCGTGGACTGGCATCGAATACAAGGGCTGCCGCAGCAGCGGTGTGAGCACGGCCCGAGTGACACGGACAGTTTGCAGTTTAACGAACTCGTGACACAGGGCGGCAAAGGCGAGCAGTTCCGGCGCCAGGGACACCAGTGGGCGCCGCCATCCGCACGCCACCACGGAGTCAGACGGCAAGGGGAGCGCGCGGCCTTCGCAGCCCCACAGTCACAGCAACATCTGAAATTCTTTCCTTGTCATCGGGATGTTCTATGGACCTGGAAGCTTTGCGCTGCGCGTGGGAAAAAGAAACCTCTGAAACGTAGAATTCACAGACAAGACAGACAAGGACAGGGGCGGCTTCGGTGCTCGCCTGGCCCTGGTGCGCGCTGGACGGGGAAGAGGTCACTCTTAGCTCTTTGCACAAACACTGGGCTTTGAGGGAACATGGACGGCTCACGGTGGACTTTGCTAAGTCCGTGTGCGTGGACCGGGCTTTGTGGGAACGGGGTGCGGGGGATGTGATGATTGACAAGCAGGAAAACAGTGAGCATTACAGACAGCTGAGCTCCACCGCCTTTTCTGAGCCCAACCTGGTCCCCCTCCAACCAGCCACTTCTAAAGACCCCCAACTCTCTATGGCAACAGGGGCCTCCCGAGGGGTGCGCAAAGGCTTTTCAAAGATAACAGCCTGACAGTCGACACTTAGAGCAGCGGTTCTCAACCTGTGGGTCGCGACCCCTTTGGGGGTCGAACGACCCTTTCACAGGGGTCGCCTAAGACCATCGGAAAACACATATATAATTACATATTGTTTTTGTGATTAATCACTATGCTTTAATTATGTTCAATTTGTAACAATGAAATTGGGGGTCACCACAACATGAGGAACTGTATGAAAGGGTCGCGGCATTAGGAAGGTTGAGAACCACTGACCTAGAGGAAATCGTGCCCCCTGCACCCCAGCTCTGGGGTCCACAGAGAAACCCAGAGCTTAGCTACGGCGCCAATTTCTGGAAACACACACCGTTCTCTTGAGATGCACGCCCGCAGCGGTCACCTGCTGGGCACGAGCCCAGGGACAGGCCACACGGCAACCTGGCCTGCAGCCCTGACTGGGGCTGATCAGAGGGGCGAGCTCTGCCCTCCAGCCGGCTGAGGTCGGTGGCCCGGCTTCCTCCTAACTCCGAAAGTACAGCAGATCGGACCGCACCACCGGCAACGAGGTTCAGAGGACCCGGGGGCGCTGCGCACTGGCTTTTGGCTGACGCTGCTCACACCAAGGAGGCCCACTTCCAGGTTCCCACCCGGGGGGCAGTAAGCACAGTGCTGGCCAGGAAGGCTGGGGCAGGAGGGGTCGCCCGGCCCAGGGAGGACGTGCAGGGCGGAAGGCAGGTGGGCTGGGACGAGGGAGGACAAAGGAAGGTTTGAGAAGCAGCAGCCCTTTGCGGGCCAGGAGCGGGAGGCGGGTCCGGGCGAACCAGGCACCGCCAGGAACGCCAGCCCGGCGACCGAGCCCAGTGTTTCCTCAGTAAGGCACTAGGGAGACTCCGCGGAAAGGTTCCCTTTAAAACTGTTCCCTACAAATTGTCCCTGTCCTGTCAGCACAGACTGCAGGGCTTCTCTGCTCGTCCTTTGAAAAGAACCCTCTTTGAGGGCAGCAAGTTTCAGGCTGAAGACCCACGGAGAGGCAGGTGCTGTGGTCAGGGCGGACACCTCTGCCAGGCTGGCCGAGGACGCAGTGGCCCCTGCCTGGTGCTCGCCTGTTTGTAAAATTTGTATATAAACAGAGTTCAAATGGTCAGAACTTCAAAACTGTTCCCAGGTTTTCATTTTTCAAGTAATAAAATAGTTGCTTAAAAACAATAGTTATTGCCTCCTATCTTTCTCTTATGTCAGTCGGCTAGTTGGCATTCTGCTGAAAATGAGGACACCTCCGTGGGGTGGGGGACGGGGGGCTGCTCTTCCGGCTGGGGGGTCACCCACCGTGGAGATTAGCGAGTCCTCACCCGGAGAAAGGCCTCCAGCTCCAGCCACCGTCCGCGGCAGATGCCAAGGGACCCCCACTCCACTTCCTGCCACTCATCTCTACTCGTACACACGTGTGCCCACGCACACCCACGAGGCGTCTCCCCACACACAAATCTACTCTGTGAAACCCCGTTGAACAGGAGTCGTGTCTGAGGAAGATGCTTATGGAAACACAGGAAAGAAACACACAGACCAGGACTGTTTCCAGGAGGAACGGGGATGGAGAGAAGGCAGGGGTGGGGAACCTCTTTCCATTCACAGGCCGTACAGAATCACCACCTTAAAAACCGGGCCGCTGTGTTCGGTCAGACATTTAACTCACTCACCCCTACTGCCGTGGCAGGGCCAGACCCAATGACTTCGCGGGGCTTACAGGGCCCCTGGGCCGACGTCACCAGCCCTGGCCTAAAGCCTCGAGCTCGGGGTGTGACCATCTTTCGTCTCAGCCCTTCCGCATGTCCGGGGAGTGTCGCTTTCAGCTCTGGTCTTCTGTTTTTGGCCCATTAAGTGGGAATCATCCGTAGAGAGCAAGACAGGGACAGGGTCACAGTCCTAGGACTTGGGGCCTTTCCTGTAGCCAGCGGACCGCACTGACCTTAACCGACCAGCTCTGGAGCCACCATCGAATTCTGCACAACAAGCCGTCTCTACCCCTCGGCGTGTCAATAGCAGCACCTTCGCCCCTGCCTATGGGGACCTTCACGATTAAAAAAAAATAGGAGGGAAAACTTAAATTCCTTCAGTAACAGTTTATTTTCAGTTGGGGAAGGCAAAGCCACCACCTGGAACTCGGTGCCTCTATGTCATGCGATTCAAAGGCTGTTCTGACCCCGAGGAGGAAACATGTCCCCTTCGGGCGGGAATGTGTAAGGACGGAAGAGTCTACCCCAGGCACAGCGCCCACTGCGGAGCGGAGAGCCTGTCCCAGCCTCTCCGCCCAGGCGGAGCCCCTCTGCCCGCCGCCGGGCTGGGCATCTCTCCCTTAGAGTCTCGACAAACATGATAAAAGTTTCCGTCAAACAAGCACTGACATATTTATATTAAAAAATAGTGCAAAAGCTCAACATTTATATAAATAACTCTAGACCCCTGCTCTGTCATTGCTTTCTTTACAAGGTAATACACACGTTCTGAGACGGCACGCCGAAGGGGCCACTTTCTCTTCCAGCTCAGAAAACCGCCTGTGTGTGTTTATAGGACTCTTCTAATACAAAAATACTCCTGCCCTCGCACATAGTTTCTCTTACTTTATATATATTTTTATATATAATATTGCAGATCTTTAAACAAAGGTTTTGTGCAAATATGTTTTTAAAGTTAAGTGAAATCGTCATCAACAAACGAAAGGAAGCCTTCACGAAGCTCGACTAGCAACAGAAAAAACGAGGGGAGAATTGTTTTTTCTCTTTTGCCTTCAAGACACGGCTCAACAAAGAAACATGGGTTGTGTGTGTGTGTGTGTGTGTTGTTTTGCAAGCTTTCTTAGCTTGTGCATCCGGACCAGACAGACATGTAACTATTTTTATACACAGGGAGGGGGAGGGGATGGCGACGCGCGTGTCCGGCCCGGCCTCCTCTCTCTTCTTAGAAGTGCGGAGTGTTTTGCCTTTTCACCCACCACTGCCCTGGCCGCCGCCGGGACCCTAGAGAGGGTGTCCCTTCTGCTTCTCCTTCTCTTGGCTCCAGGCGGCGGCGCTCTCCAGGGCCGCGAGGTGCGCGGGGTGCAGCCGGGCCCCCTCCAGCAGGGAGGCCGGCGTGCTGCTCTGCTGATGCTGGAAGGCTGCGGACCCGGGGTAGTGCCCGATGACCTCGCTGTAGGTGGGGGGCGGCCCCTCCATGCGCCCGCCGCCCCCGTAGCACGTGGCGCTGATGCCCGAGTTGCTGCTGGGGGGACAGGGGCCACCCAGCATGGCGCTGTCCATCAGGTCGCTGTCGAAGATGGTCCTGTTTGGGGGCGCGCGCACCGACTCGCGGTTGAGCTCCAGCTGCTGCTCGGGGTCCCGCAGCTGGAGGGTGCAGGGGCCCTGGTAGGGCGGCGGCTCCTCCCCGTCTGACAGCGAGATGGTGGGCGGCAGGTCGATCTCATGCTGCAGGTAGGGGTAGGTGGGCTGGAAGCGGTGGAAGCGGTCCCGCTGGGCGAAGGGGGGCACGGCCAGGCGGTCCGTGGGCCTCGGTGGGGCGTAGACCTGAGGCTGGAGGGAGCAGAGCAGAGTGAGGGTCCCCAGAAGCAGGGCCCAAGCAAGGATGGCTGCGTGCGACTCTGCTCTCTGGGGAAAGGGAGGGAAGGGCGGGCGGGAGGCGAGCCTGGAGCCTGGCCTCCACCTGAGAACCGCCCCCTCCATCAGCAAGGGGCCTGGGATCATCACAGAGCTCAAGAGGGGCCGCCTTGGCTGGCCTGGGGCAGACACGGGGCGCTCCCTGGGGTAGGTGCATACTGTCCGGGCAGGGGGGACCAGCCACCGCACATTTCTTCTGAGAAGGGCAGCGTGTGAGCCTGTAGCAGCCAGCGGTTCAGGCCCGGGAAGGGCACCGCTGGGCTTGGGGGCTTCTGGGTCCACTAAAGCACTTGGGAGGGCAGGTACAGGGCAGGAGGGGAAGGGGTGGGCAGGCACACTGGGGCTCACCTCTGGGATTCCACTGCCGGACACGGTGCTGTCTGAGGGCCAGAGGCATCCTTCCTGTGTGGGAGGAGAGAGGCAGGTCAGGGGATGAAGCACAGCTGAGAGCCAGGGTCCACCCGGTTCTGACCCTGGGACCTTGAATTTGGAATGAGACCTTGCACTCTCCACCTCTCTCCATCCCCACCGGGCCTGGACACCTCTCAGACACCCAGTTCTGGGCTCCCACTCTGTCCCTGAAAATGCACCCTCCACACTTTCTAAAACATGCAGCTGAATCTCCTTTCTCCGAACCCTCCAGCGCCTCTTATGGACCTTAGAATAAATCCAAAGTAACCCATGTACTAGCTGCTAAGAAAGCCTGGCCGGAACCAGCCCTCCTGGCCTTGGCCACCCCTTCCTGGCTGTGCCACCGTGGGCAAGTGGCTGAATTCCAGCATTGAAGGAGTGGAGCGTGCAAACCGCTCGGAGTGCACGTGCCCTCTGCGAGCATATGAACACATCGGACGCCATCACTACGCTGTCTCCAGCCCTGCTGACTGCTATCTAGTGCGTCGAAATGCTAAGTGTGCACCTCAGGGCCTTTGCACTGGCCACCCCACTGCATGGCCAACTCCTTGTTTTTTTCTTTTTATCCTCACACGAGGATGCATGTATTGCTTTCAGAGATAGGAAGGGAGGGAGAGATGGAGGAAGGAGAGAGAGGGAGATGTGTGAGAGAGAAACATTGATCTGTTGCTTCCAGGTTGTGCCCTGACCGGGAATCAAATCCAAGACCCTTCTTGCACGGGATGATGCTCCAACCAATTGAGCCACCCAGCCAGGCTCCTTGCTTTGTAATCCCAGTGTCCCCTGCAGACTTCCTCTGACACCACACCTAGAGGGCCCTCACCCATTACAAATCCTGTCCTCTAATGACTTCCCTCACAAGAACATCTTGTCTCCTTGTTTATTTAGCTCTTGACTGCCTTGGCCTCCCATTGTGAGCCCAGGTTACAGGTGAAGAAATACAAGAGTTAATAAGGGAAGCCCCACCTAGCTGCTCTGCCACGACATGATTCAGTGAGTCAACAAATGTGGATGTGGCCCACTTCTGTGCCAAGCTCCGGGCCAGGTGCCAGGCATGTCGCTGCCACCTCATGAGGCTTATGCCCTCTGCCCTGAAACTCTGGGTGGGGCCTGCAGCTCCCCTGGGGAATGGAGAGGGCTGGCTCTGGACTCCAGTCTGCCCATGGGCAGCCAGGCTGCACCGGCTCTGTGTGAGTTCCAGCCACATGCTGGCTCCCTCATACCTACTACCCGCTGCGGGCAGCGTCTGCCCTGCTCAGGCCACCCTGACCTTGGCCCGTCAGAGGTTAGTGAGTGAGCCCACCTCACAGAGGGACCAGGGGACAGGAAACGGCATGCTCCGCAGACGTCGGGGCCCTCAGCTCCCACGGAGCTGGAAACCCTGCCCGAGGTTCCCGGGACCTCTATCATCTGATGAAAGACCCCGCCCTCTGTACTGAGATTCCTATTTCACATGCTCCGCAGACGTCGGGGCCCTCAGCTCCCACGGAGCTGGAAACCCTGCCCGAGGTTCCCGGGACCTCTATCATCAGACGAAAGACCCCGCCCTCTGTACTGAGATTCCTGTTTCATGTGGAGAGACCCGAGGGCCAGGAAAGTGGGACCCCCCACACCAGGATCAGTTCATCGGAGGGGCAAAAAAAATTAAAAATTAAAACTAGCTTTATTGAGATATACCTGACATATAATAAACTGCACATATTCAAAGTATATAACGTGGCTAAACTTTGGCTCATGTATATTCCAGGAACCCATCACCACAATCAGAATAACAAACTCATCCATCATCCCATTCATTTCACTGGGGGCACGTTTTCTGGAGGGCTCCCAGTTGAGGATTCCCTGGAGGGCTGCAATTTCCGACATGGCCACTAGGCGGCCCTGTGTCTCTCAAAACTGTCCCAACAGGAATGCACTGACTAAACCAGGAAGACTCATGGGGCCTAGTATGTTCCAGGTGTGGGGAAGCAGAGAGCAGACATACACTGTTACTGTTAATGTGGTCGTCCATGGCCATTTTGGGACTAATATTAATAATGCCATATCAATTGCTGCCTTGGTGTCAGGCACTGTGATAAGCTCTTTTAAGCATCATTTCAATTCTCCCAGTCAACCAACCACCTGCTCCCAAGTGGAATCGGAGCCCTGGGGAGGGGTGCAAGCAGCCAAGGCGTCTTGGATGAAATGTGACCCATACAAGCCCCTCTAAAAGTCTCCTGTGAGGCCCTCCAGCTAAGCCCGGCAGGACGTGGCCGCCAACACCTCTTCCCCACCTCCACCCCCACCGGCGGAGCCCTAGCCCAGAGGTTCTCCACCTGGTTGCAAATTAGCACCACCCAAGAAGGTTACGAAACACCTGTCAGCGCCTGGGTGCCCCACTGCAGACCCAGAACCACCCACCATCCCTGCCACTGACTACCTCCAACTCCTGCACCTGGAGGTCACCTCCTCCTTCAGGGAGTTCCAGGAACCAGCCACCGGGCCAGACGCCTGCCTGGAGGCTCCCACAGCAGCCCAGCTCCCCCCAGCCTGGCCCAGAACCCACCGCCAAGACAGCACTGTACTCAAGTAGAACCCCTGCCAAGAGGCCGGTTCTTCCTCGCCTTGTTCCCCAATTCAGTGAATGGCCCCAACATCTTTCCAGATCAAATGCCAGACCCCCAGGGTTGTTCCTGACAGCTCCTTCTTGCCCCGCTCCCATCCCTAGCACCCCAGGCTCCATCTGGCTCCTTTTCTTTCTAGAAGCTTCCTTGTGGTGAGCCCGTCCAGCCCGGCATGGCTTCCCCATGTAGAACCAGGGGTCTGCGAACTGTTTCCTAAAGGGCCAGAGAGTGAGCTAGTTCCTGCTTGGTGAGGCAGACAGTCGGTTACATCACTAACAACGTTGCTCTGGGGCAAGCACAGCCACCAGGGAAGATTCCATGGGAATGGGCTTGACTGCATGCCAGTGAGGAAACAAATACCGAGAAAGTCACCCCGCAAAGGGGCCACGGCAGGGCAGCCAGGCCGCTGGGCCCAGCCCCAGGCAGACGGTGGCAGGGTTTGGGTCTCTGGGAGGTTGCTGGGCCCGGAGACTCCTCAGACACGCCCTGTCTGGTAGGGGGTCCCCAGGGGAGCTGCCACAGGCCTAACAAGGCTGTGTTTACCCATCCAGGCGTCCCTGGGGACCTGTGCAGGTGGCTGGGTAGAGGGCAGGGGGGAGGGGCGCCTTTCTTTTAGCCCTGGGTCTCCTGAGTCCTAACCTCCGTCTGGGCGTGAAGTCCTAGGTGCTGCCACAGAGCTGCCTCCCTCCCTGGAAGCAGGCACGCCTCCCCCGGGAGCCTCTGCACCTCCACCTCCATACTCTCATAGGCTGGACCACATGGGGCAGCGGGAGAAAGGCCAGCTCCACCCATTCCACAGATGCTCACTCGGGCTCGGAGGGAAGGGGACCCACTGGAGCATGCCTATAGGGCTGGAGTATTCTCCTTTGTGCAAAAGGCCCTCACTTGCTCCAGCCCCGAGGGAGAACAAACGGGCTGTGGGCTCTTCAAACCTCTCAAACCGCCACTTAAGAGCTGTGAGGCCTCAGGCTAGTGTTCCCACCTCTCTGAGCCTGTTCTCTGTAAAACGGGTAAGTGAAGACCAGACTGTGCATTGCAGCTGGTGGCCCGTCGCTAGGGTAACAGCAGCAACGACCAAGCACACAGGCGAGCCCTGGCTGCGGAAGCCTGGATCCCTTCTGAGCAGCCGTGCCCTCTGCATACACGGGGGCTCAGGCTGAGCACCCAGTGTTCCCGCCGAAGGGACCAGAGCGGCCGCTCCTTGCCCTGGCAACCTGGTGACACACTGAGGCTGCGCCTGACGCAAGCAGAGAGGCCCGAACCTGCCCGGACAGGTCTGCCTGCGGGCTTGGCTCAGCCCGAGACCCGGGAACTGGGAGGCCACACCCAGCGCCGCCTCCTGTCCTGTCGCTGTCCTCCCGGTGCCCAAAGAACACGGACTCAGAGATGTGCGCCGCCTGCAGTCTCGGGGCTGCCAGGTGCCACCTTCCCTGATTCCCAGCTGCCCTCAGACCCAGCGCCTGCCCCCGGCTTTCACACAAGTGGGACTGAAGCCCCGTTTCATGAAGGAGGGACTGGTCCGAGGGCACACGGCCGGGACCGGTGGAGCTGGGATTAAACTCGGCCCCGAGAAGGGCCCTTCCCCGGGTGACGTGCTGCCGCCAAGAGTCCCTGCCCGACGCCCGGAGGCGCTGGCTGAGAGGAAGGGCTCGCCCGTGTCTGGGTCACCGCAGGGCTCGGCACCGGAGCCACCACCCGTCTGCCCGGCCTCCGCCTGAGCCCGGAGCTCTGTCCCCTGTAGTTCCTGGGAGGCCCCGCCGTGGGGCACCCCGTCACGTCCCGAGGGCGGCACTTACTGAGGACAGGGCGTCGTCTCTCCTCCTGCCCTGGCTGTGCCGGCCGATGAAGGAGCGTGCGGACAGCTTGTAGTGGCTGAGCAGGCACGTGATCACCACCACCATCACCATCACCACCACCACGATGATGGTGATCTCCACGAACTCCAGCTCCGCTGCAAGAGCAAGGGGACGCGTGAGACCCGGGAGCCCGACACGGCCCCCCACACCCGGCCCATAAACGCCACGGCTCCTGCAGACACCCCAACTCACAGAGACGACGCGAACAATCACACCACACGCGCCACCCTCTGGCCAAGAGGCTCACAACAACCAGCCCCCGTGGCCGCAGATACTGCAGTTCCCATTTCTTATTTCTGGTTTTGTTTCGTTTCCCCTCGAAGACAGAAAACCTCTCAAGTGCTGGGAAAGGAAGGGTATTCTGATCTGCTGACTTAGCGGGTCCCTGTTGAGGGGCTCGGCAGGTGGCCATGGCTGGTGCCAGCAGAGCCCTTACCTCCCCGCCCCCTCCCCCGCACCCCAAGGTGACGCTGGTGTCGGTCCTGGCGGGACTGGTGCTGACATGCAGAGGGGCCACCAGCCAGCAGGTGTCAGCCTCCCAGCCCGCTGGGCAGAACGCCCTGTCCAACAA
Organism: Myotis brandtii; assembly: GCF_000412655.1. Taxonomy (NCBI): domain Eukaryota; kingdom Metazoa; phylum Chordata; class Mammalia; order Chiroptera; family Vespertilionidae; genus Myotis; species Myotis brandtii. The sequence goes on along the minus strand of NW_005370500.1, from coordinate 135,357 downwards.
GCAGGGGATAGTGCCTCCTGACCCCGACGGACAGGGAGACTCCACAGCGCCACCAGGCACTCCAGAGCCACTCGCTGGGGGGCCCCAGGGCAGGTTCAAGCTCACGGCCACTTGGCTCAGCCAAGACAGAGGAGTGGAGTGGGCGGGGTGGCACGGGCTGCAGGTGAGGTGTGGCTGTGGCTGCAGGTGAGGTGTGGCTGCAGGTGAGGCGTGGCTGTGGCTGCAGGTGAGGTGTGGCTGTGGCTGCGGGTGAGGCTTGGCTGTGGCTGTGGGTGAGGTGTGACTGTGGCTGCGGGTGAGGCGTGGCTGTGGCTGAGGTGTGGCTGTGGCATGGCTGTGGCTGTGGCTGCGGGTGAGGTGTGGCTGTGGCTGAGGTGTGGCTGTGGCTGTGGCTGCAGGTGAGGTGTGGCTGCAGGTGAGGTGTGGCTGTGGCTGTAGGTGAGGTGTGGCTGTAGGTGAGGCGTGGCTGTGGCTGAGGCGTGGCTGTGGCTGCGGGTGAGGTGTGGCTGTGTTAGCGCTCTGCCCCCAACTGGGTCCACCCAAACTCCAAGCCCTGCAGGGCCAGCCCCTCTTGACTCTGGTCTGTTTTCCGGAGGATTCTAGCAGTGAACGTTACTTTGGTCCAACCACGGAAGCCTCTCCACACTGAGCCACATCCTCCGGGAGCCCTGGCCCCTTCTTCGGGTTTCCAGGATGCCCACCTTCTCCTTATATATCTGCCCACTTGGCACCATTAGTAAGTCAGGCAAGTCTGCCCCCCAGGGGACATGTGGCAATATCTGGGGACAGGAGTGAAGGTCACAACAGGGAGTACTCCTGGCATGTGGTGGGCAGGGGCCAGCAGTGCTGTGCAACCTCCTTTCATGTACAGAATGCCCAGTGACAGGAACAGTGGCACAGGCATCCTGTGTGGGGCCAAGAACAGCCCAAGGCCACTATCATCAGCCATCTCAGAGGTGGGGTGACAGACTCCTGTAGCCCAAAGGTCCAGAATTGGTGGCTCCTCCCACGGTCATTGACCCAGGAATTTAATTGGAGTTTGGGCCTCGGCTCTGGCCCGTGGGTGGGACTGTGTCTCCTTTTTGCTCTGGAGGGGCCTGGCTCTTTTCGGCGGGAGGATGGCCGGGGCTTTGGTGAGACACGGAGCCGTGAGAAGGCTGGGGCCCCGCCAGGCAGAGACTCGGCAGCCGCCACCACCCTCCGGACACCCTGAGTTCTTGCCAGGAAGGCGGGCCTGGCTTGGGCAAAGGCCAGGCGTCTGGCCTCAACCCAGGAACTATGGCCACACCTCTTGCCTCCCCAGACAGGCTGGTCCCGGGCCTGGCAGCCTGGCTTGATTCCATGGGCCAGGTCCTGGCGGTTAGGACCCAGGATAAAGCCACCCATTCAGGGACACACAGGCCGGCTGTGTGCAACACCGAGGCCTCCCCCGAGGGGCCTGTGACTCCCCGCCCCCCGCCTGGCCCACTCTGCACCCAGCCGGACAGCAGCGGTGGGCACCCGTCTCCCCTCCCCCGCTGTCTCTAGGGGCCCTGCCCACGCTGGGCCTGGAGGGGCTGCCTTTGTCCCTGCCCAGGCAGCTCGCAGGACCCAGGCCAGGCTCTGCCCTCCTGCTGGTGTCGCCAGGCCCAGATGGCGACAGTGGCTGCAGCACAGGGCTGCCGGCCCCCAGGCCCATGGGGCCCCATAGAGCGAGTGGGTGTGAAGTTCCACGGACAGCCAAGAGGGGCCCAGAGGACCTGGTTTCTGGGGTCCAGAAATGAGCACAGCTCCTGATAGCACTGCTGTACCCACCCAGGTGCCAGCCACGACCCCACGAAGGCACAGGCCACAAAACCCCTGTGGCGGGGGAGGGAGAAACTCAGAAAAAGAAAGTACAGCTGGTTTGGGGTCATATTGTGGAAGCCAAGCCGTGGGGTCTGGGCCCAGAGCAGGGAGGAGACTGGCCAGGGTCCCCGAGCCTCTGTGTGGCCCAGGCCCGCACAGCCGCTGTGGCCTGACGTGGCTCAGTCCATGCCTGCTGCCCAAGCCAAGGGGGGGACAAGGGCAGCTGCCCGGGAAGCCTGTGGCTGGTGATGTGCTGCACTCAGGGAGCGTGCCCTTAAGGCAGCGGTTCTCAACCTGTGGATCGCGACCCCTTTGGGGGTCGAACGACCCTTTCACAGGGGTCGCCTAAGACCATCGGAAAACACATATATAATTACATATTGTTTTTGTGATTAATCACTATGCTTTAATTATGTTCAATTTGTAACAATGAAAATACATCCTGCATATCAGATATTTACATTACGATTCATAACAGTAGCAAAATTACAGTCATGAAGTAGCAACGAAAATAATTTTATGGGTGGGGGTCACCACAACATGAGGAACTGTATTAAAGGGTCGCGGCATTAGGAAGGTTGAGAACCACTGCCTTAAGGTGACCGTGATTACTGGGGACTCACCAGCACCCCAGCGACAGCAAAACAAGGGCAGCCCAAACCTATTAGCCCGAAGAGAAAGGGGCAACCTGGATGCCAGGCCACGCCTGGCACAAAGGCTCGGGGGGCACTGAGTGGGCAGGAGCCCAGCAGCGGACTCCCCGGGCCAGGAGAGAACGCCCTGGGCGGGGGGCTGGCCTTGGCTGTGGGATGAGGGGACTCTGGTCCTGCTGACAGCACCCCCATGCACTCTCACAAGCAGAGGACATGAACCCCTTCTCTGGGACGTGCACCCCGAAAGCACCTGCTGGGAAAGGTTGCACACTGGAGGCCTGAGGACATCTGCACCCACAGTCCCCGAAACAGGTGGGCGGCCACCCTCTACACAGGCTGTGCCATCGCTCGGCCCAAGCCCCTCCCAGGTCTGTCACTGGCCTGGCTCCTTGGGTAGCTGGGGCCTCAGCACTGTGTGACCCTCACTCCGGCTCCAAAGAGGGGGAGCACTCACAGCATGAGCCCCTCTCCCCAGGCCACACACCCCTCTGGAAGGCGCTGCTGCTGGAACCCCATGGGCCAAAGTGGACAGTGCCCAGGCGGCTCTCCAGTGGGCCCACCTCCCCATCTCCCCAGAACCTAGGGACCCTCCGGGAGGCTGCCCCGCCTCTAATGCCAGCAACTCACCAAGAGCTTTAAAGGCACTGGGAGGCCAAGCACAGGGTGGGCGGCTTCAGACCTCCAGCCAAGGCGGAGTCCCAGGTCACTCAGCTGCCAATGGTAGGTGCAGGGCCCTGCCTCAGTTTCCCCAACCCGACAGACCTCCCTTTACCTGGACAGGAGGCCAAGTGGCCTGGATGGTACATGCAGAGGTGGGACCTCCCACTGACCCCCGAACTTAAGTCCCCAATCTCCTGTGACCACAGGACTCAATGCCAGAGCCTGGTCGTCACAAAGGGGACAGAGCGAGATGGGGTGGGCGGGCTGGTCCACAGCCCCACTCGCGGTGCTCATGGTAACTACTTGCTGTAACCATGGTGACGGTGCTAACAGCCGCAGCATGTGCTGGCCCAGCATTGAGCTCTGTTTCCCCGAGTGATGAGGTGGGTGCCATCCCCATCCCCAGTTTGCAGACCAGCAAACTGAGGCTCAGGGAGCAGCTGCCTTGGGCCAAACCTAGAAAAAGCAGGGCCAGGTCCTGAACCCAGAGCCTCCCTGAGAGCTGAAACGGGAAAGGGCCTTGTTCTGCTCAGTTCTCCCGACTCCCACACCCCGAGCGCCTCTGAGGACACCTGCGTCTGCCAGCTACGAGGTGTGACCACACCTTGGGCACATGCACCGCTGTGAGCCCCAGTTACAACCTGGAAAGAGCTCAGAGGACAGGACAGCAGGTGCTCCGCGGTCACCGTCATCACGACTCCCAACACCCCTGTGGGGACCAATGGCACCCCTCCCCCAGGCTGGCGCCCTGGAAATGCTGGCTGTCCCAGGGTTCAGGGTTTGGGGCACGGTCATCCAAAAGGCCGCCCAGGCTGGCAGCTGGGTCCGAGGCCACCAGGGACTATGGCCCTTGTCCCTGCTCCGGGGACCCGGCTGTGAGACGGAGCCCTCGGGAAAGACACGGCACTTCCCTCACTGCGTTCGGGCATCAGGTCTGCTCCGTGGGTGGGCGAGAGCAGCCATCCTTGCACTCTGTACCCTCCTTGGGGTGGGGGTGCATGTGGCAGGCTCCGGGGGTGACCGGGCCCTTCTCCCATGTGCAGAGTAAGGCCACTCTAGTTTAATTTAGCGTCCCCTTTCCTTGTGAATAATTCCACACGAACGGGTCCCTCCGCCGCCTGGGAGTGGTCAGACCCCCCTGCTTTTATCTTCTCTCCAAAGACAGACGCGGTCGCTGTGGGGTCCACGCACCTCGGATCCCCTGGGTGTCCGGCGCGGCCCGAATCCTACAGACATCGCTTTATGGAATCCTCACTGTCATTCTGTGACCTCCCTCCCCCTTGACAGATGAGGACACGGAGGCTGAGAGGTGAGGGCTGGCTGAAGGCACACAGCCCACGGGCCCCGGGGAGGCCGACTGCCCACACCCAGGCCTGAGTCCCATGGCTCCAGGGTCGCAAACAGCTCAGTTCAGGCAAAGGCCTCGTGTTAACGGGACTGGCCACCTGGCTGGAGCGTCACCCACCACGTGGTCCTGGAAGCCAGTGTCTGTGGCCAGTGGTGCCCATCTCTCTCCGCCAACACGGAGGAGAGTGAGGACAGTGAGGAAGGAACCTCTTGCCAGGCACAGGGAGCTGTGGGCACCGCCCAGGGCATTTCGCAAAGACATGAGCAGCTGCCCTCGCCTCTGCCACTGTCCGGGTGCCAAGCGCCTCGCCAGAACAGGATTCCCGCTTTAGCTCCCACGACCACCCGGGTGCATGCAGCCCCTCACAGCCAGGAGCCGAGGCCAGGAGCGTCCCGAAGCCACGGCTGCCAGGATGCTCTCTCAGAACCTGGTTGTTAAGATTCCATTAAATCGTGGCTTAAAAAGAAATCAATTATTTCAAATAGTTATGAAACACTCAACCAGATCTGTGACACGGGAAGAATACGCAGGGTTACATTTTCGACGCGATCGCATGAAATTGGGCCTGGCAGGTTTCAATGGGTTTTGGACCCGTGCTCCCCACTGACCACAGCGCGGGTGTGGCTGGCACCGCTGTGGTCTGGAGCACGTGTTCCCAAGGGGGGAGTGGAGGGAAAGATGTGATTCTTTTGAGTCCGAGTTTATGGCCCCCTGTTCTTGATGACAGAGCTGCCACCTGAATTATGGGCAGGAGCCTGGGCCACTTCCCAGCTGTAAACGGGGAGGGGCTGGTGTAGGATTTGCTAATCTGTGCCAAGAGCAGGCCTGGCCGTGCAAGTATCTACACTAACAAAAGCCTAGGTGGCCCTCGCGCGACGTTGTCACAAGATGGCCATGCGCACAGTGGAGGCGGGGACCGGCGGCCGCTCCGCGCTGTGAGGCCTGGGGGTCCCGTGGCTCCATGTAGCGTGGTGGAGGCAGGTTGCAGCAGGGGAGGGCAGTTGTGGGCAATCGGGCCGGCAGGGGAAGGCAGTTAAGGGTGATCAGGCCGGCAGGGGAGTGGTTAGGGGGCAATCAGGCAGGCAGGCAGAGGGGTTAGGGGCAATCAGACTGCTGTTAGAAGACAGCAGTCCTGGATTGTGAGAGCATAGTGGGACATCCCCCGAGGGGTCCCAGATTGGAGAGAGGGTGCAAGGCAGGCTGAGGGGACCTCCCCACCATGCACGAATTTTGTGCACCGGGCCACTGGTTATATATAAGTGGGTGTGATGGCCACTGAGATTTTGGGGAATCATTTGAGTGGAAGTGGGGTACTGGGCTCATTTTTCTCTCCTCAGCTGGGGAGCCAGGCCAGAGTTCGCTGGCTCCTGCCAGCCCACGGGAGCTTCCAGACCAGATGAGACGACCCCCCACCACCCGTGTCTGCTCCGGGCGGAGGGGCAGCCCGCACGCTTCCTGGTTGACAAGCAGCCCGTGCAGCTGCCCCTGTCTGGCCTCCCGGCAGCACACTGAGGAATTAGAAACTGGCGCTGTCTGAAACTTATGAAAATCTAATCTTGTTAGGCCTGCCTGGGTGAGACCCACCAGGGAAGGCCTCATTGTCATTCCACGGCACCCCAGCCTGCCTGGGTTCCAGCCACTTCATTTACTGTCCCTCCTCCCTCCCCTACCCCCACTGCATTTGAATAAAAACCCAGCCCAACCCCCACCCCCCACCCCCAACTTTCAAATAAAATCAAACCAGACATCAAAGGAACAACTTTCTGATCTCTCCTGGAACCTTTTCTTTTCTTTCTTCCTTTCTTTATTGAATTTATTGGGGTGACATTGGTTAAGAAAATTATGTAAGTTTCAGGTGTACAATTCTTTAACACGTCATCTGTATGCTCCTGGTGCCATTCACTTCAAACACCTCCACGGCACGATAATTTCTTGGGTACGATCATTTATAGTTTACAAAAAAATGGGTATCTTCCTCTTGAGGTTTGGGGGTGAGCAACAAACCTGGCCAGTTTTCTTGTTTTTTTAAAACAAAATGTACCGGCCCTGGCCAGTGTTTCTTGGTGATCAGAGCGGCCCACACACCGAAGGGTCTTGGTTCGATTCCCAGCCAAGGGCAAATACCTCAGTTGCAGGTTCGATTCCCGGTCCTGGTTAGGGTGCGTTAGGGAGGCAACTCATCAATGTGTCTCTCTCACGTTGATGTTTCTCTCTCTCTCCTTCCTCCTCCCTTCCTCTCT
>NW_005370500.1:93418-128387 GCF_000412655.1 Myotis brandtii | reverse complement strand
AGCAGCCGGGGAAGATGGCCCTGATTGCAGGCCAGGCCTAGGGACCGTACTGATACACAAAATGCGTGTGCCAGGCCTCTAGTAATAATAATAAAAAACAGACTGTTCTGTGTATCGAGTGCTCACTCGGCGCCGAGCACGCAGCTGCGCATCGGGCCCCCATTACCTGAATGCGCAGCCCGAGACACTGCCTGGTGTGCCGGTGTCCGGGAGGGAACAAGTCCGTGCCTGCTGGACCGTGCCTGGCACCAGGGCCCGAGGCTCCCTGCCCTGCTGCTCATGGCAGAACTGAGGGTTCAGGTTCAGAGCATGAGGTTTGCCCCCAAGGTCCATGAGTCTGAATCCCAGCTTTGCCACTTCCTGTGACTTCAGGCAAATCGCGACTGGGGGGGGATGGAGGGCTGACCCAGTCCCCACTTCACGCCGCTGTGCAAGAGACACGCGAGCGCCTTTGGAGTCAGTATCTCCGGGAACGAGCCCCGGACGCCTGAATCCGTGTGGCTGGAGAAGGCACATGGAGTGGTGTCCTCTGCCAGGGCCGGGGCTAACGGGCAGCGTGAGCTGGGGCTCGTACCCCTACAGAGCAAACAACTCCTGGAACCTTTCAAGTGTGAGCCTTGACCAGGGAAAGCAGCTTCTGGGCTTCCCCTCCATGTGCATTTCTCCTGGAATTCTCTCCCTTCGCCCCACGCTCTCTGTGACAGGACCTGGCCCCAGCAGACCTGGGCCTTTGCCCATGCCCTTCCTTCCCCTGGAAGGACCTTTCCCCACACCCAAGTGCTCGCTGCAGCCTCCCCCTCAGCCTCTGTCCCAGCGTCACTTCCCCAGGACCCGCGTCCTGTGCCTGCCCCTTGCTGTCTGTGGCACTAACCTGGAACACCATCTGTGACTGGCTAACCGCTCACTTCCTGCCGCCCCTCCTAGAACATCCATGTCACCTGGAGCGACTCAGGCTCTGCGTCCCCAGCACCTAGGACAGCGCCTCCCCAGGGGCAGGTACACAGCGTAAACTGAATAAATGACCAGCTGTTCTCTCGAGCACCTGAGTGTCCACAAGGCCCACGCGGGTCTGCATGGAAGGACAAAATCACCGGGAGCCACATCAACGTCCCCCCGGGGGGGGCGGGGCAGCCAGGGAGACCGTGTGCACCAACTCGAAAACCGCCCGGATATGAGAAAGAAGCCACCAAATAGGACGAGCCAATTTTTGTTTAAGAAAGTCTAAATATATATATTTTAACATACAAGCGAATGTTACACACCTACGTCTATGGGTGTGTACGGACTGGGGGCCAGCGGGCACCACCCCTTCACGTGGCACCCATGCTGCATGCGCGTACAATTCCACTGGAAGTAAAAGAGACAAGATGTGAGCAGCACCTGTCAGTGTCCAGAGCAGACAGAGGCCTCCCATGTACGCTTCCCAGCACTTTGGGGGTGGGGGTGGGGGGTGAAGGCCCTGCGTCTGGCAGTACTTTGCGGGGGGATGGGGCAAAGCTCAGACACCAGGTGTCCCTGGCTGGGGAGCCTGAGGTGACATCCAGGTGCCAGGCAGTCCCCTGGGCTTGCCCCCTCGCTGGAGGGGGGACGCGTGTGGCCAGACATGCAGCTTGCTGCGAGGCAGTGACACAGTCTCCTCAGCCTGGACCGACTGGCGGCTACGCGGGAGGCGGTGTCCTTCCACCGCGTGTTCCTGGAGAGCAAATGTGATAACCGGAGACGGCCCAGCGCACCCCATTCCCTCCACCCCGAGGCCCCTCCTAGCCTCTCCTCACCTGGCCGGCCGCCTCTGCCCTCCCGCCTCTCTGGTCAAACACACGTGTTCGCACATGAACACAATGTACTCCCCTGTGGGCTTGCCCCCTCTCCCCTCGGGCTCCAAGCCTGTGGGTACCACACTGAATTCTAACTCATCTCCCCTCTGGTCCTGGCGTCTCGGGATGAGCACCCAGGACTCAGCTCTGTACTCCCGAGGCCACTAAGAGAGAAGGTGCCACACGAGGCTGCCCCAGCTCAGGCGGAAGCCCAAGGGTCCACACACAGTCAAGGTGAGTGATGAGCCGATAACATGGGCCCCCGTTTAAAGGACTCTGACGGTAAACCATTCCCTCCACCTGTGCTGCCTGCCGCGCCTCCTCCCACTGGTGGGACACCTTCCTCGGTGGGGAGGGACCACCCAGAACTGCTGCCGACGCCCACGTGGCAGCTGTGCGGAGCCTCCCTCGTCGGGGCTTCGCCCGCTCGTCCCAGGTTATCTTTCGGGAGGGGTCTCGGAGGGGGCGGAGGGGCGGATGTGGGTCCGAAAGCACTTGTGGGAACTGGCTGGTGGGCTCGAGGGACCGCAAAGGGCTATGTAATCATTTTAGAACCTCATGATTAAAAGCTCCTTCAACAGGAAAGACAAAGCAGTGCTTTTATCTTTCTTGCTATTATCCAAATGGAAAGAACTAATGGGATTTTTTTTCTATTGTCACCGACATCGAACATCTTTAAACACCCACTGTCAGCAGGATATCACTCACCGAGCGGGAGCTATTGGCAGAATGGAGTGAACCGGCAGAGACACCTGGTTCCGTCAATGGACCCGCTGGGGGTGCAATGGAAAGTTACTTAAAATGCACCAGACAGCCCAGCCGCGTGGCTCAGTAGTTGAGCATCGACCTATGAACCAGCAGGTCACAGTTCGATTCCCGGTCAGGGCATATGCCCGGTTGCAGCCCCATCCCCAATGTGGGGTGTGCAGGAGGCAGCCGATCAATGATTCTCTCTCATCACTGATGTTTCTATCTCTCTCTCTCCCTTCCTCTTTGAAATCAATTAAAAAATATTTGTAAAAATAATAAAATTAAAAAATAAAATAAAATAAATCAAATGCATTTTAATTCAGGAGAGTAGGGAACAAATGGGAGGGGCTGGGTATGGGTGGGGGAGCTGTCTGCCGTTGGCCATAATAATCTTCTTTGGCAGTACCTACCAAAATCGCCCTGGCCAGGTGGCTCAGTGGGTTGGAGCATCGCCTGGTACACCAACAGTTTGCAGGGTTGATTCCTGGTCAGGGCACACACCTAGGTTGCAAGTTCGATCCCCAGTTGGGGCACATGTGGGATGTTTCTCTCTCCTTCTTCTCTCTCTAAAATCAGTAAGAACATATCTTTGGGTGAGGATTAAACATTTTTTTAAAATGCATGCTACCTTTCTAACCCAATGAATTTAACTTCCACGACTGTATCTAACAGAAAATTCACAGCTGGGCTGGGAAGCATGGGTGCATGAGGCTACTACGCAGCGTTTCTTAAGTGAACAACCAGAGGCCACCTCCATCCCACTAAACACACAGTCATCACGTTCTGGAATATGATGGGGCCACGAAGAACAGACACAAATCCACAGCAGGGCTCCGCAACCTGGGCTCTGCTGACCTCAGGGCTGGGTCACTCTCCACTGGGGAGCTGCCCTGTGCACCACAGGGTGCTTGGCAACACCCTGCTCTCTGCCCACTGGGGCCAGGAGCACATCACCCCCAAGGTGTGACATCCACGTTGTCTCTAGACGTCGCCCAGTGTCCCTGGCTGAGAATCACCCCGGCTGGGACCCATGGTCCATAGGGTGGTGGTAGATGTGCTAGAAATTACTGTTGGGCAGAAGTGATGAGACTGGAACCGTGTATGTCATACAGACCCATTTCTACAGCAAACATGCCGATAAACAGCAAACTGTTAATAATGGCTACTTCTGGAAGAGGGGGACTATACTTCTTACTCTCTGTATGTCTATAGTTTGCATATTTTTTGTCACTTTGGTTTTTTTTAAAAATCTTAATTAGCATCCCAGAAAGACCCAGGGTGCACGTGCCTGTGTGTGAGCTCCGAGTGCGGCCGACGGTGCAAGGCACGCTCCCTGCAAACCAGCAGATGTTCCTCTCTCTCAATGACCCTTTCCAAGAGCTGGTGTTTCCCAACATGAGTCAGGAAAGGGGAGGTGGAACGGCTGCGGCTCCAAGCCTCTCGACACAAAGCAAGCGCCACTCTGAGGCGGCACAATGCGGTCCCTACTTAGTCCCTTTTCAATAGCTCCTCAATCACCCGGCCACGTGCTGGGCGCCTCCGGGGTCGGCTGGGCGGCCACCATCTGCAGGGGCCTCCCCACTGCCCCGGGGCTGCCCTTCCCTTTCAGGACTGAGAGGGGCCCAGTGATTTGGGTCTGAGCCAGGGCAGAAGCCGGGAGGTGGACTGATGGCCAAGGTCATAGGTCAGAAGGCAGGAGAAGGTGGGGAACAGGCTCCCTGGGCCCCAAGAACTGAATTCAATTCTGTACACACAGGACAGGGTAGTGGGGCCCCGGAGTGGCCTGCCGGGACCCAACCCCAGCTCTGCCAGGCCCCAGCAGGCGGGAAGCGAATGTCTCTGCCTGTCTGAGCCCGGGTCTGTCCCAGGGCATCTGCGTGTGTCTCCCATCTGCCCGTGAGCGTGTCTCCTTCTCTCTCAGGGTCTGTTTTTCTGGTGTCTCCGTGTATGCCCATCTGGGGTCTTTTCCTTACACGCTGTTCGAGTCTCTTCCTCTTCCTTTTCCAGGTGACAGGCAACGCGAAATACCCAGAGGGCAGTTACACGCCTCTCCTGGTCGTCCACCCCCCACCCTCCCAAGGCTGAGACTTCCAGCCTCGGTATCACTTCCTTTGGACACAGCATCTTCCAGAGGCAGGAGAGCATTTTCCAGGCCAAGTGCTGGTAGCCCCCCCTCCCACGCCCCCCGGTTCCACCAACCTCTTCCCGGAGAGAAACAGCAGCTCGCGGGGGAGCTCCGAGAAGGGGACGCGGCAAAGCTGTGGGCCGGAGTGACCCGGCTCCCGATTCAAATCCTGATGTGAGATCGTGGCGCCCCTGCCTTAGTTCCCCATTGTAAAGCATGGGTCCCCCACAGTATAACCCCCAGGACTGCCGAGCAGCCACTGAGCTGGTGCACAGCAAAGGCGGAGCAGGCGGCGGCCACCGCATGCTAAAGGCAGGCACGGGCCGCAGGACACCAGCATACTTCCATTCACGATTGATCGGAGCGGCTGGTGCCGCGCAGGGAGTTCCATTCCTATGCGAACCGGTGTGGGCAGAGGGAGAAGAGCGAGGTGGCAAGACAAGTCCAGAAACCAGAAAACCCATCGGGAGACAGAGCTACTCGGGAGCACAAGCTGCAGAGGCAGACGACCAAGGTGGTGGGGGCTGGGGCTCCCTCCCGCCTGGCAGGGCAGAGCCTCGGACGGCAACTCAGGGACCCCAGCCACAGAGAGACCTCGTCCGGGACTCTGCTCCAAAGGGACCCAGACGTGTCCCCAGGCTGAGGCTGGGCAGACGTAGGAGGGGTTTAGGACACAGACAATAGGGTGGTGAAGGCCTGGGGGGAGGGGAGATGGGTGGAGGAGGGGAGGTAAGGGGGGACATCTGTAATACTCTCAACAATAAAGATTTTTTTTTTAAAAAGAGCAAAAGGTTTGCCTACGTGTCCTCCCTCATCTTCTGATTCCTCCCTGCACACTGGCTCCCCTCCCCCATCTATTCTGCACCTAGCAGCCACAGCATTTTTTGTTGAACATCTATTGAATTACTGACTCATGCTCAGATTAAAACTCTACAAGGCCCACTCAACCTCATTTTTGTACCTTCCACCTCCTTCCCTTGCTCACCACTCTCTGGTGATGCTTGCCTTTTTCCTATTCCTACCCCAGGACCTTTGCACATGCAGTTTTGTCCTGGTATCGTTGCATGGCCCACCTCAGGGATGCCTCCTGGTCATCCCATCCCAAACGTACTCGCCTCTCACCTCACTGCATCTCCTGCTCGCCTGTCTTGGCCACAGGGACAACATCGTATTCAGTGAGAAGCCTGGGCCGTGCTGGCTCTGTATTCTGGCTTTCAACACCTCTGCTTTTTTATCTGCGCCATGGTGAAAATGTTAGCCCCATCTCAATGGCCTGGTTGAGGACTTAAAGTACCTAGGAAGTGCCTGGAGTATAGGAAAGCACTGTGTACCTATTGGCTACTCTGAGAAACTTAATTTGCTTGCCTGTTTATTACCGACTTCACCTCTCCAGTGAGAAAATTCCATGTTTCTCCTGTTCTCACTGCCTCTCGGGCGGTTAGCACCACCCCTGACACAATATGCTGCCCTCAGTTAATATGTGAAGGCAGAAGAAATCCAAGCCCCAGGTCCACTCACCAGGACTCACATCTCTACCCAGAGGACAGAGAACACAGCAGTGTTGACAAGTAAAGGGTCTTTTCACAAAATCAAACATACAATGGCCACCTGACCCAGCCACTGCATACCTGGGCTTCATCCCAGAGAAACGAGACTTATGTCCATAGAAACCCGTGCGCGTGCCCACGGCAGCTTCATCCGTGACAGCCCCAGCCGGAAGCAGCCTGGGCTCGTCAACAGGTGAATGGGCAAGCTGACGGCACGTCCGCATCACAGCGTGCTGCCTCCCACGGGAGGAAAGAACAACCTGGTGGGATCGTCAGTTATGCTGAGAGTAAAAGCCCATCTGAAAAGCTTGCACAGCCTCTGATTCCATGTATGCAATGTGTTTGAAATGACAAAATTTTATAGAGATGCCAGTTGCCAGGGGTTAGGGAGGGAGTGGGAAGGAGATGGGTGTGGACAGAAAGGAGGGAACCTTGTAATGGGCTATTGTGTGTCTAGACTGTGGTGGCGTCACATAAACCTGCATGTGATGAAACTGCACAGAACTAAACATACGCACACACTTACACACTCAGGGGGTGCACGTGAAGGGGAAGCCTGAGTGAGGGGAGGGTGCAGCGAACGTTAATTTGCTGGCTGTGTCTGGGTAACATGTGACCACTGGGGAGGCTGAGTGATGTGCACAAAAACTCTCTTACAACTGCATGCAATGCCATAATCATCCGAAAATAAAGGTGGGTTTTGTTTTTTTTAAAACAAAAGTAAAGAGACTGGAGGGCCCTGTCCCTTGGGGGCCTCGAATCACGCTGGCAGAGGGCACCGCCAGCAGCTTCAAGTGATCCGTGGGGTGCAGCCCAGGCCTGGCACCGGGAGGATGGCTTACAGCAGGGGGAGGGAAGAGCCGGGACAGCTTGCTGGTCTGGCTCCCAGGTTTGAAAACTAAACATGCCGTTTAAAATTTAGAAACGACGAAAGGAGACTTTAAGTGACCTCTAAACATGGGCTCCTATTGGCTCCCCTTTAGCAGAGAACCTACGGCTTCTTTCCCAAGGGCAGGAAGAGCAGCCTGGGTTCCCCAATATAAGGTATCATTACATCCCGATACAATCAAATATCCAATACAATGTACCAACGTGTCCCTATATCCCTGATACAATCAAACACCCCAGCGCATCCAAGTGTCCTTGTATCCCCAACACAATCAAATATCCCAATACAATGTCCTTATATCATCGTCAAGTATCAATGTGCCGCCAATGATAAAGTGACGACACATTCTGCTGCCAGTGGCCACCGCAGGCCCAGCAGTCAGGAGCCGCACGGGCAGCTGAAGACACCTGAGCATCCTCCACTGATACACGTACCGCTCACCTGCCTTCTCAGGAAACCTGGGCTGAGCTGGATTTGGTCTGTGATGGGTACTAGTCCCTCTGCCTCTGGGGGTCCATGCCAGGGCCTGTGCTAGCTCGGGGGGCACTAACCCTAGAAAATACACAAATAAGCACTAAGTACCAGTAGCTCTCACGCTGGAAAGGTGATGCCAGAGGAGCTAAGCGGAGTGCTGTGTGGGAGGGCTCCTCAGTGGGCTGTCAGGGTTGGCATGTCTGAGGAGGTACCCTCCTGCAAAATGAACGGCCAGTGCAAATGTCCTGAGGTAGGAATGTCGGCCACATTCAAGGGCAAGAAAGAAGACTGATGCCCCGGGATGAGGAATGAGGGTATGATGAGGAGTTAGCCGCTTCTGGGCAAGTGTACATCCGACTCCTGGGTGCCTGTGTGCGTGCATGCCAGCAGAGGCTGTGCAGAAAAGGTGAGTTTGAAAACGATCCAGGTATCACTTTCCAGTGTGATTTCCAAACAAGGCCACTATCAGAATCGCTGCGGCAGCTCCTTAAACACAGCACACTGAGCCCAAGGCCTCTTCATCCAACAGACTGGCGACATCTGTCAGCGGCCGGGCCAGGGACCTGCCGGATCTGGTATTTTTTGCAAGCGGCCCGCTGTGGATTAAATGATCTCTAGCAGGCTTTCACTCCTTTAGTGGAGAAATAAACTCTTACGCGCCTAGCCACTTTGGCTCAGTAGACAGAGCATCAGCCTGTGGACTAAAGAGTCCTGGGTTCGATTCTGATCAAGGGCATGTACCTCGGTTGCAGACTCGATCCCCGGCTCTGTCGGGCATGTATGGGAGGCAACCAATTGATGTGTCTCTCCCACATCGATGTTTCTCTCTATCAGTCTCTCCCCCTCCCTTCCATTCTCTCTAAAAATCAATGGAAAAATATCCTCCAGTGAGGATTAACAATAACAAAAAGAGGCAAATAAACTCTTACGCTGCAGCCCCAGACATAAAAGCAAATGCTGGAGTCTAACATTTAAACTCACTCGGTGGAAGGGAGAGGCGGTGGTAGACGCCAGGCTCCTCCAGTGGCTCAGGGATCCCTGCAGCGACTGGGCTCCCGAATGAACCTGGGAAAACAAGCCGACTGGGTGCTGGGTGTCTGGGGGAGGCAGCAACTTGGAAATCCCCTGACATGGATCAGATGCAAAAGGGATGGGACCAGAGAGGGAAAGACAGTGGCTCAGAACTAGATAGCTAGGGCCAGCCTCCAGTCTCCTGGGTACGGGCCCCCAACCCTGGAGTACCTAGTCAGGTAAGGACGAGAGCCTTTGCAAGGTGGGTCTGGTCTGTGGCGTGGAGCCTGGCTCACGCTCACCTAAAGCCCCAGGAACCCTGGGTGGACAAGTGAACGGAGGAGCGACTTCTGCCCCTCAGACCTCAGCGGGGAGCGTTTCGGCCGCTGTGGCTCAGCCGGGCTGTGCTAAGAGCTCTGAGTGCATCCTATCATTCAAGGCTCCCGACCAGCCACGGTGGGGAGTCCTGTCATCACACACATCTGACAGATGAAGGGGCTGCCAGCCTGCCCACACTCACGGCTAAGTCAAAGGCAGACCTGTGGGGTTAGAGCAGTGTCCTCACTGGGGGCGATTCTGCCCACCAGAGGACAGCCAGCAGTGTCTGGAGACATCTGTGGTTGTCCCACCTGGACGAGGACTGACATCAGCTGCCTGTTCCTCCCCTCCCCGCCACTAGAGTCTGGGCTCCGTGTGGGCCGGCCTGGGCCTCTCCTTTACCACCATGCATCTCAGCTCCCTGTGGCACAACGCAGGAGCGTAACTAGTTGATGGACAAACAGGTGATGGCCAAGTCCCCGAAAGCCCAGGCCATCTCCTTCCCTGCATAACTGCAAGTCCCTTTAGGCACGGCTGCACGTGGCTGAAGAGTGCAGCCAGGCAGGTGCTGCTGGGACCGAAGGCTTGAGCAGAACCTGCCGGTCGGGGTCCTTTCTGGGTCCTGCTTCCAAGGCAGAAGACCAGCCCTGCCATCAAGTCATCGCATGACCTTGGAGCAATGTGTTTCTCTTTGAGCCTCGGTTTCTCATCCATAAAATGGGGCCATGACCCCCAGTTCCCTTGCAAACCAAAGCGCAAACACCGCACTGATGAGGGGCCCAGGTCCTGGGTCTTCCTGGAGAGTCAGGGGTGCTACCTGCCTGCCCAGCGGGGTTCCCCCAAGTTCACCCTCCACCTGCCCCTCCTGGCAAAGAGGTGTTAACACGATGGGAAAACAGGGGTCTCTGGCCAGCACCCCACACACTCGGAAGATGAGAAGACCCACTGAGAGGTGAAGCCAGGAACCCCATTTCTCCAGTAAAAAGACTTTTCAGCCCCCTCCAACAGCGCCCGCTGCCTATCAAAAGTTCACGTTCCCATCCCCACAGCAAGCAGCTCCTCCTGGACAGAGGGAAGTGCAATCGACGAGCTATAAATATTTCTGCTAACTGCTGCGGGCCGGGCTTTCCGCATGAGCGGGCCCCGCTGAAAGGCAAGGCGGCTCATCAGATTTGTTTTGTATTATGGAAATAGATGTTGTCTCCTGGCCACATCTGTTTTGTCTGACAAACGAGCAGCAATTTGCCTCCTAAAAAAGGCAGCACACCAAGGCCGTCTTGAAAGTCTGGCTTCTCCGACTCTTCAGAAGAGAAAAGCAAGGAGTCCAGGCTCCCAGATGGGAGCTTTAGGAAGGAGGCGTTTCCCTGCCCCACTGCCGAGGCCGCGGGGGCAGCTGTGCTGTGCCCATCCTTGGCGGCTTCAAAGTCACATCTTCCCGGGGAAACTGAAGCCACTGGATTAGAGGAAACGGGGGGGGGGGTCCCCACTGCTCTCTCGAAAGAAAAAGAACACCAGGAGATATACAATCAATTATTTTAAAAAGAAAAAGTCTCCCAAACTCAGGCTAAGAGCACGTTTTTTATGTGCTGAGAAAGGCCAGCTTTCGGAAGGAAAAATCAATCCTGGTGCCACTGATTTCTCTGCGCCACATTGGCTTGGTGACGGTCCCTGTCACCATTTCCTTTAATTACTCCAAGACGGACCAATTACGGCAGCCCGCGGCGCCACTGCCCAGGGCCCATCGCTCCGGCCTGGAACGTGCTAACGGGCTGGGCCAGCACGTGCCCCATTCAAACTTGGCGATGCTGTTTTGGTCTCTCTCTTTTAAAAAAAAAAATGTATTTTTTATTGATTTTAAAGAGAAGGTGAGGGAGGGATAGAGAGATAGAAACATCAGTGAGAGAGAAACATCGCTCGGCTGCCTCCTGCACGTCCCTTACTGGGGATCAAGCCTGCAACCCAAACATGTGCCCTCGCCAGGAATCAGACTGTGACCTCCTGGTTCACAGGCCACACCAGCTGGGCTCTCTCTCCCTCTTTTTAAAAAAGGTCCTTACCTCCAAATGCTACATTTAGGGTTTTTCTCCTTAAACATGGGCATTACAGAAATGGGGGGAGGGAGAAACCTTAATGACTGTGTAACTCAAAGTATTACAGACTCAGTCACCGACTTCTCCCTTCGCAGGCCAGGAATTGCAGGTTTTCGGGCTAAAACGATGAAAAGGCTCAGAGCCCCACAGGACCCAGCTCTCGGCCTCAGCTCCGTGCTGAGCTGCCTGCACGAAGCCGGTCCTAAGCCTGTGCCCGCACACAAGAGGTGCAGTGCAGGGTTCAGACGGCTCTGATGGTGGGTTTGGACTGTTTTGTGGGGAGAAACCAAAGGATGAGGCCAAGAAAGCTTCCTCTGACTCCTACTTGTGCTGATGAAATGTCCGGACCCTCCCGCCTCCAGGAAAGCCGACCGATGTGCCGGGTTTGCTTGGTCGGGCAGAAATGAGACGCAGTGTGGGGATCCCAGGCGACATCTGGGCCACCTGCCCCAACCTCCTCCCCCTCCCCTTTTGTGCCCCCTGCCACGTAAAACCCCGGAGGGCAGATTGATGACTTGGGCGGGGGAGGATGGAAGTGTTGGGCTTTGCAGCCGGGTCAACAGCAATGGCTCTGGTGTTCAAGGGGGTGGGAGGAGGTCTGGCTGGGCCACCTCTCCAGCCTGCAGCTCCCGCTCCAGAAGGCGCTCTGGCGGGCCTGACACATCCCGGACAGGAACAAGTCCGTTCCCTGCTCCCAGGGGACGGGGAGGGGGACTCCCACACACTGCAGAGCAGGGGGGAAGCCCAAAGCGGTCCCTTTCCTGGTCACCAGCAGGACAGTGCCTACTTGGGATGGCGGTGGGTGGACTGGGCCCGGCGGGGGGCTCTCCACTCCCCTTGCTCACCCCTTTTCATTGGGCAACAGTCACCTACTCACTCCGGCAACAAGGTTCATTGATGCATCTACTTCAGTGGTTCTCAACCTTCCTAAGACCGCGACCCTTTAATACAGTTCCTCATGTTGTGGTGACCCCCAATTTCATTGTTACAAATTGAACGTAATTAAAGCATAGTGATTAATCACAAAAACAATATGTAATTATGTATGTGTTTTCCGATGGTCTTAGGCGACCCCTGTGAAAAGATCGTTCGACCCCCAAAGGGGTCTTGACCCACAGGTTGAGAACTGCTGATCTGCTTGGAATAACACAAACCTCAGACCCATTCAGGTGGCCCCAATATTTTCATCTTTAAAAAGCCAACCTCTGGTGCTTTATTAGTCTATGTTCGCCATCAAAATAAAAAAATAAAAAGATTGCAAGAGAGTGACAAAAAGGGGGTAAGTTTGCGGAGGGCATGAGGGGCCTCTGCATGTCCTTCAGACGAGGGCCTGGGAGGGCACTTTCTCTCTTTGTTGGTGACCATATACAAGGCGGCTGCCAGGAGGGGAAGCGACTTAACGGAAGGGCGGGACAGTTTGGGGAGGGGGAGGGTGGTCTAATGGCTGGAGGGGCAGCGTCTGCGCCTCTGCACTGTGTCCCGTCAGATGGGAGAGCCCCTGAGAACGCACATCTGCGGGGTGTCTGGACCGGCATAAAGAGGACAATTAGAGAAGAAAGCTGCAAGCCCCAGTCACCCCGCGTCTGCTCCTCGCAGGGCGCCTGGCTGCAAGCCGCCGGACGAGAGGAGAAAGGCCAGGGTGGGCTGGGGGAGGCCAGGGCGTCTGGGCCGAACAGTTTATGAGCGAGTGTTTTGAAATTCTGCTTTAAATACGCCGGTAAATGAATTCAACCTTGTCAGAGCTTTCTCCCTCGCGCAGACCAAATATCCCGCTGGCGTGCTGTCTAGACACAGATAACAAAGGACTTTTTACAGCGCCCAGAGACTCGCTGACAAAGTAGCCATTTAAAGACGCAGTATTGCTCTCTCCGTCTAGAATGATTTGTCAGATGGACTTAAATGAAAATGCTAAGTTATCGGTCTGGTTTGGGGGCTGCCGGAGGAAGGGGCGGGTGGGGGTGTCGAGGGGCTGGCTGCTGGGGAGACATAGAAAACAGATCATCTTTGATTGGGCCGCACTCCAAGTTGTTCTTAAAATAGGACTGTGCGTGGCTGACCTGCAGATAATTCTCGCTCTTCTTGTTCTAAGAGGTCGGCTGTTAAAATGTTTCTCACACCTCGTGTGGCTTCAGGGTAGCACTGTTCAGTTTTAAAGGGGTTAAACTAAAATCCTCGGGGATGAGATGTGTCTCCACCTGCGGGGGGTGGGGCGGGGGCACCGAGAGAAATAAGTGGGAGAGCAGGAATTTTGTGCCACCTCCAACTGTGCACTGGCAGGAGGGGGCCCTGCTCTCACAACAGTACGCTGCAAATGGGCCGTTCTCCCTGGGGGGGCGCTGGTTTCAGGGGTGCACCCTGGGACATACTCACTGTGACCCCAAACATGCCCTGAACCAGGGGATGTGCCTCTACTCAGCATGGTCAGGCCAAACGGAGGAGGAAACACACCCGTGAGCTCGTGGGCCGCCCCTTGGCCAGGTCACAACCTGGAGAGGCTGACAGGGATGGACCCCCTCAAAGGGGGTCTCTGTTCTCTCCATTTGGGGTTGCCAAGGCCTGATGAGCGCCCACCGGGGTCATTCTTTCCATCCACCTTCACTGCCCGCTCTGCCAGGGTGCGGCCTACACCACCTCCTCTCCACGCCCGCCCCCTCCCCGGCCCCTCCCCCAATGCTGTGCAGTCTGACGCTGGAGCCAGACACAGATCACACTCCAGCTCCACCCCTTCCAGGCACCCAAGCCAAGTCACCGCTCTGAGCCTCAGTTTCCCCAACTGTGAAGGGGGTCCCGGCCACTTGCCCTGAGGAGCTGTGCTGAGGAGTCAATGCCTGGGTGGGTCCACCGCAGGCTCAGCATCCTGCAGCCCCCCTCCGGGCCTCCCTGCCCTCATCCGTGAATGGGCAGCGGCAACAGCTCATGGGGCAGAGCTGCGCTCGGGCAAACACCAGAGCGGGCAGGACACACAGTTTGCACCTCCTCAGGGAGGTCATCCTGACGACACGACCTGTCAGAGCCCTCGTTACAATGACCCCAAACCACTCAAGCAGAGGGAGGCTATGGGCCTGACAGGACCAAGGACTCGAGCGCTCCCCCGTGTTCCTTTGCGGTTTCCGCGCTTCATTTTTAGTAGCCGTGGGTAAAAGGCCGCTCCTCCCGCGGCCATGGCTCCAGTCTGGGCACAGCCTCTGGCTTCCCCCGGACACACGCACTCCGGTTCTGGGAGACAGCGGCCGCGGCACCCGGATTTAGAAGTGTTCTCCGGCCAAGGGGTTCCACCGGGCGATGGGAATAGTCCCGCACGGTCCCCTGCGCCCGGGGCAGGGCCGGGAGTGGACTGTGAGATGCTAGAGCCGCAGAGGCCAGTTGGGCCAGCGCTGCCTCCTACCAGCCGCCCCCAGGCCAGAGGGGTGCCACCTGCCCAGGTGACCCAGCAGGAGTGGGAAGCACCCACTGGTGATGGCCTCCGCACACCTGAGGCCGCTCTCCCTGGCAGCCGGCGGGCCCACTCACCCAGCGCGGGCTCCCCACCAGCCAGGGGACGACTGCCCATCAAAGGAGCGAAACTTTTTCTTGCCGGCTCTTCCCCTCTTCCCCAAACATAGTCGTGGGGCTCTGACCGGAGAGGAAGTGAGTGGAGAGGAGCCTGCGGAGGGTACAGAGGTCCTGCCCACACGGTCGGGGGCCCCGGGTCGCAACGGAAGGGCTGGCTCCGGGGCCGTCCCCAACATCCACAACCACGTCCAGCCGCCCACACCCTTCCCCACCCAGGACCCCACCCTGCCTGCCTTTCTGGGTCCTGTTCTGCTTTCCCAAACTCACCCCAACCCACAGGGCCTCCCAGACAGCCCAGCTCCGCAGTGTGAGCAGCTCGCTCCGCTCGGGGTCTCTGCCGGTCCCTCCTCGGGCTCCGATGGCCTCTGGCCCTGGCCTTTCCTGGGTTCCGTGTCTGTCTATCTTCCTTCTTGCTGTGAGCGCTGTGAGGTCAGGTCCGTTGGTCCAGGTCCTACTCAACCTGTCTTCACAACCTTGAACCCACCTTCCCTTCCGCCTGATCTAGTGCAATCACAGTACCCCGGACCCTGGCAGGGTCACCCCTTACTGCTCTCCCTGCCTCCAGCCCCATCTCCACAGTGTCAATCGGGCCCTGATCCCCCTCCCCTGCTCTACACCCTCACAGGGCTCCCCAGCACCCCAGCACCAACTCCAAACACCTCCACACCCGGCAGCTGTCTCTGCCGGCCATACCTCACCCATCAGCGGCAGCCACTGGCGCTTCGATGGCCCGGAGGCACTGCCCGCTCCCTCTGCCTCCGGGAAGTCTCCAGCCCTGAGATGCACGCTGCCTCTCCTCCCGCAAGGCTGGGCCGCAGGCACAGGGGCCTGGTAAGTGCCATAAAGCACCTCATTCTGGGGGCTTTTCCCAGGACAGAACGGGGAGGGCCTTCTGGTAGGAACTGGCCATTCATAGAGGGCGAGCGACTGGCCACATCGCACAGCAAGTCCTGGGCAGGTCCCCGCCCGGCTGCCCCCTGCACTAGCTTCGGCCCCTGCTCTCTACCGCACTCAGCAGGGAGGGGCGTCTGCCTGTTCCTTTCCTGTCCCAGACCAAACAATGCCAGGTGTCCACACCAGGAGGGGGGCACTACCTGTGCCAGGCGGGATGGTGATTAGCTCAGGAAATCACCCCGGTCATCCCCACGAGGATTTCCTGTCGCCATGAATGTCCCCATTTCACAGATGTGGCGACCGAGGCTCTGAAAGGTGACAGACCTGGAAGCAGAGCGTCCCGGACGGTGCACAGTCTGCATCTCTCCTTGGTCAGTGCCAGCTCCCAGGCGTGACACCAACGGCCAGGGGACAGGGTGATTTGGGGGTCTCCCGTAGGGACGTTTGTCTGCCTGCCCTTTACAAAGCACCGGGACATGGCAGGGATCCCTGGGCGCTGGGGTGGGGGATGTGGCACAGCTGCACCCCCTCGCACGGGGTTTCCTGGGCTCCGGCCTGGCTGGGCGCTGCCGCTGGCCCAGACCACTGGCACGGGCGGCGGGTTTTATTTAGACGTGTCAGCTGAGCAGCTCTGGGCACAGGCCTGTGTGGGCGTCAGCTGGATTGGGTTTCACCGGCATTTCTGTCCGGAGCTGCCCGGTCATTACAATCAGCACAGGCTTTGCTGGTCGGGCTGGCCACTGGCCGCCTCCTTTGAGACTGGTGTCCTTTCGCCCACCCCCACCCCATTCTTCTCTCCGGGAGATTTCTTCCTGCTGGGGCCCCAATCCCACTCTCTGGGGCCACTCCCCAACCCCTGACCCTCCAGCACAAAAGGGAGCGTGAGCGTCTAGACCGCCCGTCTGAACGTGAGAGGGGGCATTGTGTGCGGACCGAGGCCTGGCCTCCCGGGTGGAGAGGTCGGGCGCAGGGGCGGGAGCTGGAGGCGCTGGCTGGGCCCACCGCCCAGTGCCCTGCACTTCCTGTCCCTCTTGGGACAGACATGGCCAGCCCAGCACCCAGAATCCAGCCTGGGCCACAAAGCTGGGCACATGGTCCCCAATGAAACTCGGGGACTCCTGAGCCGCCACCACAGGAACGGATGCACAGGAAGCCCTCCGGACGCCCCGGACCCCAGGACCCAGGCGCATCCGTGAACTCGGCTGTTTCCTTGTGACAATTGGTTTAGAAGGTTCGTGTGTGTTTCTGGTTGATGGGTGTGTGTGTGTGTGTGTGTGCGCGCACACACACAACAAAGCTAAGGCCCTGCTCAAGTGGGTGGCACATTCCCAGCCCTCCGGACGCCCCGGACCCCAGGACCCAGGCGCATTCGTGAACTCGGCTGTTTCCTTGTGACAATCGGTTTAGAAGGTTCGTGTGTGTTTCCGGTTGATGGAAGGCCCTGCTCAAGTGGGTGGCACATTCCTGGACACGTGACTGGCTGCTGGCTGTGTGGCCCAGGCCCTGCTCACCCTCTCTGGTCTCAGGGCCCCGTCTGTGAAGAGCGGCTGATCACATCTGTGGTTTTCAGACCTGTTTTACCAGCAGAAGCTTTCGACGTTGAATGAAATTCGGATTTAGGAGCTCAATATATCAAATGGATGACAGAGCAGCCCTGCCAGGGCTGATGCGGCCAGAGGTCGCGGCACGGGGGGGGGGGGGGGGGGGGGGGGGGGGGGGGGGTTTGCACCCATCTCCCTAACCACTGTGCCTCTATCAGCCTTCAGCTCAGACGCCTGCAGACAGGCCTGTGGGAGTGATCAGTCGAATACCCGACCTCCCGGGAGGACTGCATTTTGACTTCTGTCTTTGCCATTTATCAAATTCTTTGAATTTTGGTTAAATAAGGAGCATCTATCACTTCTTACAATCAGAAGAGTCGCACTGTTTTCATTGTGACACAAGAGGCTAAAATGCTAATGGTCTCTTTAGGAGTAGTGGGCGGGCCCTTGGGTGTGCTGCGGGGCCCCTGTTAGTCCTGGGGTCCCCGGGCTGGGAACCACTCTCAGAAACAGAGGCCAGGCTTCCAGGGCACCCCCAGGACCATTGCATCGCTGGGGCCCCAGCCGACAGGACCCAGGAGCTGGAGCTCTTGAATCCGTTTCTCCTACAAGAAAACTGCAGAAATGCAGCCCCTGGCCCACCAGGTCCAGGGGTCAGCCCCGTGGAGGAAGCCGCGGGGCCGCCCTGCAGGTGCGCATCCAGCTCAGAGCCGTGGCACCTGGTGAATCCCATGCAGCCACAGCTGGGACCCGGCTCGTTTACAAGGGCGTCCTGAGGAAGGGCGTCCTGCCACCTCTCCCCACTGTGCGCCTGTCTTTCTCATGGCTGCACTTCCAGAACCCGAGGCCCAGCACAGAGTAGGTGCTTCATGAATGTCATGAGCTCACGAGTGAAGAAGTGAAATATGGAGGAAAACTGTCCATCAGTGAGGTCCCCGAATCAGCACGAACGTACACGACCCGCCCAGCCTTCCAGCCCCACATCACAGAGACCTCCTTCCCTGGCTCGTCTTCCTCCGCAGCAGGTGCCCAGGGGGCTGGGCTGGGGGCCCTGGGCAGGCGGGAAGGGGAAGGGTGCTCAGGGGAGGCCCAAGGGGATGGCAGCAGCTCCCACCCCAGAACTCCTCTTCTGGTCACTTGGGATGGGTGGGGCGAACTTCTCCCCAAGAGAAACCACTGCCCCGCTGTGGCAAATTCAGCAGGTTGAGTGGAGAGGGGCAGGAGCCTCCACTCAGCCCCCCAGAGCAGGGTAGCGACGCCGGGGTCGCCTGGGCTGGAGCCCTGCTCACTGTCTCCTGGTCTCGACTTGGTCCATGGCACCAGTACCCACCTCCGGTGCCCTCAGCCTCCGGCACCTGCCCCACCATCTGGGAATGGGGAGAACAGACCCGGCATGTGATGGGGAGGGGCTGGTACCTGTAACCTCACTCAGCAACCTCTCCCTCCGGGGCAGAACTCCTGCTCCAGCCTCAAGGCCCAGCTCCCGTTCCCCCGGGAGCCAGGGGCCCCAGCCCTCCCTCCCCGCTGTCTCCCAGGAGGTCCCCTCCCAGGAGGTCCCAGGGCTTCCGGAGTTGTGGCTCCCTCCCTCGGACCACGTCTTTGTAGCAGAACAGGTGGCATTTCCTGAGCATGTCCGAGGCAGCTGGCAGGGAGCCAGGCTCTATTCTCTCATTCGATCCTCACTCTGAGCTATGAAGCAGCTGATTCTCAGGACGTCCAGCTGACAGACGAGGCAGCAGGCTCAGAGGGGAAGCAGCCCCAAGGACACTCTCCTGGGGTGGGGGGCGGTCTGGCTGCTCGGCTCACGCCCGCCTGCCTACTGCCACCCCCTCTGGGTCCAGGTCCTCAGCGCCCGCTCACTCCCTGCACACAGGGGCTGCCTCTCGGAGGGTGCCACAGGCTGGGCTGGATCCCCATCAGGGCACCCATGAAACCATGGGGTGGGGCAGGGGCAGGAAACCACCGACAGAGAGGAGAGGGGAGGGAGCTCCCAGGCTCACTGTCCTGGTGCCTGGTTGTCCCTGGGCCTGGTCCTCTTCCCCAAACCCTCTGCTCTGCTCAGCCCTGTTCCTTCCCAGGAGCCGGATCTCTGGCTGCAGCCACAGGGGACGCACGTCGCTCTTGACCCCAGGAGGAATTCCTTGAGGGCAAAGGCTGTCAGATGGAGAAGAGGCAGAGCGGCCTGGCGGGCCCGCTGGCCCAGCACCCACGGGCAGGGTGGCCTGCAGAAGCAGGAGTCAGTCTGTGGCCCGGGGCCCTCTGTCCACCCCACCTCACCAGAACAGGCAGGGTGAGCACCCCCTCTCCCAGGGACAGACAGCTGACTGGCAAGGCAGATCAGACCCGTAAGGGACCGTAACTGTCCCTGCCAAGTCCACAGCCCACACTCATAAATCAGGGAGTCGGGCAGCCCTCCTCCCGGGGTGGGAGTCTGGGCTCTGTCACAATAGCCATGAGACCAAGGCAAGCGCCTTCTAAACCTCAGTGTGCACATCTGTACAATGGGACCGACTGTAGTAAGTACCACCAGGGGAGGGGTACTGAGGACTCCATACCATGGGGAGGTCAGGGACACAATGGGGCTGCCTAGGAGCTCTTACCCTCGGGACCACTTTCCTGGCTTTCACACCTCATCATATCAACTGTTGATTCAGTCCCTGCTGTGGGCCAAGGTCTCCAGGAAGTGGCCAAACCCAAATCTAACCAGAACCAACCAGGCAGAATTAAACACAAAGCCCAGACAGTCCCAAAGCAGCGGAACCACGGCCACCTGCTGGGCCAGGATCCTTCACATTCCAGCGGGGCTGCAAGGCCTCTGTGGGCTGCAATAAAAATTCCCAGACAGGTAGTCAGGCAGGAGGCAGGCCCGGTGAGCTGTGCTCTCCCTTACCCCACAGGGAAGGCCAGTGGGTGGAGGGAGGCACCTCCTGCCCTTTCCTCTCAGTTCCGTAGGACCAGCCCCAGACCAGGATCTGCGGCCCAGGAAGGTCTATGAGTCAGCCAGGCCGGCCTCACAGGCTGGGTCCCCCAGGGAGCTCTGCCCCCTCTCAGAGGTTCCATTCCAGTCTCACCATGGGGTCTTCAAACCGCTCTTCCACCCCCCGCCCACCCCACCCCCATCTCGCGCAAACCATTCTGAAAATAGTAGAAGTAAGCACAGTTCTGCCAACCCCCATGCCAGACAGGTGGCCGGCACTGCCCCCGTGCGCGCAGCCCACGCCCACGCCGGGACATTCCCCAGCAGGACCACCGATGGTGGGGAGCCACCAGGAGGCCCGGAGGCGGAACACACCTTTGCTCACTCGCTTCCCACCGTGTCCCTCTCCCCAGAGCCGAAAGGTACATTAGGAAGCCGGCTAATAAATCACAGATCTATTCTGCGAAATATCAAACCATGTCAGGCACTGAGGCAATTAAATAAAGGAGATTTTTTTCCATTACAAAAAAAGAACGCAGAGATCTTGGTTAAAACACAGAGTCGAGCCCTAGCCGATTGACTCAGGGGATAGAGCGCAGGCCTGCAGACGGAAGGGTCCCAAGTTCGATTCTGGTCAAGGGCACGTACCTCAGTTGCAGGCTTGATGGATCCCCGGCCTTGGTTGGAGCGTGTGGGAGGCAACCAATCAATGTGTCTTTCTCACATCGAAGTTTCTTTCTCTCTCTGTGTCCCTCCCCCTCCTTTCCACTCTCTCTAAAAATCAATGGAAAAAGATCCTCAGATGACAAAGAAACCACACACAGAATCCAGACAACACACAGCTGTGACCGGGCAGGTCACAGACACTCCGAGCCTCAGCAGGGGGCAAAGGGCTGGCGTCTCCATCATCAGCACCATCTTGAGAATGAAGCTGAACCCCATCACCTACGGAAAGCTGCTCTGGGCTGAGTGACTGGAGGAAGCACGGGAGATCCTGCTCCATCCGTAACTGCCACCCATGGACTTTCCCCTTGGGCTCCAGGGGGTGACAGGATCCCATGACCTTGATGTCATTAGAATCGAGTTGACCCTGACCTTCCACGGCTGGGTGACCTAAGAAGGCCAAAGAGTGAAGTGCCTCCATGCTGCAGGAGCTGCGATTGCTCACTCAGGCCCCTGAGGGCCCCGTGGAGGCGCATTAGACGCTGCTGCCGACCAGCCTTCCCAATGCTGCCATTTCCAAACCCCCACGAAAGGAATTACAACTCCTCAATATGTTCATTTTAAATTTTCAATAAATATTCCATCAACTCACTTTGACTACTGAGCTCTGTCTTAAACAATAACATTCAGGAAATCAATGAGGTGCCTGTTCTGTTTTTTCCTAACGTACATTTAACACTCGAGTGCGGGACTATTAAATGTGAAAGGCCCATACACGGGCCCTCCAGAACTTTCTTACGGGCTACAGTTTGCTTTGGGTCACTTGATGCCTCCAAACCTACAAGGTAGGGTAGTTATGATGCAGGTGCCAGCTCAGCCAATTACCACTCACGTGCCCTTGGGCGAGTGACTTCTGTCCTCTGAGCCTCAGTTTGCCCATCTGAAAAATGGGCTTGATACAGTAGCTCCCGCAGGGCTGGCGCACAGCAGGCATTCAGCAAGAGCAGTGAACCCTATGTTGTCTCATAACCTTCCAAAGAAGTCAGAACACATGCTAATATCTCCGTTTTATAGATGCAGAAGTGAGTACAGGGGACCACAGAGCTGGGAAGCGAAGGAGCCAGGATTCCAGACTGCCACCTGGCTCCGCAGCCATCTGGCTATCGTGTATTCTCCAGAGAATTCTAGAGTCGAGGGGACCGGGGCCACAGCCTGCCAGCTCCTCGCGTCCCAGAGGCAGGCCCCAACCCCCAGGACACACAGCTCCCTTCTGAGGTCCAAGTCGACCGTCAGCCCCAGGAACTCGGCCCCGAGCTCACTGCCTGTGAGTAACCACCTCCCCCAGACATGATTCATACCTGTCTGGAGTCACCCACATCCTCATTCCCCGAAAAGGAATGCAGGCCAGGTGAGGCGACCAGGCGGCGGGCATGAGCAGCTGGCGGGGCCCCGGCCGTGGGCTCTGCCACCACCCTGAGACTCCCAGCTGGGGCTGGACAGATGTCCGGGTCTCGAGTACCTGTGTTTGGGCCCAGAGTCAGGTTACAAAACCTTTCCCCAGAGAAGCGCCTGGATTCCCACCATGAGACAGTCATTCCTCGGGGCCCAGCCCAGCCTGGCCGTGTGAAAACTCAGAAATGAAAAGGGCTATCGCTGGCACGCGGCACGGGTGGACCTGAGTCGGAGACTGCACGGCAGTGGCCAGACAGCAGGAGGGAGCACAGGGCGACCCCACTTACACAACATCTCCCCCAGGAAATGTGGTCTCTGGTGGGAGGCTCAGGCGCAGGGGCGGATGGAGAGGGGCGGGGGCACATCTGGGCACAGTTGCCCCCCACACAGGCTTGCCACAACCCGTTACAGTACTTATGTCTGCGCACTGCGACTGCAAATTACACCTCAACACACCATCACAGCGAGGAAGCACAGGTCCCGAGAGGACGGCTAACGACTGAAGGGGAGAGAGGGACAGCTGTGAGGCTTTCCTTCTTCTCCCAAGAGCCCTGGGTGCAATTAGGCCCATTTCACAGAGAAGAAAGTTAGGAGGGGGTGATGGTGAGGGAGACAGAGAGGAGCATGGGCTCGTCGGGGACAAGAAAGCCTTGTGTTCTGACCATTCCGCCTCCTGCCAGCCCTGCTCCTGCCTCTGGGAGTCCCCCTCCGCCCCTGTGCCAAGAAAACCTGTGCCCTAGCCAGTTTGGCACAGTGGATAGAGCGTCAGCCTGCAAACTAAAAGGTCCCAGGTTCGATTCCGGTCAAGGGCATATGCCCGGGTTGTGGGCTCGATCCCCAGTGGGGGACTTGCAGGAGGCAGCCGATTCATGATTCTCACTCATCATGGATGTTTCCATCTCTCTCTCCCTCTCCCTCCCTCTCTGAAATCAATAAAAATATATTTTTAAAAAAAAGAAAAAGAAAAAAAGAAACCCTGCAAGCAGCGGTGAGCCTCCCGGTGGAGCAGAGAGCCCCACGGTGGGGGCAGCTCCAACAAAGGGCCCGATTCAGGGCCGTGTCCTGCCAGCCACCGGGAGCAGAGCAGGAGGCCAGCATCCAAGTCCGGTCCAGTCCTGGTGGAACCGTGTGCCCACCCAGGCTGTCCCTGCTGTAACAGAACTAAAGACTGAAACCTACAGCCCAGGCTGCCACCTGCCCACCAACCCCAGGTTTCCCCTGCCCCCCGCTGGCAGGGCCACCCTGTTATAGCACCTGGTCCCGAACATGAGAATGGCCAGCCCCACGCTGGCCTGGGGCCCTCCTTCCCCTCGAGCCCTCCCTCTGTCCGTGGGCCTCACTCCGCCAAACCCTGGGATCACCAGCGAGTTTTAATTAGTGCGGCTGCCCTGCCCCATGCCCAGGACTGGCCCAGGTGCAGCCTGAGTGTTAGGGTTCCCGGTCAGCCAGACTGAGGAGGGGCTGCAGAGGGCTAATGTTCTCAGGGCTCCCCTCACCCCTCTCCGGAGGCACCTCTCGGGGAGCCCAGCCCCTCACAGGTCACGGTGACCCCTTTCTCCCCTCAGCTGCAACCCGATGCTGGACACATTCTTGCTCTCTGCAGCTTAAGCCTCAGGACCACAGCCAGGTGACCCTTCCAAGAAGGGGAGTGTGGAGGAGGGACTGGACAGGACACAGGCCCAGCTGGAAAAGCCAGAGGGCAAAGGCGCAGAGGCCTGACAGCGGCCACAGCCTCACCTGGGGGACAGGTGGTTCTGAGGCTCAGGGGACAGTGGGCAAAGCACAGGCCTTGGGGCCCCCGCAGCCCGAGTTCGAATCCTGCTCTGCTCCTGGCGGGGTGATCTCCGCAGCCACATGCTGTGCCTTAGCTCTGCTCCATGTGCACGAGGCTGCCACGAGACCGACAGGAGGATCCGCTGGGATTCGAAAAGCCTCGCTGTCACCAGCAAACACCCAGAAAGCGGTAAATAAGCAAAAGTGCTGGGTGCTGGTGCCTCTCAGCGTCTCCCTTTCTTCTTCTTCCCGAACCCCACCCCCACTTGCCTGGGCCTATTCTGCGGAAAGGGTCCGGAGCTCATTCTCACTAGAGTGTAAAGGAATGCTATACTGGGCTTAGGTAGGGCTCAAGACATCAGGAAAGAGACTGCAAGGTGAAATGGGGGCTTCTGTGGCATTCGAGTTGCTGACCGTGATTCTAAAGACAAATGAAGTACTGTCGGGGGCTGACTGCAGTAGGTGGGGTCTCATTCCCGATCTCCCCACGCGCAAGCCCAGCGGTCCGAGGGGGACCAGGCCTGCCAGCTGAAGGCGGGGTTGGGTCCCTCAAGGTGCTGGCACGCCCTTGAACTCACAGAAGGAGCTGTCCCTGGCCGTGACAGGAGGAGTGGCAGACAGGGAGTCCTGGTGGCTGCAAGCAGAAACCGTTTCTCTCCTCCCAGGAGTCCCGCAGCCCGCCCTCCCGCGGCCAAGGCCCAGCGTTCCCGGCGAGGACCACCTACACTGTGATTTCACCGCTGGAGCCCACCCTGGCCCGGCTGGGAGTGGACGAGGGCGCACCACCTCGGAGGGAACGGGAGCCCAGCAGGAGTGGGGGCGGGACGGATGGGCAATGTCTGTCTCAGGCAGGAAGGGATGTGCTGGGCCGAATGCCATGCATTCATTCCCGCTCCACACCTTAAAGTCACAAAGCAGCTCAAGAAATCTTGGCTGGATGTTCCCCTGACTAACGGTTTACAGGAGCTGAGGCCTCACTCGAACGGGAGCCAGACCCTCGTTCAGTGATGCCGAGGGCAGGACACCTCGGAGCTCATTCTACAGGCGGAGAACCACCCGGAGGCGACGGCAGGGAGAAGTGGCCGCAGGTGGAAACATTCTTCAACTAAACACCAGCACCTCTGGCCTGTGATTTGCGGGCCGGGCCTAGATTTACAAGGGATTGGAAGTTGGGCTCATAATTACACCTCGGCCATGCAGCAAGCACTACTAATTACCTCTAGGTCGGAGGACAGGGACAATTTTATTTAGAGTCCAAACTAACTAATAAAATTAGGTAAAACCAGTAGCTCCACGTGTAAGCAAATGAGAGGGGCGAGGGGAGCGACCCCTGACCCCGAAGCAGAGACATTTAAACTGTTCCAAGGGGGACGCAGTTGGTAGACTTTTTAAAAAGGCATCATCCCTGCATCAGTGGCTGCAGCTTGAAACTCTGCCCCAGGTTAGACGGGGCATCCCTGCACGCAGCCTGCTCGGAGATCGGGATCCGTCGGCTCGGCGAGATGCAGCCGATAGGGGCGTGTTTAGCTGTGGTCTATCTTAACGATCTACAGCAGTAAATGGAGTGGTGTTTAAAGGGCTGGTTGGTGTTATTTAATCGGTTATATTCACTAATGTAATTGACACCCTCTCCATCATCTCAATACACCCACCTCTTTCTCCCATACCATAAATAGATTAGAAAAAAACCGCTTCCTCCGATGGTCATGACCCCACGGCTGCTGAGCCCAGCCCGGGATGAATCACGCCTGGCTCACCGCGACGGCATCCTGAAATGACTGAATGATGGCGGGGCGGCGCAGACACCAATAAATGAATCATGCCTCCTGCAAGCCCAAACCTTTGGCTTTTACAGACACCAATTACCAAGTAGAAAAAAAAAAGAACAAAGAAATTACTCAGGGTGTTTGCGCAAAGTCGATTCATAGGTTTACAGAATTCGTACTGGCCACATCGTTTTTAGGAAGGCAGTTCGAGTTAGACCTGTGAGCGGCTACTGCACAACAGCCGGATGGTTTGGGAATTTGCAAACTTGGGCGGGGCAGCCACCAAATTCCTGCAGGGCTCCCGGGGCCTGCACGGACCCTCCCACAACCTTCACTTTCTACTTTGCTCCAGATGGTTAAGACCTTCATGAAGTCCTTCTAATGTGTAGCCACGTGAGCAGCGTAAAGGGAGTAAGCATGGATACACATAGTTCTGGCGACAGTCTTGGACGAGAACCAAACTCTCACACCACCTTTCCACGGACATCAGCTGCAGGAATAGCATCAGATCAAGGCTGTTTCACCTGCTTTAACTTCGGCTAATGAGGAAGGAGCGTTTGCTGTGGCCACACGCAAATTCTGCGCCTCCCTCATGGCAGCGTGGTGGCTGGGATGGATCCCCCCACAGGGCAGGGGCTGACCCCTGTCGGGCAGTGCTAGCAAAGGCTGGGAGCGTCCCTGTCAGGGACGGCCAGCCCTTGTGGGCAAGCGCAATAGGCGAGCCTACACCTGGCGTTCACTCTCGGGCAGCGGGCCCATGGCCACTCGCTGCCTGCACAGCCTCGGGCAACGCAAGGCAGGCGGGGCGCATAGCAGTCAGGGTGTCGACAGAGGGGAGTGGTGGGCGACCAGACTGCTGGGGCCGAACACTTCTTTTGGGAAAGGGCAGTGGGCTTGCCCCAAACTTTGTTGAAATTGACTCACTTCCTCACTTATCTTGCTTCTGAGGACAGAGCCTGGGAACCCTGGTGTCACCTTCCTCCATGAGCCCAGGGCAAAGCCGGGGGAGGGGGAGGGGGGCGTGGTTTCCGCTTAGTCCCATCACATCAGCAGGGATGCCAGCCTTGGGGAGTGGAACACACACACTTAAAAACAGTCTACACATCGGATAATAAAATACATCTTTGTTTTATATACACAGAGACATGTGGTTTTATATATAAAGGGTGTCCCAAAATTCACGCAAGAAGTAATTTTGATAGAAAACATAGGTTTATAATTAAAAATTGTAAATTGTTTATTGTTTCATAAAGTATACAGTATAGGGTTATGTATGGAATAGCACATCGGGTAAATGGCCTCCACGGCTTTGCTGGCACATACGTATGGTCTTCATTGTCCCTGCTCCTGGGCCATAATTGGTACTTGGTAATGCTTATCAAATTGAAGGGATTGAAATCAAAGGGCAACAGATATTAGAATCTGATTCAATAAACCAAGTAAAATTAGGCTTTTATTTTTTGTTGTTGTTGTTAATGCTCACGCAAAATTCAAATCTTGCGTGAATTTTGGGACACCCTTTAAAAGCACACATTTCTGTATTCCTAATGGTTGGCCATGATCGGACTTGCCGCTTTTTACCCTCACCTCCCAAGCCAGGATGGAAACCTCGCTCCTGGACACCCTCGGGACCAACAGCGACGCTCCCACCCTTGATGCCCCCGTGACCCACACACCAGGAATCGGTGACTCCCCAGCAGCGAAGATAAAGGGTGGCAGCCACCCGGACAGACCCCATCCCGTGCCAGCAGTTCGCAGAACATCCCTGCAAGCTCCGCTTTTTACCCTCACCTCCCAAGCCACGGGGGAAACCAAGGCACATCATAAACCCTCTTTCACCAACTGTGTCCATGTTTATTGAGCATCTACTCTGTGCCAAGATCATGCAAAAGTTCTATGGATCCCAACCAGGATCCCAACGCTACCCCTCCCCCAACACCACCAAAGCCCATACTAGGGACAATGGCCGTGCAACAATGTCTCCAATCCAGACTTAGGCTGTGTCTGTCCAGCCTGGGGGAGCCCAGCACTGAGCCCTGGAGCCCCAGGAGGCGTTTCTAGGATTGGCTGGTAGAGTCCAGAGGCAAACGTTACCCAGCATTCAGATCCCAGAGCCACTTTTATACTTGTTACCAAATAATTAAAACTCTCTTTCCTGCCAGGACAGCCATTTCCCAAACCCACTGATACATATGTGAAGAGGAGGAACCTACGGTTTCCCATTGACCTGGCATCCCAGCAAGCTTGTTGCAGGTGAGGAGTCTAAGCCAAACCACCCAGCCCTTCTCCACCCACTACCCCGATGGAAAACACAGGCATCGAGATCCCATCGCCGCCCGATACCTCTAAAGGTGAGTCCCGTGGCTGCCTAACCCCTTTCAGCATGTGGCGTCTCACCATCATATCGGAGCAAATGCAGCTCCACCCAGGGGTGCCAACGGGTAGGAGAGGACGCGAACGACGCTCCAAGTCCGGGGCAAGTGTGTGTGAAACAGAATCACCAGAAACTCTCCCTGTGGGGCGAGGACGGGCCCTGGCGGTGCCTTTTGGTTACTCTGATGCTCTTACCAACACTGCAGCGATCCTGAGAAGCTGGACCTCTTCCCGCCTACGGGGCTCTGTGCTGCCCCTCAGAGCGCCCACCTACCGCGGGTCCAGAGGCTCAGGCACAGCTTCCTGCCCGAGGAGTGGGGCAGCCACACACTCCTGTGCCCAGGTGCTCTCGGTGCTCAGGCTCCTGGCCCGCAACCTGTGAGGACCAGTGCACAGAGGGGCAGTGGAGGCCCGGAGGGACCCTCATCCAAACCCAAAAAAGGAAGGTTTTCGGAGTCTGTATCTTCACTACCTCCTCTCCTTCAGGAATCTTCTATGAGCCCATCAGCCTGCCCTGCCCACTTTCTCCCCTCCCCCCACACATACGAGTTATCTACCAGGCTGGGGGCATTCATGCTGGGTGACCAGAGGGAACGGGCATGGCACACCAATCACACAGTGTTCAACACTGTGTGACAGGTCCCACAGAGAGGCTCACGGGGGCTTCGGCGGCCCGAACAGGATGGCCAGTCTGGGAGCTGGGGGTCTCAGCCCCTCCCTGAAACGAGCTCATGTCTTCTGTGTCCTCACCGAACGGCAGCCCTGGGCCTGCAGGGCTTTGCCGCCAATGCCCCCGGATGTCCCGGAGCACCTGGAACAGCACTTGAAATAGCCAGGGTGGCATCAGAGGCAACCTCAAGCTCTGAGGTCTGTTACTGTTCCTCCCTGAGGGCAGGCCCAGCATGGGTTTTGGTCTTAGGCCGAAATCGAAAATACCACTGCAATGTCAAGTCTGACAAAGAAAACGCTGCGGCTCGGGGAGGCAGTGTGGCCTCATGGGAAAGACGTCCTGGGAGTAGGGAGCTTAATCGCAACAGAGCATCAGTTCCTGGCTGTGTGACCTGCAGCAAGTGTCTTACCCTCTCTGATCCTGTTTTTGCATC
This sequence comes from Myotis brandtii, assembly GCF_000412655.1. Classification (NCBI taxonomy): domain Eukaryota; kingdom Metazoa; phylum Chordata; class Mammalia; order Chiroptera; family Vespertilionidae; genus Myotis; species Myotis brandtii. The sequence continues at coordinate 99,335 of NW_005370500.1, read as the reverse complement.
TGCAAATTGGTGCTAGCAATAGCTCACTCACAGAGGTGTTTTGAAGCTGGAGAAAAACGCTTCACTAGTACCTGGCACATAATAAGCTCTCTGTATCCAACTAGGAAAGGGAGTGGAAGCAAAAACCCATCAGTCACCCTGGAAACAGAAGAGAGAAGCCGTTCTGTGGCGCCCCGAAAGCTTGGCGATGCCCCAAACAGTTTGAGGCACAACCCAGGGTCTGAAGCCCCCGCTCTGTGGGCAAGCCATTCCAGAACTTTCCCAGCTTGACAGGCACTTCTTGCCAGAGGCTGACAAGGCCCTGATGAGAGCCCGAGGTGTCAGGGTTTAGCTTGGTAGTGTCACCCAAAGGGAAGGCGAGGCTGACTGTCAATGCTCAGTTGTCATGACTTCGCAGAGGGGTGTGGCCAGCCCTGAGGGGGAAGGGCAGCAGTGCAGACACGGGCGCCCTGAGGCCTGCATACTCACAGCACCCAGCACCCCAGACACGGGCGCCCTGAGGCCTGCATACTCACAGCACCCAGCACCCCAGACACGGGCGCCCCTGAGGCCTGCATACTCACAGCACCCAGCACCCCAGACACGGGCGCCCAGAGGCCTGCATACTCACAGCACCCAGCACCCGGGCTGCTGCTATCCCACTTTACAGACTGGACAAGTGACAGCGTAAAGTGATGCAGCCAGTGAGTTTTGGAACTGAGTTGGGCCTTGATCCCACTGGCCCTGGGTCACACTCTTAATTGACTAGCACATGGGCTTCACCGGGTGTGCGGGACAGGTGTGGGCCGTCGTAGTGAGAAAACTAGGCTATTGCCAGTACTTAAAACCACAGTTTTACATCAAAATCTAGCTGTCCAGGCCCCTGGAACCGAAAGATCTGGCCACACGAGGCCCAGGTGGCAATGGTAAGCCAAGCAGGCCCCTGGGGGCAGACCCCGTCCTCTGCAGCCACCCCAGGGAAAACGGCTGGCATGGGAACATGCTCCCGGCTTGGGGAGCCCTGGGCACACACGCTGTGCCCTGCTGCTCCACAGGCACACACAGGGCAGAGGGCACACCAGCACAGCCCCACGTGTGTCCTTCAATATGTGTGTGCACACACACGCATGCACATGTGCACATGCACACACGGGTGCGTGCACATGACATCTTTTAAAAAGCACAAAATGGGCCCTCAGCTTTGCTCTCCTTCCCTCCGCAGTGCACACAGCTCCCAAATCCAGTGTGAAACGGCGGCTTCTCTTGGGGCAGGATCCCCACTGCCAAGCTGCCCGGAAACTTATCTCTGGGAGACAGTACCTGAGACAAAAAGCTGCCCGGACCCTCTGGTTTGGGCCCCACCACCAGGACCCTCCTCTCAAACCCTTTCTTAGGTTTGAACAAACCATAACGTTTAAAACCCTGGGGCGGGGCAGCCACCTGGGTGCACCTGAGTGGCAGCTCGGGCACTGGGGCACGTGCATCCTCCTGTGCTAAAGGCCAGCAGCCCCCGCAGGACCCTCCCAGCTGCCTCCTCTCCCGGCGGCTCCTCATGTCACTCATTCCCCTTTCTCTTGAAGGGAGAGTGCATACAATGGCAAACTCTTAGGGGAGCTGTGTGTGCACTTCCTCCCCATTTCTTTTACTACATGCTCAGGAGAAGTAACCATCCGCACCCAAACAGAAGCTGGCAGGAAAGGCCGAGGAGTGTGTGTGCATGTATGTGTGCATGTGTATGGGTGCAGGCACATGGGTGTGTGCACACACGGGTATGCATGTATATGTGGGCGGGCACGTGGGGGCACTTGTGCAGCAGAAGCAATTAGATCTTCTGTCTTAATAAACACTAAGCCCTCCCTGACCCAGGGCCTCGCGGGGCGGTGTAGCTGGCTTAACCCAGACCTCCTGCACAATCTGAGGTCCCGCCAAAACTCAACCCCTAATCGCACCTCAAGCTAAGATCAGCCGTAAAATGCTGTGGGTTGAAAAGCCCTGCTGAGGGCACAGCGGGCACAGAGGGCCCTCGGCGCCAAGATGAACCCAAATCCTGAAATACCCACTTGCCACACATGCCAGAGCCTCTCCTCCCAAGAAACAAAAACCCAGGATGGGAGCTGGACCTTCACCCAGAGGGAGCCCAGCCTTTCCCGCACAACCGGCGCCCAACTGGAGAGCCACGCGGTCTTCATGGACTGACTTCTGAGGGGACAGGGGATCTGGCCCCCCACCCCGCAGAAACCAAGACTGACTAGAGCCTGGGTCTCAGCCAGGGGCCCTGTCCGGGGGCATTGGGCAAAGTCTACAGATAGTTGGGTTGTTACAACTTGGCGGGGGAGCAGAAGCTACTTCTCCTGGCATCCAGTGGGGACGGGCCAGGGATGCTGCTGGACCTCAGCACAGAGGCCCACCTCCCCCCTCCCGACGGGAATCACCTGGCCCAGGGCGTCCCAGAGCGAGGCTGACACACCGGGACGTCAGTGTTCAGCGGTACAGCGTGTCAGGAGAACCACCAGAACCCTGGGCGTCTGTCCTGAGTTCTGAGAGCTGTGTTGGTTGGACTCCTGGTTTGGAACCAGCTGGAGAAGAGGAATCAGAGGCTCAAAGACTCCAATGGTGTTAAAAACCCAAACTGCCAAGCACACTGCCCGCAGGGGTGAGGGGCGCCTCCCAGGGCCCTCAAGAAATGTCACAAGAGCCAGCAGCTGTAAGCAGACAATTCAGTCCGCCCAGAGGGCAGTCAGCTTCTACCTGCCCCTCGGAGCAGAAGCGGGTGGAGAAAGACGGGTCATTTCTAAGAGACACAGAAAAGAGGTCAACAAGAACGCCAAGAAAAATTCGTACCCGGAGAAATCCTTTTCTCAAAGGCAGTGGAGCGAGCCCCCTCCCTGGCTGCCATCTTGGTGGGTTGTCCCTTGAGCCTGCGGTTTTTAACCTCAAGGCCCCCGCCTTTGAAAGAGTGGCGCGTTTTTCTGTGGAGTGTGTTTTGGGAACAGCGAACTGCCATCAGACTCCCGACTCTCAGAAAAGATGGAGCGTCTTGTTAAAGTCAAGTCAAGCCCATTCCAGATGTCTGGCCTCAGAGACCCCCCTCCCCCCTCCCCCCTCCCTCCATGCTGCAAAAGAGATGCCGCAGATTCCTTCCAGCCCCCCAGGTTCAAGGTGGGCCTACTCTGGAGCCCAAGTTCCAAATTCAAGGGACAGTGTGTGCCCTCCACGAGAAATAAGCCTGGCCAGGGTCTAGCGTGCGTAGGGGGCCTGGGGTGAAGCTGTCCATCGCCACCTCCCCTCATCTAGAAAATGATGGCATGGGTCCTGAGCGGGCCACGGCTCCTCCCAGGTCTGAAAATGGGGCCGCTGCAGACCCCACCCCACGGAGGACCCAGGACTGCTGGAGCAGGGCCACTTCTGACACGGAAGCCACCAGCCAGGGTCTGGAGGGCAGAGGCTCCATCTTGAAAGACGGTAGAATTTCAACCTCATGGTCACTTTTATCAGGTGAGGAAACTGAGGCCCAGATGGCTCAAAGGCCCGAACAAGGGCCATCCCCTCTCATAGAAGAGCCACCTGAATGCTGCCTGGCAGCCCCCTCCGGACGCATCTGCGCTATTGTGTGAACTACCAGGTGGCCACTACTCAGTTTCCTCCCTCCCTTCCTTCCCCCCTCCCTTCTTTCCTTCCTTCCTCCCTCCCTCCCTTTTAGCCTGCGATTCTTTCACAAAAAGCATTTGTGAAATGAAAACAGAAAACAACTGACTTTATCATGACACCGAGCCCGTGCAGACCACCTTGCTTGTCGCTGGAGGGCCATCCCCGAGGCTGCCCAGGCCTCTGAGCACCAGGTGCGCCAATATTTGTACAGCACTTGGCAGAGCGCTGGGCACACAGGAAGCGCTCAAGTGGCCCTCAAACAGAACAAGCATGGCATGGGTTTTCCTCTGTGAGGGCCCTGGGGACTGAGCGGGGCCGCAGAAGCCGAGGTGTGGTCCCCGCCCCTGCCCCCAGGTGGAGCTCTACAGAGGCTGGTGCACCTGACTCAGTCCCGGGGTTAAAGTAAGCGGCCATCTTCCTTCCTCCCTCCCTCCCTTCCTTCCCCCTTCCTCCCTTCTTTCCTTCCTTCCTCCCTCCCTCCCTTCCTTCCTTCCTTCCTTCCTTCATCCCTCTCTTCCTTCCATCTTTTTGTATAAAGAGACTCCAGACCCTTGGGCTTCCTCAGCAGACCCTTTACTGAAATCTGATTAGCACTTGCAACAAACTGTTACATTATACCTGGGTTTTAAAGCTGCTTCCTCCTGTCCTGGGCTTTCTCCCAGGAAGTAGGGGGCCCTGTGTAAAAAGTACAGGTGAGTAATGGGCCACCGGGGGCCAGCTCAGTGCCACAGGCCAGGGTTCTGGATGCTACCCTCAAGGGTCCCTGCAGGCCATGGGTTTACTGACACCTTAGTGTCAGTCGAAGTATTAGCCAAAGAAGGGACAGAAATGAGAATGAGTGTTCTTTAAGTCCTGTACCCAAAGGATGGACAAGAGCAGAAGGTCAGCCAGAGCCCAGCCCTCAAGGTGACAAGTTCAACGCAACGTGGATCCCTTGGGCGGGAGGTCCCTAAGCAGCTTTACAGAAGGAAGGGGTAAAAACAAGGCACGGAGGGGACGTCAGCAGAAATCCATCTAGCACCGGGAGACTCTCTCCAAACATGTGCAAACACATTTTAATAATATCCTCGTGCATTTCATTAGCCTCCTGAGTTCACAAAGGGCCTTTGGGAAGCAATCTGGTTTAAATGCAACTCAATTCCGAAAACGCTGGCTCCGGGCAGGTCCTCCTGGCACCTAGCTGGCCTGGCGCAAGGCAGCTGGGGGAGGGGGAGCAAGGCTTTCAATTGACTGGAGGGAGTGGGGGGAGGTGAATGGAAGGACCCACCACCCAAGCCCGCCAGCCTGCCCCAGCAGGGCCGGTCATGGGTTATTTTTACCTCTTGAGCCTCACTGTACAGGCTCAGGGGCTGAAAGCCGTGGCAGCCGCCTTCGGAAACTGGCTTATGAGTCACCTAGTGACTGCCCTGGCTCGGTGGCAGCTGCCTCTTGGCTCCAGGTCCCAGCTGGAAGGCTGGCCACGCAGAGGGCTGTGTGCCCCCTCGCCTGAGGTGTCCAGGGGCGAAGATGGGGACAATGAAGTTCAGAGAGGCAGGAGGTCCTCAAAAGGGTGGCTGGGGGAGGGGTGTCGGCTAGAAAACAGGCCCCAGGGGGTGGCTGTCAATTCCCCATCCAACCATGCCTCCACCTGGGTGGGCTATGAGAGGGAAGTGCAGGGCAAATCAGGCTGAGCATCAAACACCCCCCTCCCTACCGTCCTCTACCTCCCTGTCAGGGCAAGGCAGTCCCAAATACAAACAGCCCCAAACTTTGACTCATTTGTAACCATCGTCCCAGTCTGACTGAGCCAAGCTGTCCAGACAGGATATTTATAGGTACGTCGGGGACAGACACTCACACAATGACACACATACTCGGGATCCACCGCTGGGCCAGACCCACCAGCGCGAGCCCCGGTTCCAGACACCTGGGCACAAACGGTCCCCAGACCCCCGAGAGAGGCACCCAGCCCCAGACACAGACCTCAGAAGGCTCGCAAACACGTACTCCTGGGACAGACCGCGACTCAGACACACAGACAGACACACACTCCATAAACGCCCAGAAACCCACTTACAGAGATCGAGACACACAGTGCCACGCACACTCCAGACACAGCCGCTCGGAGCCCCAGACACCTCGCAGGCCAGACAGTGTCTCACGCGCCCGCCACCCCCTCCCAGCCAAAGTTGATATAGAGCCGGCCTAATTGCTCCAACGCGACTGCCCCTTAGGGAAATAAAATGGAAACTTCACGCATCCACCCCAGCTATCTCTCGCCCGGCGCCCCGCCGCCCTCCACCACTCGGTC
>NW_005370500.1:91610-92532 GCF_000412655.1 Myotis brandtii | reverse complement strand
CCGGGCCGCGGGGCGGGGTGACGGGGAAGGGGGCGGGTTCTTAAAGGGCCAGAGTGAGGCGGCCCGCAAAGAACCGAGACCCGCGCAGCTGAGGGGCGTTCGGCCCCCTTTCCTACAGGGTCAGTTGGAGACCCCTGCCCCGCACACCCCGTACCGGGGAGAGGGAGACTCGGTTCAGCCGCACTGCCGGGTGCATTCCCCGCCCCCTCGGCCCCGCGGGTTCTTGACTTGGAGTTTGGGAGGAAGCCTGGGTCCCCCAAAGGAGCGTGAAGTTCCTGGGGCTCAGGGCAGGGCAATTCGAGAAGGGGGAGCACTCCAGACCACCCACTACCTGATTTCGCAGGAAACTCCCACCTCCAGGTTAGCAGCCCCATGAGGCCCCCGCCCACTTCCCCCCCGGCGCACTTTAACCCGATCCCACGGAGGTCGGCTGGGAAACGGGATCCCGTAGACACGCCCCGGGCGGCTCCGGTAAATGCCCCAGCGCCCTTGTCAGGTAAATACGAGTCGGGGACCGGTGTGAAGTGCCCGCCCGCAGGGGCCCGGGCGAATCCACACCCATTGTCTGCCGCCCCGGGGGCCGCCGGCTGTGGGGAGGCCCGGCAGAGACCGAGAGGTACTTCTGTTTCATTAAGTTTTAATGCCAGGAACACCTTCTCCTGGTGTAAAAAAATGTTGAAATATTATGTAAGAGGCCCCCACACCTTTTGGCAATTTGGGGTGACCCCTCCTAGACGCTTCCCTAAGTCTGTGTTTTACATGGAGGGCCTACCCTGTGCCAGAAACTTACCCAATAGGAACTCAACCTGGCACTTTCTGGGGGAGGCAGGGCTGTTAGCATCCCATTTCACAGACCCGAAACTGACCTGGAGTCCGTGGCTTAATTTAAACTCACACAATGGTGGAGCCTGAGCTGGACCCA
>NW_005370500.1:86246-91557 GCF_000412655.1 Myotis brandtii | reverse complement strand
CACCACACACACACACACACACACGCACACACACGCACACACACGCACACACACATCTAATTCTTTAAATAGCCACACGCCCCTGTAATGCCTGGAGTGTCAGTAATGAGCAGAGATTATTTTTGTGTTGGGGGTGGAAGGGGGAAAGGGTTCTAAAAGTTATTTCCTTTCCACAGACTGGAACCAACAGTGTTGCAGAAGAGAAAGGGGCCGGGGAAGTGGGCGAGTTCTCTCCCTGCACTGCTCCCCAGGATGCCTCTTGCTCTCTTATCAGGGTGAGCAGGAAACGTTGGAGGGTGATGGACTGGCGGGAGCTTTCTAGGGGAGCCACAAGTGCCGGTACAGTAGAGGTCAAAGGCACTGACCATCGCTGGTTTGGAGAAGTCCGAGCCCAAGGCCAGGATGGGGAGAGCACTGAGGGCAGACTCAGCCCCCACCTTGAGGAGGGGTCAACTTCACCTGCCGGTCCACAGAGGGGCAGGGGATAGGTTTGCTGCAATTTGGCCTCTGCAGCTTGGAGAAAAGCTGAAGGAGGGAGGACCCTGAACATGTTGGCTGGGCCTGGGGCTGACCTTGGACCCCACTCATTTCTGAGGCCAAAGGAGACCACCACCACGGCCCCTCCTTTCAGCCATTCTTCCATTCATTCAATCAACAAACGTTCCCTGAGCTCAGCCCTGAGTGCTGGGAACTCAGCCATGCCAGGCAAAACCCCTGCCCTCCTCCGAGTCCCTCGCAGACATCTGTCCTGTCTGGTAAGCGGAAACACACACACATCGATCGCCTGGGAAATGAGGCAATCCAGGTTAAACCGCCAGCAGGCAAAAATAACCAGTGAATTTAGTAGATTAACCCCCCCCCCACCCCCCCAAAAAAAACACCCTACCCACATAGAGCTCTGGTCGATGGGCCTGGGAAGAGCACTGGCCATATTTATTGGGTACCTACAATGTGACACCACTGTTCTGATGGTGGCACCTGGAACTGGTTAGTGGTCTCAGCCCTGGTTCCAAAGTTGGTTCCGCCCGGAGGCCTAACACAGGGTGACAGGCATGGTGGTCACAACTGTATCTCCAAAGACGTGTGCCAGGCACCGCCCTGTGTGGTGCTAGGGATCAGCGATGCCACCCACTGTCAGGCCGGGCACACGAGGAGGTGTTACTGGCCCCAATGGGAGAGCCTCACTCTAAGGGGGTTGGGGGGTTGGGGAAGTATGGGTGTTGGCCCACCTCTGCTGAGCCAGCCTGAGCCCATATGGGAGGGAGGCCACAAATCAGAAAAAGAAGTTTCCTTCATTCTGTCAGTAAATATTATGCTCCCCATTCAGGGCCAGGTTTCGTGCTGGACACTGGGCACCTGTCCTCATGTGGCATTGTGGGGGGCAGGGGAGACTCTAAGCCCCCATGCAAACTGGTAGCTACACTAGGTCACTTCAGATATGGTGACGATGAGCTAGAGGCCTGGGGGGTGGGGATTAGGAAATACCTGAAGAGAGGTGTTTTATTCCACTCATATTTACGGAGCATCTGTCTGGGGCAGTACAATTCCCTGCCCTCCTGGGACTCATTCTTGTGGGTCTGTAAACACCTAAGTCCAGGTGATGGCTTCAGGGAGGGACAAGAGCTGGGAAAAATACAAAGGGCCCTGGCTGGACCCAGCTGGAGCCCAAGGGGTCAGGGTGGCCTCTCTGGGGAGGTGGGACAGCTGAGAGGGAGTCTCATGCCAGGGGACACAGGTGCCCAGGACAAAGCCCTTGGTAGAGGAGGAATGAAGGAATCCTCAGGGTCCCAGGAAGTCTGGGATTGGGGACACATTGCTCAACCAGGTTGGTTACGGGTCATGGGATTGTGAAAAGCGCATGTGTCCCCAGACGACTGCTGGGGACACGCCTTTCTGGGCCTCCAGACAGCACGTGCCCTGTCTGCCCTGAGTGTGGGTTGGATCTGTCACAGGGGGGCCTTTAGAGAGAGAAAGTCCAGTCTCAGCCAGTCAGGAGGCCTTGCTGGGCTGGGGGCAAGGCCAGCTGGTGCAGGTACCGCGCCCTGTGCTCTGTTTAATGCTCTACTGTCACCATCTTGAAATTCTTAATAATTAATCATTTTTTAACAAAGGGACTTGCAGATCCTGTAGTCAGTCCTACTGGGATGCCGGCCCTCGTTGGCAGCCTGGCAGCCGGCAGGAAGCTGGGGACGCCAGCATGGGCTTTGGCCCCTGCTGAGGGTGGCTGGCCACATCGGACTGCGCCTGCTGAGCACTGTGGAAAGTGCTGGGCTGAGTCAACGAAGGGCGAAGGGCAGCAGTGGGACAAAGCAGATCCCAGCCTCCTCAGGGCCAGCCATGTCCCCTCACCTCCTGCAGCCCCAGGCCTGAGGACAGAGCTGCTGTTTCAGAAGCAATCCCAGCCCTAGGGTTTAGGGACCTCTCCTGCTGACTTCCCAGCGCTGGAAATCTGGCCAGCTGACTCATCGCCCCCCCCCCCCCAAGTCCTGCCTGTGGTTTAATCGGCCTGTCAACATTCCCAGATTTGCATCTTTGGACTTCATGTTTTATTTTTTTTGTCTTGTTTTGCTTTTAATCAGTAACAAGAGCTAATGTTCATTGGATACTGCCTGGGTGGCAGGCCCTGCCCTAGGCCCTGCATATTCGCATATTGGTCAGCTTCATCATTCAACATATATGCCTCGGGTCCAGTCCGCAGTACCTCAGTGCAGCCCCACCACAGCCCATGTGACAGATGGGGATACTGAGGCATGAGTGAGTTGGAGTGGCAGGTGACTGCTGGTACTTTTTCTGTCCTCCTCACCTCTGCTGGCCTCAGGCAACACTGGCCCTGGGCTTCCTGGAGGTTCCCAGCTGACCTTTGCACGGAGGGGTCACGTGGAAGTGGGCTCAGGTGGAGACCAACTCAGAGAGGAAACTGGTATCAGAACCTTGTGTGAGTGACTTTAGCCGGTCACTTTGCCTGGACAATCCTGAATCTCCTCCATGCCAAATGGGGGTGGAAACAGAATTGCACAGTGTGTGTGTGTGTGTGTGTGTGTGTGTGTGTGTGTGTTCACTGTCTGTCTGCCCTTTATTGGCAACCCCAAGGGCCAAGACAGCCTGGCTTGTCCCAATGCATCCCAGTGGGTGGGATGATCAGGGGCTGCTGTACCGTGGGTGCTCGGCAAACCTCGGGGGAGTAAATGAGCAGCACCCACTCACATGAGCATTTGGGGCTACCTTAATTGCTGATAATTCTGTCTTCCTTGCTTGCTCACTCCCTCCACCCCCATACATCTCCTTTTGTCCTGTCCCTTGAATACCCACCTACTGACAAGCTTCTAAGAAAGTATTGGCAAGCCAGGTACCTGGGCCAGCACCTACCAAGAACAGGTACTTGCCTGGTACCAGAGCAGAGCCAGACAGACTTAACCATGAAGTTGATTCGTGTGTGTGTGTGTGTGTGTGTGTGTGTGTGTGTGTGTGTGTGTGTGTGTGTGTGTGTGTGTGTGTGTGTGTGTGTGTGTGTGTGTGTGTGTGTGTGTGTGTGTGTGTGTGTGTGTACTCTGTGTGTTGAGGGTCCATGGGTGCCCATATGTGTGTTGCATATATATGTGGGGTGTATATGTACTCGTGCTGTGGGGGGTATATGTGCATTATGTGTTTTGTTGGTTGTCTCTGCGTGTTTAGGTGTTGACACAGCTTAGCTCTTGGACAAAGGCCACATGGTTGAGCTCTCCAGCAGCACCAGACAAGCTCTGCCACACGGTCACAGGTCCATACCCCCGCCCTTCCACAGGAGCCATCTTCTTCTCTCCCCTCTTGCTTCTCATTTCCAGCAGGGAACTGGTTTCCACAGAGAACACCGGGCTTTGGGACAGAGGCAGGGAGATGAGGGGTAGGCAGGAGGAGAGGACAGTGGAAACATTAGAGCCAAATCCTGTCTTCTGACAGATGGGTAGATTGAGGCCCAGTCAGGGACAAGGCTTAGCCAAGGTCAAGCTGCTGGTGAAGGCAGAGTTGAGCTAGAAGCCTGTTCCTGACTCTCAGCCCAGGCCCCACAGGGCACCATGATGCCCCATCAGTCCCTACAAGGGAGTGGCACACAGAAAACACCCTTGCCATCATGTTCAGTCCCCAGCCAGAGTTAGAGATATGGCCCCCTCCCCTCTGCACAGGGCGCCCTGTGCCCTTATGGGGCTTGGGAACACATGTCCAGGAGCCAACCTCAAAGGTGATGAAATGTCACTGCCCCGTCGAAAGGGCCCTGGGGACCCACAGCTCGGGAGCATCAGCGGCTCAGTGCACATCTGCTGAAGGAATGCGGGACCATTTTGCAGTGGGAATGAGGCCCTTAAAGTATGAGTGTCCTCACCCTCTAGTTTCCTCTCTACAACACATTTTCAGGAAATAATGAGAACTGAGTATTAAGGACAAAAATATTGATCTTATCTTCATTTTTGAAAGCAAAAAGGCAATAAAATTAATGAAGGGGGGGGGTGGTGGTAAACAAAGAAGGTCAAAGATAATCCAGCTGTTAAAAAGGATGTTTTCACAGATTATTTGGTGGTAGAGAGAAAAGTCCTTTATAAAGTTTAAAATAGGCTGCAGACCTGATCCCAATTTTGTACAAATAAAATTATATTTAAAAAGACTGAAATGATATATGCCAAAATGTTAACAGTAGTTAGTTTTGTGGAATGTACATTTCTCTTATACTGTTTGCTGTATTTTCTGCAATGAACCTTAATTTAACATTTTTAAAGGTTACTGAAAAGCGCCTCTGAAGCGACACCCGCCCACGTCTTCCCTGTGGTTCCTTTAACTCCAGTCAAGACACAGAGGGGCGGGGGTGCCAGACACATCTGACATCACGGGCAGCCCGAAATGACACAGCGGGCCGGCCAATCCCAAGTTCGGATTCCGGGAGCCGCTATTTGATTGGACACAAGTGCGGGCGGCTTCGCCCAATGACGGGAGAGGGGCAGGAGCCCGGGGGCAGCGTGGGTTTTAAATCCACGTGGTGGCGGGAGGGCGTGGCCGCGGCGGCACCGCTTCTGGGCTGGCGTCCGCTCCCCGCGTAGACGTGCAGATGTGCGGGCTGCCATTCTCCACGCCTCCTGCCGTCCGGGGCCTGTTTGTATCGGCAGGTGTCTTACAGGATCTTCTGATGATGGAACCCGTCCATTCGCCGGACGTTCACTGAGCATCTACTCTGTGCCAGGCAGGGTCCGGTGGGATAACAGAATCCAGGACAGACGCTGTGAATGCCACCCTTCTATCTGAGTAACCACGGGCAAATTTCACTCTCCCCTCCCCTCCTCCCCCA
>NW_005370500.1:82867-86234 GCF_000412655.1 Myotis brandtii | reverse complement strand
CTCCTCTGCTCCACCTTAGTTCCTACTCAGCCTCCCCTCCCTGAGCTCCGCAGGGGAGGAGGTGATGGGGGGCGGGGGGAGTACATTGTGCCTTGTGAAGGATCCACCCCATGGTTCATGCTCTATATATACTTGTTGCATAATTATCTCAAAGACCAAGTCTTAGCACAGTACTAATACAGAATGACATCTTATAAAACTTAATATTCAAAAAATTATGCCTTTCTTCTCTCATTCGATATTCACACAAAAACAAGTTAGGTGCTGTCATTATTCCCGTTTTACAAATGTGGAAACGGAGGCAGAGGGAGGCCAGGTAACTTTTCTGTGGCTCGAAGGTGGTGGGGCTAGAGTCAAACCAGGTCTGTCTGTTTCCAGAGCCCTTGATCTGAACCACCACTGCACTTCGCCAGCACTCACCCAGAAACTCTCCAGCCAGGCCTGTGCTACTGGGAAGGAAGAGAGGAGGGAGGGCACGGAATCATGTGGGCAGGGCACAGCCAGGTGAGAGAGGTCAGAGTGGTGAGTAGACTGGCTGCCACTGGGGCATACCAGGTCCCCGCCCACGTGGTCTGTGTCTCTGCAGCTCCCTGGGGGGTCCGGGTTCACAGACCCACCCCGCCGCCTGCCACTCAGATGCCGGCTCTCCCCTGGGCTTCCTGTTGCACTCACTGCTAAGCCGGAGGCTGGTCCTCGCTGGTCCTCGCTGCGGGCAAAGTGCTTTCTTCCTTTTGCTCTGCAGCAGGGGTGGCCACCTGGACGCACCCTTCACCTTTGATTATCTGATTGATCCGGGTGGTTTCCGGCTGTTGATTTTTTTCAGACAGGGCTGCCAGGGGGACTCGGGTGCCCACTGCCCTCAGATTCTGGCGTCCTGGGAAGCAGCTCCCACGAGTTGGGCCTCACTCGGTGCCAACAGTTCTGCAGTGGGAGCGTCTTCCCCGAGGCGTGGGGAGGAAGTTATAACGCACTTAAACCTGCCCGGTTACTATGGGGCCTGGATTTGAACTCAGACCCTTCTGGCCCTGGGGTCCACCCTGTCAGCCCCTGCACCGTCCTGTGAGCTAAGCCCTCATCTGTCCCAGAGCCCAGGGGTCTGATTTTTAAAAGCAGCAGCAATATCCTGTGACTTCCTTCTCGAAAATCTTTTATTTTTGGCCTGAGACAGCTAATGCGTGGCCAGGGTATCCACGGAAACCAGGGTGCTTGGGAGCAAGCTGTACCAAATCTCCATGCTGAAGCCATCAGACGGCCAGTCCGGGCCTCTCTGGTTATTTATTTACTTTCCATCCCTCTGTATCATTTTACACTCTCCTGACCAATGAGACCATCAGATACACGCTTTCAGGGCGTGCAGGGAGGGGCCTGCCCTTTCGGAACGGGGGCGGGGGTGTGCTCACTGTTCCTATTTGTGAGCTCCCCAGATGAGGCATGACACCCAGGTCTGCCTCTCACCCCACAGGGCAGATCCCGAGTTTCACCCCCAAGTCTTGCTCTAGGTCAGGATCTCTCAATGGTGTCACTATTGACATTTGGGGACAGATGCTCAGCAGCATCCGTGATCCCTGGTCCCTACTAGAGGCGAGTGGCGCTGTCCCCGGCTGGAGACAACCCGAAATGGCCCCGCACATCACCACACACCTGCTTGGAGTAGGGTTGCCTGATAAATACAGGACACCCAGTTCCATGTGGATGTCAGAGGAACAACGAATCATTTTAGTATAATTATGTCCCAAATTATACTAAATGCAATATTTGAGACATATTTATAGTAAAAAACTGTTTCATTGTTTATTGAAATTCAGATTTAACCTTGTGTCTTGTATTTTTATCTGCTAACTCTGCCAGCCCTAACTAGGGGGCAGAATCACTCCAGGGTGGAAACCATGGCTCTCGAGCTCGGGATCTTAACCATCAGGCCTCAGTTTCCTCACCTGTAAAATGGATGTAGTGTTAGCACTGACCTGGTTAAGGTGTTGCAGGCACTGATGGAGCCGAGGCTGGCAGCAGTAGCACGTGGGGCAAACACCCGCTGCTCTTCTTCTCCGGGGGATATTGTGGGGCCTTTGTGATACAAGCCAGGCCTCCCTCCTTCTCCCGCTCTCTGCCCCAGAACCGGGGTGGGGACTGCTACACAGCAAGCACACTGGGCGGTGGGGCCAGGCCCTGCAGCCTACATCATCTTTAGAAGAGAACCTTTCTCCTGGGGCCGGCACTCAGCTCACAGCCGGGTCCTTCTTGGTGCCTGGCCCTGTGCTGAGTACCAGGGGGACAATGGTGCCCAAATGCAGGCCCAGGCACTGCCTTCCTGGAGCTGGGGTGGCATGGGCAGTAAATGATGACTGTGATGCAGGTTCTATCCCCCCGCCCCAGTTCCTTGTTCCCCGAGGCTGGGGTTGCTCTGACAACTCCTTGATGTCCCTACCTTACCCCCCACATCCCGGCCGGGGGCCAATCCTGGGGTTCTGCCCTTACATTTAAAGATAGTGTTACTGAGGTGCTGTTGACACACATGCTTAATGTGGGCGATGTGGTCAGGTGTGACTTATGTGCACACGGGTGAAGCCATCCTCACAGTCGAGAGACTGCACGTCTCCATCGCCCCAAAAGGGCCCTGTGTCCCCTGGTCATCTCCCTCCGCCTTCCTCACAGCAACCGCCGCTCTGCTCTGTCACTGTAGATGGCTTTACGTGTTGTAGAGTTTGATATAAATGGCTTCGCACAGTCCATGCTTTTTTTGGTCTGGCTTTTTTCACTCAATATGATTGTTGTGAGGTTTGTGCGTGTTGTGTGTGGCTTTTATTTCTGGGTGGCGTTCTCCGGCATGGACCCACGCCAGCTTGCTCACCCATTCGCCTGTGATAAACCTACCTCTTTTTTATGATGCGACTATTTATTGAAATATGGCAGGCACACAGAGAAGGGCACCGGTCACACCTGACCACGAAGCGAGCACGCACACACCTGTGTTGCCAGCAGCCAGGCCGAGAAGCGGCATGACCAGCGGAAGCCCCTGTGCCCTGCTGGTCGCTGCCCCCCACCCCCACTCAGAGGCCGCCCCCACCCTGTTTCCTAAGATGAGGAAGAAGCTGCTGGTTCGGGAACTTTGCACACGTGGGTCAGACAATATGTCCTTTGTCTGCATCTGGCTTCCTCGCTCACATTCGCCCTGTTCTCCTGTGTGTGGCAGCTTGTTCCTTTAGGGCTCGGTGGTGCTCTGCGGTGTGGCCGTACCGGCCTGTTTACCCAGCCTCCTGCGGAGGGCGGTTGGGCTGCTTCCAGTGTTTGGCCATCGTGAATATTGCTGCTATGAACATTTTTGCACAAATGCCTCTCTCTCTCTCTCTCCCTCCCTCCCTCCCTCCCT
>NW_005370500.1:77036-82818 GCF_000412655.1 Myotis brandtii | reverse complement strand
CCCTCCCTCCCTCTCTTCCTTGCTCCTATCTCCTACTGGCCCCTCATCCCCTTGAGGAATGAGACTGTCTCTTACTTACCTTTGTAACTTGGGGCCATGAACTGCAGTCACAGGCCCCTGGCGGAGCTCAGTGGATGGACGACTTTATTTCGTTAACCAGAAGAGCACTATGTGTGAGGGCTCCAGCCCCCACTTCCTGGCCGTGTCTGGGTGTGTTCTGGCCCAGGCAAGCCAAATGCAGGGTGCTTCAGCTGAGGGACGGTGACTTGGTGCTGAAAACTTGGTTACAAAAGTTTTTTCCCAAGCTGGCCTTGCAGGGCTGTTTTCAGGGTGTCCCTGGGTCTGCCATGCAGGCCTCTCCAGCAGAAGGCAAGGATTTGCCCAAGGTCTCCGCTCAGCATCTTTTCCATGAGGTCTAGCAGTGGAGCCGCTGGATGAAAAAAGGACACCCACTTAAATTTGAATTTCAATCCAACAATGAAGAATTGAAGTATGACCTGAATGAGACTGAAATCCAAACCTGACTGGGGCTGTGTGTGTGTTTATTTGCTAAACCCACAGCCTGTCTAGCAGAGCTGAGTTGGATGAATGAACGGATGAGCTTGTTATAGTTAGCTATCACTGCGTAACAAATTACCATAAACTGAGCAGCTTAAACGATAGACATTTGTTATCTCGCAGTTTCTATGGGCCAGGAGTCTGGCCTCTGCTTCAAGATCTCACCTGGCTGAGATTCAGGTGCTGATGGGGCTGTGGTCTCACCTGGATGCCAGGTGTGGGGCTGGAAAAGAATCAGCAACAAGGCCCCTCAGGCTGTTGGTAGAATAGGTTCCCTCGTGGCTCACATGGGGCTCGCAGCTGCTTCCTTCTTCAAAGCAGTAGGAAGAGCAGAGTCTAGGGGAGTCTACTGGGAAGATGGGGGTCCTTCAACAGAATGTGGTCACAGGAGTGACACCGCCTCCTTCGCTGTCACCAGGGGACGGTTAAATAAACAGCGGTTCCTCCATACTCCAGAGCAGGTGCAGGGATAGCAACAGGGCTATGATTTCCCTGGACCTAGAGAAAGCAAACTGCACAGTTTTCAAAATGAAAAACAGCCAAATCACTTTTCACATCTCCACCCGCCCCCAGTTATAAAAACAATCCGTGCTCATGGCAAAATAGAAAAAGCAAGAAAATTACAAGTGGAAAGAATGCAGAATATTACTGCCCATAAGCACTACTTCTAACATTTGGATGCATTTCCTTCCAGTTTCATTTCTGTGCATATTTGCACACATGGGGGGATGCACATGTATATTTAAATAGATATTGAAGCAAAAATAGAATCCCCGCGGGGGCTGCTCAGTGCCTCGCTCTGCCCTCTCGCCTGTCACCGCCCCGTGCTGAGTGCGGATTTATCGTCCTCGTGGCGGCGGAGCAAGAGTGACTGGATGCAATCCCCGGAGGGTGGACACACAGGTTGTGCCTGGTTTTCAGAGGACACCCCTGCGTACCGCCCTTTGTGTAACTGGGGGTTCTAGAATCAACGGCATGAAGGTAAATATGGGCTCTTCCCCTCACCCACCGTTTCACCTGGGACACGTCCCTAAACCTCTTGCTGCCTCAGTCTCCTCATCTCTAGAATGGGGACAATAGCTGGACGCACCTCTGGAGCTGCTGAGGAGCGAGTGATTGGAAAGTCTGAGGACTGCTGTCGGCCAGCCCCGGAGGCACTGGGGGTCCAGTTTGGATTTGCTGTAGGGAAGGTGCTGTGGGGACTTGGGGATCTGCTGGGAAGTGGAGAATGGTGATAGCATGGTGGTGGCTAACACTGTCCACCCTGCCTAGGGCTCTGTTCTAACCCTTACCCCCCCATCCAGTGCTCCGTGAAGCCTAAAATAAATTTTAAAAATAAATAAAATAAAAATAAAGCACGGCTTGGTTACACGCAAGGGGCACCTCTCCCGTCTCCTGGCAATCCCAGCGGGAGGACTGCATGCCCTGGCTCAAGTGCCCAGACACCTGGTGTGCGACCTGGAAGCACCGTTTGGAAAGTCACACTTGAGAGCCAAGCTAAATGCCCTGTGGTCAGGACCTGGGCAGTTAATAGTACAACTGCAGGGACACCAGGAGCTGCCCGCCAGGGCGGGGCTAGAGCTGGGCTGGGAAGTGCGGCCCGCTGCTTGCTTTTGTAGGTAAAGTTTTATCGGAACAAGCCATGTTGTTTACATTTTGTCTCTGGCTGCTTTCGAGCTGCAAGGGCAGAGTTGAGTGGTTTCGGCAGAGACCAGATGGCCCACGAAGCCTAAGCTATTTACTGTTTGACCCTTTTCTGAAAAATTTCGCTACATCAGTACGCACCGTGGTGGAAGGCTCTCCGCACTCACCGCTGCCTGAGAAAAACACTGACAGCAGGGGGGACGCCACAGCATCGACAGCGTGCTTTCTGCTTTGTGAGGAACAATGGGAGACAAACAAAACCATGGGAACATGCGTGCAGATGGGTTTTATAGGTGCACAAAAGTCTGAAAGGGTACACCCCGCTCTGCTGTGACTGTTTCCGCTGCAAGTTGAGAGGTAATATACTTGAGGGAGCGTTAACTAGTTGCTAAGCACTATGCTGCATGCACACATTCTCGCACTTTAAAAAATATATATTTATTAATTAAATTGACTGGGGTGACATTGGTCAACATGCCCACCACCCGGAGTCAGATCTGCCACCTTCTATCAGGACCCGCTCCTCCCCCCACCTGCCAGATTCGCTCACTTTTACAAGAAGACTATGAGGTTGGTGCTAGAATGATGTTCCTTTTACAGACAAGACAACAAAGGCACAGAGAGGTGAAGTCACTTGCCCAGCGTCACACAGCTTTCAAGCAGCAGAGCTGGGATTCAGTGTGGGGGAGAAGGGCAAACACTTCCTGTTTTACTGATGTCTCTGTTGTTTGACAAACATGGAAAAGAATAAAACGTGACTCAGCTGACACAGTCCCTGTCACTACCTACTTGATCGCAGGCGCCTCTCAGGCCTGCCACCCAGGGTGTTCTTCCAAGGGGGGCTCACGGCGACTTCTCAGGAAGGTCTCGGGCCGGACCCTAGACCTGCTCTAGTGATGGGTGAGTGGCCGGGAGGCGGCAGATTCTGAGCCGCAGGTAGGAGGGACCTCCCCCCCTTTAATTCAGGGCCTCCCAAACTGAGGGTGCATTTGCAGGGAAGCTAGGAGCTCCCCTGCCCCGCCCAGATTTTCCAAGGCATTGCGTTTCATGAGCGTTATCAAATGGTGACATTTCGGAGTGCAAGTGGGGTGGTTGTTAATACGGATTTGATGGTGCTAAAATGATTAAGCATGGCAGGCTTTTAAACAATGGGTTCATAAAAGGTGTTAATAACTCCTAAGTGCCTCGGTGATATCATAAACTGCTCCCAATTAGGTCTCTTCACTTCTCTTTACTCAAGGAATGAGCGAGGACTTGCTGGAAGGCTGCCTGAGCCTCTGGAGCCTTGGGGAGCAGCGAGGAGCTGGGCCCAGCGTGGGAAACTAGTTAGCTGGGCCGGGGAGTGTGCACGAGCTTTCTAAAGGAGCACCCACTTCAGGCTTTTCAGAAAGAAATGTCCAGGAAACCCCAAGAATGGGGCAAAGGAGTGAGGGTGTGGCTCTGGGTCCTCAAGGCCATTCCGGGTGTCCTGCAGGCTGCCTCCCCACAAAACCCAGGCAGCAGGGATGCGGGGGGCTTAGCGTGGGGGCTGCATTTGAATCTGGCTCCACTACAGTCTCTGGGTCAGTGTGGGCAGCTTGCCCTCCTCCGTGTGTGCAAAATATAAATGCCCAGCCCCTCATTCAAGAGTTAGTAAGAATTTCAAGGTGGGACAGCACAGCGCCAAACTAAGCATGGAGCCTTTCTGAGCCTGGGGCCTGTGACTGTACAGGTGCACGCCCATGATGCTGGTCCTCCTGTGCCCTCGACCTCCCCATCTGTAAAATGGGCTTAGACACAAATGTCATTCAACATTTTCTAATAGTCACATCAAAGAAGTAAAAAGAAACAGACACTACTTTTAACAATATATTTAAAAGTTATGTTTAACCCAATGCATCCAACATGTTACCATCAGACATGTAATCGAATAAAACATGATCAATGAGATACTTCACATTCTTCGTTTGTTCATATCAAGCAGTGGAAATCCAGCAAGTACTTTACACTTACGGTTCATCTCATTT
This sequence comes from Myotis brandtii, assembly GCF_000412655.1. Classification (NCBI taxonomy): domain Eukaryota; kingdom Metazoa; phylum Chordata; class Mammalia; order Chiroptera; family Vespertilionidae; genus Myotis; species Myotis brandtii. The sequence goes on along the minus strand of NW_005370500.1, from coordinate 78,610 downwards.
CAGACCAGCACGTTTCAGGGCCACACGTAGCTGCCACATGGCACAACACCGATCAAATGAAGGGTTTCCCCCCTCCCCCCGCCATGTGTTTGAAACTTAGCAAACACTCATGTAGCATACCCACCCCTCTCCTCGGCCTAGTATGCAGAAGGCATCTGCCAACTGTACCACCTCATGATGGTGGACAGGAAAGGATACAGCACAGTATACAGTTGGTGCTCAATAGAGCTCAGCTGTGTGTGTCTTTGGTCTCTTCTCTGCAGTGCCCTTCCCCCCTCCTGGGAACACGTTGGATCCCCATCTGAAAATGGGGTGATGATAGTGTCCTCCTGACTTGGCAGTGCTAAGGCTCCTGGGAAGTGTCATTCTCTGTCTTGTGTTTTCAGCTTCCAGGACAACTCCCAGATTGCAGGAGGTGCTCGATAAGTGTTAGTTAAGCAACTGAATGAATGACTCATGAATAACTGAATGCCCATTAGAAGGAGGCATTTTGTTGTTTGGAGTTTGAAACTATAGAGGGAGCCCTGCCTGGAAGGGGCCCAAGGGGACAAAGGTGGAGATTTGGGACTCTGGGTGGCGACTCTGAGGCCTCTCACACCTTCTTCTGATGGGCTCATGGTCTCTGCTCTGTTAGGTCCCTTTGGCCAACTCCCAAAGCCCTGAGCCTCTCGGGGTCTATCCCAGCTCCACTGTGGGAGCCCCTCCCTGAGTCTGGGCTCTGGGTAGACCAGGAGGCCGGCTACTCCAGCTCCGAGCCTGCGGTCCCCTGGGTGGGGCCTGCAGCCAGCCTGGGAGTGACCTGTGAGGAGCCCTCCCCTGAGCCGGGCCTGCTGACTCCTGATGCGTTCGATTTCCAGATGGGAATCTGTTCAGCAATATTGCACTTCTACTCCATTGAAGGAGAAAGATGCAAAGGCACTGCCCTCTCTCCTGCCCTCCCTCCAAGGGTGGACAAGGATGAAACCAGACCACGGACCTCTCCTGCTCCCCCACCCCCACCCCACCCCAGGCAGCCTGTGGGAACCCCAGGTGCCAGCGTCTGCGCACCTCACTCATCTGCACCTCACTGGCGTTGTTTCTGCCACATCTGAGTACCTACCACTTTAGACTATGATTTAACCTTTTTCTCAAAACAGATTTCTTTTAAAAATGTTTATATATCAATAAAAGAAACCCTTTTCCAATGGAAAATTTCAAACAAAAATTTCAAACAAACATACAAAAATAGCCTAAATAACTGAATATAAGTACTCATCACATGTAATATAAAATGTATTGCAATAGAATATATTATGTATAAGTATTTATTATAATACAGTAAAACATATCATTTACACAGGTATTATATAATCTATATATATAAAAGCCAAGTGGAACGACCGGAATGACTGGTCGCTATGACACGTACTGCGGTGGCCAAATGGCCCGATGGGGGCCCCAATTGGCCCCCCAAACCTCCCACGGCCCCTTCCCCCCACTGGCCTGGCCCCGATCGGCCCCCATCAAGGCCAGCTGGCCGGACCCCACCCATGCACAAATTCGTATACTGGGCCTCTAGTTTATAATATCATACA
>NW_005370500.1:49342-76426 GCF_000412655.1 Myotis brandtii | reverse complement strand
GGGGGGAGCTCCCCAAACCCCTGATCAACCCTGCTCTGTGTGTGACAGGGGGGAGCTCCCCAACCCCCTGACTGACCCTGCTCTGTGTGTGATAGAGGGTGGTGCCCCAACTCCCCTATTGGCCCTACTCTGTGCATGACAGGGGGGAGCTCCCCAAACCCCTGATCGACCCTGCTCTGTGTGTGACAGGGGGGAGCTCCCCAACCCCCTGACTGACCCTGCTCTGTGTGTGATAGAGGGTGGTGCCCCAACTCCCCTATTGGCCCTACTCTGTGCATGACAGGGGGGAGCTCCCCAAACCCCTGATCGACCCTGCTCTGTGTGTGACAGGGGGGAGCTCCCCAACCCCCTGACTGACCCTGCTCTGTGTGTGATAGAGGGTGGTGCCCCAACTCCCCTATTGGCCCTACTCTGTGCATGACAGGGGGGAGCTCCCCAAACCCCTGATCGACCCTGCTCTGTGTGTGACAGGGGGGAGCTCCCCAACCCCCTGACTGACCCTGCTCTGTGTGTGATAGAGGGTGGTGCCCCAACTCCCCTATTGGCCCTACTCTGTGCATGACAGGGGGGAGCTCCCCAAACCCCTGATCGACCCTGCTCTGTGTGTGACAGGGGGGAGCTCCCCAACCCCCTGACTGACCCTGCTCTGTGTGTGATAGAGGGTGGTGCCCCAACTCCCCTATTGGCCCTACTCTGTGCATGACAGGGGGGAGCTCCCCAAACCCCTGATCGACCCTGCTCTGTGTGTGACAGGGGGGAGCTCCCCAACCCCCTGACTGACCCTGCTCTGTGTGTGATAGAGGGTGGTGCCCCAACTCCCCTATTGGCCCTACTCTGTGCATGACAGGGGGGAGCTCCCCAAACCCCTGATCGACCCTGCTCTGTGTGTGACAGGGGGGAGCTCCCCAACCCCCTGACTGACCCTGCTCTGTGTGTGATAGAGGGTGGTGCCCCAACTCCCCTATTGGCCCTACTCTGTGCATGACAGGGGGGAGCTCCCCAAACCCCTGATCGACCCTGCTCTGTGTGTGACAGGGGGGAGCTCCCCAACCCCCTGACTGACCCTGCTCTGTGTGTGATAGAGGGTGGTGCCCCAACTCCCCTATTGGCCCTACTCTGTGCATGACAGGGGGGAGCTCCCCAAACCCCTGATCGACCCTGCTCTGTGTGTGACAGGGGGGAGCTCCCCAACCCCCTGACCGACCCTGCTCTGTGTGTGACAGGCGGAGGAGCCCCAACTCCCCTATTGGCCCTACTCTGTGAGTGACAGGGGGCAGCACCCCAACCCCCTGATCGGCCCTGCTCTGTTGACAGGGGGAAGCAGGCCTAAGCCAGCAGGGCGTTATCTCCTGAGGGGTCCCAGACTGGGAAAGGGCACAGGCTGGGCTGAGGGACCCCCCCTTCCCCCCCCGAGGGCACAAATTTTTGTGCACCGGGCCTCTAGTATATATATCATCTAGCTTCAAAAAATGTCAACTCATGACCAATTCTGTTTTTTCTACATTTCTACTCCCTGTCCCCCCACTCCAGATTATTTTGAAGCAAATCCTAGACATCATGTCATTTCAGCCATAAATATTTCAGTGTCTGTTTCAAAAGACTGACTTTTAAAACCAAGTTTACCTTAAAAGTGAGCTCTGGGTCACTGCCTTGAAAGGAGCTCCGGGCCACTTTCCTTGGAGGCGGGAGAGTACACAGAGGGCGCCAAGCAGCGCCCTGGCTCCCGGCGGGTGGGCGCGAGCCTGCGCTCTTGGTCTCAGGGGAGCCAGCAAGTGCGAGGGGTGTGAAGGGCGAGCAGCCCAGCGACACTTGCTCCTTGGCATTCCCTTGCCAGGGCTGAGGCAGACGGAGAGGGAAGAACCTTTTCTGTGCATGTGCTGTGATTTGATGCTGGGTCCAAGGACCCCGAGTAGCTCACCCCTGCCCGCACCCCTGCCCTGAGGGAGGCAGGCCCTGCCTAGGCGGCTCTGTAGGGGCTGCTGTGAGGGCTGCTGCTGAAGGGGCAGGGCCCGGGCTGCACAGTGGCCCCCCCTGGACTCCCGTCCTGGGGCACCCCTTCCTGAGTGTGTGACCTTCGGCACGGGACAAACTCCCCAGGCCTCAGTTTCCTCAGCGGTAGGATGGGGGCGAGAATAACTTGCACCACCAGGTTGTCAGGAGGCTCAGTGAGATAAGGGATGGACAGAGTGAAGTCGCAGCGAATGGTAGCTGTTACTCTGTTTGTTGTTATTTGTTAGTATTAACTAAGTGTGCCACCCCATCGATTTCTCAGTGTCCCCCTGGGGAGTGGGGTTCGGCTTTCCTCTTCTCTCTCACTTTCTGGTGGAGGTAGGAGCATCTCTGATGGTAGAATCCCCCCAGCCCCGCGAGGCCTTTGGCGCCTGAATTCCTGAAGCCTTGGGCCACATCTGGGCTCTCATGAGCCCCCGAGCCCAGCCTGAAAGCCCAGGAGTGCCTCCCGCTGCCTGGGGGAACCGACCAGCCCGGAAAAGAATCCAGACTCCCATGGGCGTCCCCAGCTGCCAGCGCCTGGGGGCAGCGCCACCCCCCCTTCCCTGCCAGACAGTCCGGCACGCTGCCAGGTCTGCGATTCACACCCTGGACGCGGCAGACAGCCCCGCCGGCTGGCAGGCAGTGTGCGGCGTGCGGCTTCCCCCTCTCAGGGGCTGGCTTGTTGTGCTCTGGGCTGCACAATCATTTTTAGATCCCAGCCTCCTCCCTCGCCATCTCCCGCTCCTGTTCTCAGAGAGCAAACTGGGATGTGCCCGGCTTCGCGGGGAAGTCAGACAGAAGTGTGCCACGTGCTCTGGCCGCCTGAGATACGAAGTTAATTAAAAAGGAGGCTCTGAGCAGCAGGTTCATTGGCCGGAAACGCAGCTGGCTGGGACTGGCTGCAGGGACGATGGCCGCTCTGGCCACCCTGGCCCGCAAGGCCGGGCAGTGTGGTGCTCCTGGGATGGGGCTGCCCTCCCGATCGGCTGGGTTGGCCGTGTGTTGGTTAAATGTGAACTCTTCCAGCATGTTGAGCTGCTGAGAGTTTTAATTAGGTAAATAAATTCTAAAGGGCTTGGAAGGAGGGTTCGTTCCTTCAGGAGCCTGAGCTGCTGAAATGTGCTTTGTCTGCGGAAGGACGGAAGCTGACGTCCCTCAGGGCCAGCCCCGCAGCCGCAGGGCGGGGGCAGAGGTGGGGAGAGAGGAGAGGAAAGAGGGAGAGATGTTGGGGCGGGGAGAGGGCCGTGGTGGGGGGACTGCTGGAGAGGGGGACACCTGCAAGGAAAGCAGTCCATTGAGACAGTGAGGTCTGGACAGAGGAGCCGGCCTGCCCGGGTCCAAATCGGCTGTGCCCTTTCCAGCTGTGTGTCCTTGGGAAGTCACTTACCCGCTCTGTGCCTCCGGATATGTACTGCGCATGTGTTATCTGTAAAGTTAGGACGTTGATCTTAATAGTACCCCTCCCTAAGTGAAGACAAGGTGCTCCAGCAACACCTGGCACGGAGTGGGGATTGTTAACCTGAATTTATTGTTGTTATAAAGGAGATGGATGCCCAAGACAGGAAAGGAGAGGCAGGGACTCCGGTGTTTGTGGGTAACGGCTCCCCATTTCTGCCTTGGCCCAGCAAATCCTCATGGCATTGGAGGAAAGAGAGGCAGGTCCTACCAGGACTTCCTCCTCTTGCTACAGAAGCAGGTGAGACCAAGCAGAGGGGCCCTCTTTAGAGCCACTCCTCCGTTGACTCAAGGAAAGGAACATTCTCTGAGAGCTCGAATGCCTCCTCCTCCAGGAAGCCTTCCCTGATGCCAGTTCTTTAGCTGCCCTCCTCTAGCTTCCTAATGGCCTGGGCTCCCCCGAGCACACCTCACACTGTCTGATGATGCCTCTTGTTTAAAATGTATGTTTTCTCACTTAAAACATCTTCATAAATATTTTGCAAACATTCTTATTATAAACAAATTAAAAATTCTAGACATATGAGAAGTAAAATGAGGTCTTACTCCCCCCCAACTCTACACCCCTCCCTACAGCATGGTGCGTGTCCCTCCTGACCTTCTGGAGGGTGATTGTGTATCACTTTGTTTTATCTTTAAATGTGATTACATTATGCGTATTAAGCAAAACAAGTAAGCATCAGAACAGCATCTTGGCATCTTCCCATGACAACGCTTATCGAACTTATTCTTTTACTAGGGGCCCAGTGCATGAATCTGTGCACCTTGAAAGGAACTGTGGGCCATGAGGCTATGGTGGGCACAGGGGCAGATCTCAGACCATCCTCTGTGCCCCTGCCTGGCCCCTCCTGCCACGGCCCCTGGTCCCCTGTCTGCCGGCAGCGGGTTCGAGAGGCGCTGCCAACCCCAATCGCCCCTCAGGAGCAGGGGGAGGTGAAGAAGCCCTGAGGGTCGATCGGGGCCAGCGCTGGGCACCAAAAGTGAGTGTGAGCGGGGCCAGTGCTGGCAGCAGGTGCAAGCGCTGGGCAGGACCGCGGTGCCCAGGAGCAAAGAATTTTCAGTAACCACCAGAGGCTCTCCCTGATGACAGCGACTGGCACCCCGCCTTGGTCTGGCACCCCTACTCACCTGCTCCACCATCCCACCGTGGCCGATGCCTGCCATGTTCTGCACGCGCCCCTTGGTGGTCAGTGTACGTCATAGCAACCAGTTGTTCGGTTGTTTGGTTGTTCTGCCATTTGGTCTATTTGAATATTAGGGTTTTATACATAGAGATTTTTAATTTTTATAAATCTTTTCTTTGAACCTGTGATATAGACACATGGTAAAAACAAAACTGTGCAAAAGAGTAGAAAGTGACAATAAGGTATCTCTCCTTTTCCTGAACTAAGATGGCTGGGGAAGAAGGAAGGGACAATGGTTACATGAAGTCAGCCAGCAGTGTCCGCTGTATTATTTTTCATACTAGGTTTCTCATTAACACGAAAGAATAAAACCAATACCCATTCATCCGTTCAATTAATCAATTGGAGTATTAGCATCTGGTGCTATGTAACAAAATTATCCCAAACTGAGTGGCTTAAAGCACTGGACATTTACTATCTCAGAGTTTTTGTGGCTCGCCCTTGGCTGGTGGCTCTGGCTCAGGGTCCCTTATGAGGCTGCATCAGGGTGTTAGCGGGAGCTGCATCATCTGAAGGCCGGACCGGGGCCAGAGGGTCCGCTCCCTACACAGCTCACTTGATGGAGGTGGGCATGAGGCCTCAGTTTCTCGCCACGTGGGCCCCTCCATAGGACTATCTGAGTGTCCTTATGGCAGGCAGCATCTTATCCTGGACCGAGTGATCCAAGGGAAAGACCAGGAGGTGGCTGCGTGCCTCCTGTGCCCTAGTTACTTCTGCTCTATTCCGTCTGTTAGAAGCAAGTCACACAGCCCAGCTGTCACTCAAGGGAGAGGAATGCAGCCCCACCCCTCGAAAGGAGGAGGCTTTGCAGACAGATTTTAAAGCCACCACAAGGCTCGCCACCTCTCACCTCCTTTCGCTGCTGAGGTCTACAGAGCAGACCTGCAGGCACAGGCTCTGTGCACTTGGGGCTGGAACCAGTCTTCACACAGCTCCATGCTTTCCCTCGTTGGAGGGCTTTCTGCCACAGGCCATCCCTGCTGGGCTGGAGAGGAAAGCCCAGAGCCTCATGGGTCTCCCGGGAGCCTTCCTCCTGCAAGTCTGCCAGGAGCCAGCTCCCCAGCAGGCAGCTCCTGCTGGCAGGAAAGCTCTGGAGATTTTCCTTTATCCAGCGCCTCCCTCTGCCCGGCGTCTGCACATCCATCCTCACCCTCCTTGAGGGGCATTGTCACTGCCCCCGAAGAAACTGGGACACACAGGTGAGATGGCCACCCAGGTCACCTGGTCTGTGTGATGAGTACCACCCTTGTCCTCTCTCCTGCATGGTTTCTGTTAGGGAGCATCTTCCTGAGGTTTGATCTTTTTGTTGCTAATCCTCACCTGAGGCATTGTTCCCATTGCTTTTCAGAGAGAGTGGAAGGGAGAGAAGGAGGGAGGGTAGGTAGGAGGGAGGTAGAGAGAGAGAGAGAGAGAGAGGCCCATTGATGTGAGAGACTGGTTGCCTCCCGCACATGCTTGGACAAGAGGCAGGGAGCGAACCTGAGACCCTTAGATGCGGGGCCAACGCTCTAACCACTGAGCCCACCAGCCAGGGCTAGAGGGTTTGCTCTATATTTGGAATTTCAGGAGTTCCCTCAGGCTGCACATGAACTACCCTCCACATTTAAACAATGTCGACACACTGTTTACAAGGACTTGCGTTGCTCTGGGTGCTGTGTGACAGTCTTCGCTGCGTCATCTCATCTGGTCCCCAGAGCAGTGGTCCTCGAGGTGGGTTTAAAGACACTGAGTAAAATGCCCAGGGGTCCCAGCTCCTGAGCAGCCAGGCTGGGTCTCTATCCGGGCCTTGAGCTCAGTTCCCTTGTCCTAACTGCTGCCTAATAAACAGATCGGCAAAGGCAGGGGCTCCAGCACAGCCAGTCCCTCATCCCTCATCCTGAGGCAGCCTCATCACCTCAGCTGGAGCCACGCTCCCCGCTGCCGGCCAACAGCCCCAGGTGGGGGCGATGGGGAGCCCTGCTTGTCTGCTTGGGGGTCTGTCCTCAAGCAGCTTGCAGGCAGGAGGAAATGCTGCCTTCCGGAGCCACATCTCTATTAATGATGTGACTGACAGGCCAAAGGGGGATGAGACTTCTGGCCTCCTGGCTTTCCATTTGTCGCCTGGTGATGTGTTCCATCTTGGCAAAGGCAGTGGTTCCCAGCTTACGGAGAGCGATGGGCGTGCTGGGCTGGGCTGGGCGCTCGGGCCTCTCCTGCTCTCTGAATGGCCAGAGATGACCAGAGCTGGGATGTGCACATCTGGGGGGGGGTGGTCTTCATTCTCCAGCTGCAGACCCTGATGACCACCCCTCCATGCACCCAGCCTGCTCCAGAGCAATGCTGCCCAGCAGAACCCTCTGGTAACCAGCACATCCTCTTCTCCAGTGCTGTAGCCACCAGCCATGGGAGTCCTTCAGTTTATATGATATTAAGTAACCTATATATATAAAACCCTAATCCTATATAATAAAGAGGTAATATGCAAATTGACCCTCACCCTGTCACACCGTCAAAAGATGGCTGCGCCCACAGTGGAGGTGGGGTTCCTGAAATGAGCCATAACGAGAGATCAGCAGGGACCTGGGGTTGCGCCCCTCACCTGGTGGGGCTTGACGGGGTACCTCAGGCCACGCCCCCTGCCCCAGCCCAGGGCCAGGAGACCTCAGGCTTCACCCCCTGCCCTGGTGCCGGGAGGGGGACCTGAGGCCATGCCCCCAGCCCAGCGGGGCTTGTCAGGGGACCTGAGGCCGCACCCCTCACCCCGGTGCCAGCCTGGGGGACTTGAGGCTGTGCCCCAGGCCCAGCGGGGCTTGATATGGACCTCAGGCCGTGCCCTCTGCCCGGCAGGGCTTGACGGGGTACTTCAAGCTGCACCCCCTGCCCCTGCACCAGGGTGGGGGACCTCAGGCCGCACCCCCTGCCCCAGTGCTGGGCCAGGGGACCTGAGGCTGTGCCCCCCACCTGGTGGAGCTTGAAGGGAGTGGCGCCAGCTAGGTCTGGATCTTGCCCAATGGGGGTGGGACTGGCCGGGTCTGGGTCTTGCGTGATTTCGAGGTGGATGTGGGTAGGCAAGGACTTGACTTTGGGTCCTGCGGTGTGCCCCAGACTCTACCAGGAGGAAGATTTTCATACACATTTTACTAATTTTCTTTCATCTCTGACACTTCTATTATAGAGAAAGGGCAAATAGCAATATTAAAATATTTCCTCTAATTAATTCCCTTTTAATGTGTACAAATTTCATGCACCAGGCCACTAGTACGCAAATAGACCAAAGGGCAGAACAACCAAACAACTGAACAACCAGTCACTATGATGTGCACTGACCACCAGGGAGTGCATGTGGAACATGGCAGGCATTGGCCACAGCAGGATGGTGGAGCAAGTGAGCGGGGGCACCAGACCAAGGCGGGGCACCGGTTGCTGTCATCAGGGTGAGCCTCTGGTGGTTACTGAAAATCCTTTGCTCCGCTGGCCCCAATCACCCCTGAGGGCTTCTCCACCTCCCTCTGCTGCCGAGGGGAGATCAGGGCAGCAGCTGGTGATGGATGGAAAGATGGCAGGTCCTAATGTATGATGGACCAGCCCTGCTCACACCTGCTGCTGGTGCCAGCCCCAATCACTCTGTGCTATTAATGGGTGCGAGCGGCAGCGACAGGAGTGGGACTGCCGGTAGACAGGGGACCAGGGGCTGCAGTGGGAGGGGCCGGGTAGGGGCCTGGAGGATGGGCCCAGACCTGCCTCTGTGCCCACTGCAGCCTTGTGGTCCACAGTTCCTTTCAAGGTGCACGAATTTGTGCACTGGGCCCTTAGTTTAAATATAAATGTAAGCAGCTGCCTGTGGCTAGTGGTGAGACCCTTTCACAGCGAAGCCCGCCCCCTCCCCCTCAGTCAGGCGAGTTGGTGCCCCTGGGCCTTTGGGGACAGAGGACCAGCCCTGAGCAGCACGAGTAACAAGAGCCAACACCGGTCTTTGCTCTCTTTTCTATTTATTGACTCCCATCGATCCGCTCCCCTGGTCCCCGCAGTCACTCGGTGTTTGCTGTGCTTCCTTTTGCTGTGTGTGTCCCTGCAAAATACACGTTACGATTTGGTGTGTGCATTTTATTTTATGAAAATGATACATGCCTTAGAGATCTCACTGTTTCTCTTATTTTTTATTCAATATCATGTTTGGAAGCACATCCGTGTACATCTGGTCCATTGCTTCTCAATGCTTCCTGTCTGTCCATGGGATTCAGGACCCACACCTGGTGGGTCTGTGATGAACATTCTCAAGTGTGTCACCTATGCACCTGGGTGAGCAACATCCAAAGGGTTCAGAGTTGCTGAAAGTTTACTGGATGCCCGCCCCCCGGGGCAGGGCACGAGCCCCCCTGTACCCCATGTAGCCCTCAAACCCTCAGTACTAACTGCCTTGTAAATGAATGTCAGTCAGTGTTTTCATTGGCTTATCTCTAGTTACTAATGGACTTTAACATCTCTTCCTTTGCTCACCAGCTTCATGAGTTTCCTTGTATGTAAATTGCATTTTCATATCTTTTGTCCTTGTTTCCATTGGGGTTTTCCTCTTTCTTGTTGTTGATTTTCCAGAGTTCTTTGTATTGCTCCTTGTTTGTTCCTCATTTGTTCCCTGTTGGAGACTGAACGCTCACTAGTCGGACTCTGTTCTGCTCTGCTCACCGCTGTGTTCCGGGCACTGAGTGGGCAGCCCGGGTGCACAATCGGTGCGTAATGAATGCTTGGCGGGCAGATGAGTGACGGAGGAAGTGCAGGAGGGAAGGGGACACATGGAGACCTGCAATGCTAACTGCTTCCATTTGAGCCCCGAGGCCCCGCATGTGCAGTTTGCAAGAAGCAACCCATCTCTCTCCTTCCCTGGGCTGTGGTGACATCAGCTGAGACAATGGGGTGGGGATTTGTGGAGTGAAATCACTGTGCACTCACCACACTGCTCTTGGGCGTCGGTCCTTTCCTGGAGCGCCGTTGGCTCTCACCTGCCGGTACCTAAGGGCTCCTGAGATCCTTTACTCAGAAACCAACACCACGAAGAAGGGAGAAGTCAGCCCTGCCTCCCCACTGCTTTGCAGCCCACGTGAGCTCAGAGAACATTGACAGAGCACATGAGATCAGCCGCATAAAACACAGAAGTCAAGGTCTCATCTGATTTGTAATGGGAAGGGGAACCAGTCAATATTTGTGTGGAGACTGGGAGCAAAACCTAGGAGAAACCATGAGCACTGGGGCACAACTCAGTTACAAGAACGCTTCCAGCGTATGGTCCCATGGGAGACCTCCGCAGGCCACAGGCACGGCACGGCTCTGCCCACCCCGAGGCTCCCCGCTCAGAAGTTTTGGCTGCTTGTAGGATGGGAAAACCATCTCCAGGCTTCTGCCTGACAGAAGTGAGAACAAATACCCTGAGTGATGCCCCGATTTGCCTAGAAGTGCCTGGTCCAGCAAGTGGAAGCTCCTGGGGAGGCAACCGTCCACTCAGCCAAGCCTCCTGCAGGAGACACTAACATTCAGTCACAGCAAGAAAACGAGGGACAGTGTGTCCTGGTGAGGAAGGGCCACAGTGCAGCCGGGAGGCAAGAGTGTGCCGGGCTGAGGGCCTAGGAGCCCAGCCAACCGAGGGGGCGCCAAGGATTGTCCCTGGGCTTGGTGTGACCATTTCCATCCATGGAAGCCAATCAGGGCACTTGTAGCTGGTCTCCACTCATTCGTCCATCCCTGTATCCACCCATCTACTTATCCATTCATATGTTCATCTATCCTTCCATCCTTCCATCCATACATACATCCATCCATCCATCCTGCCATCCATCCATGTATCCACCATCCAGCTATCTGACCATACTCTGGGAAGGAGCGCTTGAGGATGTTTGCTGTGGAAGCAGAGGAAGCTGGTACTTGGTCTAGTCACTGGCTCAAAGCAGGTGAGGCCAGGGGAAACTGAGACCCAGAAAGGGACCACATTCTTTCCTTGTTTCTTTGCTTCCTTTCCCAAATACTGAGCTCATTCATTCATTCGACCTCTGTTCATTCATTGGGCACCTGATACCTCCATGCCCCCCCCCCCAAACAACAACAACAACACAAAACAACAACTGTGCCAGGCATAAGTGACATGGAGTGAAGCTGACATCCTGCCCCGACCTCATGAACTTACATTATAGCAGGTGAGACAAATAAACAGGCTAAACATGTACAATTGCAGATTGAGGTAAGAGATTTGCACAAAACAAATGAGCAAGCATGTGTGATAACCCATCTTTAGAGAACAGAGACGAGGAAGGCTTCCCCGGGAAGGTGAGGATGAGCTGCACTGAGGTCATATGAGGACAGAGTGTTCTATCTGTGGGACTAGCACGTGCAAAGGCCCTGAGGTGGGAAGGTGCTGAGAGAGGGTCTGGCAGAGGATATATGCTCAGCCAGCATATATCAGGATGTGTAGACCGTGTCATCTTGGGTTCCCACCAGGGAACCCCCAGCCATCATTTTCCAGATAGCCCCTCTCCCATCTCCCCGCTACAAGGAGTCACTTTGGATTTGGGAGTCCAGTTCAAAGGCTTCCCAAAACATCATTAGCATCCAACAAAAGGAAACCATCAGCCAGTCGATGCAGGAAGATTGCAGACAGCTTGCCAGTTATCAGCTGGAGATAATTAAATCATGAGTTTGCAATCGTCCCCTCAGGACCAGGCATGCTCTCTTCTTCCCTCCTGGTTTGTTGCCTGCAGTGTGGACAGGGAAGTGGGTTTGCTCCCAGGAGACAGAGGGAAAGCAACATATTCTCTACGTGGGAGAAAAGTAAAAATCCTGAAGATTCCACGCCTTATTTGATTCCCTTATCAGCAGGATAGTGCTGTCAGTCACCAGGGATAGGCATGTCATTGAGGCATGTCCTGCTCTGAGAAGCCTTGAACTTGTGTTTGTGACTTGCAAAGCACGCTGCTTAGTTTCCAACCACAGGTCAGAGGTCCTCACAAGCACCTCAGGCCATGGGCCCTTGTGTGTGAGCAGAGGAGACAGTGTGAGTGTCCCCATCTCCTGCCGTCCCCTTCACAACACCCACCAGCACAGAATCCCGGGAGACTCCTGGGAGCTCAGCGAGACTCGGGCAAGTACAAGGTCAGGGCATCCCATCTACGACTGAGGCAGTGGCATGGGCACCCCGAGAGCCCACAGCCCCTGTGAGCCAGAACGTGCTTCTAACAGAAGGCAACCTTGTTCTAAGAAACAACAATGACCAAAGGAACCCTATCGCATGCTTTCTTGTGTCCCTTCCCTGTCCCAACCAGCCCCTTCCATTAAAAAATAATGCCATAGAAGGAAAAAGGAAGAGAGAGCAACCTTGAAGTCCTTCCTTCGTCACCAGTGAGCCCACAGGAGGGTGTGTGCAGAGTGTGTGCTACCTAGAGAGAAATAAAACAGCTGAGTTCGTTCTGTGCGGTGTTTCTACGGTTCCAGAAAGAACAAAATACATATGCGTGTATGAGCAACGAAATACAAATAATGTCATTTCGGTGACTCCGCATATGAGTCAAATGCTCTCATGTTTGCATTTAAAATTGACATGGCATAATAAAAAGACGAATGATCAAATTCATGCTAATAACTAAACATGCATTCTTAGGACGACTTTGAATGGCAAATAAAAAATACGCGACAAGTCAAGAGTCTGCAGAAGGAAGGAAAGAGGACTGTAGCTGAGATGACAGAGGCCTTGCTTTTGAACAAGGGGCCCCGATTGTTCATTTTGCACTCGCTCCGAAGTCTGCATGCTGCCTTGCTTCCAGGTGACAGGAGGGGCCTGGTTCTTCAGTGCTTGTGAGGACCTCTGACCTGTGGTTGGAAACTAAGCAGCGTGCTTTGCAAGAATCACCTCCGTGTCATCCTCCTAACAGCCCTAAACAGGTTACTGCTATGATCTGCCACTTACAGATGAGGACGCCGAGGCTCAAGAGGTGGACTGTCGCGTGCAAGCTGGAACGTGGTCAAGCTGATGATCTTTCTGTCTCTAAACCCCAAGCTCGCCCGGCCTCTGGCGTCCCTTTCTGCAGATGTGCAAACAGCATTCACTTGGGCTCTTTGCTTTGCCAGATGCGCTTCCTCCTCAATCCTTCAATCTAAAAGTCCCTGGAACTGTCTCCTCTCACTGTTTCCAACCCTTCTCAGAGAAGTTTCCCCCTAAAAGTTCAGAGAGAGACAGGGTTGGGAGGAGAAACTGGAAAAGGGCAGCAGCTTCTTCATGTTCTGTTTATCCCTCAATGTTTCCTTGGGTTCTGGCCCGGTCCTGTTGGCTTGGCTATGCAGATCAGAGCGGAGACACCCATCTCCCCGGGACCTGGAGCGGCATTGAAGTGTTAATTATATTTTCTATCTGCCTCTAAACTCCTGTTTGGGAGAGCCTGGGCCTTCTTAAAATAAATGGCAGTATAAAATTGAAAACAGCTAGCGTTCCTGAATCAATTTTCACGTCTTATGGCTTTGAAGCATAATTCATTTCTCCCTCTTGCGCTTCGTGGGGACAGGGACGGCTTCCTGCTGCCGTGAAATTTCACGAGGAGCAAATCAGTTCGTAATCCGCAGACTTCATGTCTCCCACCCCTCAGAGCCCTTCACTAAAAGCAAGAAATGCCCAGTCTCCCCACTGTATTAGCCCACATGGACAAGGAGAGGACAGGGAAGATGTATAATTCATTTTGTGAACTGAAGAGACAACTGCAAAGAATTCAACCTATAATTGTGCGGGTAATGGCTCCCATTACCTGAGCGGCGGTGGTCGGCTGCGTCGGGTGGGATGGGGGCGCCGAGCTTGCATGTGTCACAAGTGTGGCACCAGGCAGTGCCGTGGCGGAGAAACACACCTTAGCTGCCATGTTACTTAGAAGAGGGTGTTCTCTAAATATGCACATATTTAAATTGAAGTATAACCAACATCCAGGTGCGTGCACAGGTCTTATAACACGTCCACTCCATGTGGTTTTGCACATTGAACATACACATTTTGTATTTTGCACAAATCCACGCTTCTCTAACCCCTGTTGTGAGCAAGATACAGAGCATGTCAGCCCCTGCTTGTACCTCCTGACAAGGTGACGGCTGTCCTGCCTTCTATCACTGTAGCTTGGTTTCTCTTGTTCTTGAACGTTGTGTGGATGGAGCCACCCAGTATGCACATAACCTTTGGTGCCATCATTTTCACTCATTAGTCCTCTGAATTTTTATCCATGTTCTTGTGCATAACAAGAGCTTGTCCTTTTTCATTGCTGCATGCTATTCCATGGCATGAGTATGTCACAGTTCATTCATTCCTTTGTTTATGGATGGGCATT
Source organism: Myotis brandtii (assembly GCF_000412655.1). Classification (NCBI taxonomy): domain Eukaryota; kingdom Metazoa; phylum Chordata; class Mammalia; order Chiroptera; family Vespertilionidae; genus Myotis; species Myotis brandtii. The sequence continues at coordinate 62,475 of NW_005370500.1, read as the reverse complement.
TGAGTTATTTCTATTTGGGGGGCTCTTCTGAACCAAACGTGCGGTTCTGAGTCCCGGGGGGATCGGTCTTGCTGTTATTAAAAGCTGGTTCTTCCCCCATGGAGTCATATGTCATGTACACTTGTGTGCACCCTTGAGTCCTTCCATGTTCTCACTTGTTTTTAGTCCTTAGTTTTGACGGAAGCAGGAGCCAGGGGAGCACTCGCAGTGCCCGGCTGGGGGCTCCGGCCTGATTCTCTCAGGAAGCGCATTCATCATTTCTGAGCCGCTGCCGGCTTCTTTCTCTGAAGCCGGTGAGTCCCCGGGAGGTCCCGCTTCCCTTCCGGGTCCTGGCCGCCTGTGGCCTGGATTCTGAGTTCGCTGCTACACTAATTAAGCAGCGCCGTCTCCTCCGAGTGGCAGATTTTCTTCCCGTCTGAATACAAATGAAAGTCCCGTGCTGTTAACATTCAGGTCAGTTCATCACAATCGGCGGCTTTCAAACTCACAGGCCAAAGTGATTTCAAAGGCGGTCACCCACGTCTGCTGGGACGGCCCGTGTGACCGCGCACAGCTGATCCCGCCGGAGGAGCCAGCACGGGAGGAGCTTGCTCAGACCGAGGTGGCCGGCCAGTGGCTTCAGAGGGTCCACGGGGCCCGGGGCCCGGGTGGGGCTAATTAGTCTGATAGCACACCCATCCCTGCTTAGCGGAGATTCAAAATCCTCTTTATTTCGTTTATGGAGTCACTTCATGGAGCACAGGTGGACCCAGCACCTTCCATGGGCCAGGCACCGCGCTGGGCCCGCGGGGCTGATGCTCACAGGACACGTGTGTGCGGGGGACAGAGAGGAAGCGATAAGCACCCATGGGTGAGAGCAGCTGCCGATGGCGGGGAGGCCGAGGAAGGACAGGGGCTGTGAGCAGTGGGGCGGCGTCCTGTGCAGGTGGAGGTTGGCGTGTTGTCGGCAGACGCTCAGCTAGACCCTGCTCCCTCTGTGCAATGTCACCGCGGCCACAGGATCCTTCTGGCGGGAAACTTCGCCGCTGGAGGGCCCAGCTTGTCCAGCCTCGGGCCAGTGTGCCCCTCCTTCTCGGGCAGATGGCGCGTGGCGATGCCCAGGTCGCTGGAAGAGCAGGGTGAGCTCTCCAGGTGCCTCTGCCGGGGGATGCTCCAGGAAGGCGTGGTGCCCAGCAGCCTTGAGAGCATCACTGGGCTCTGGGACCTGCCCATTCCCGGTGTCACGATTCCTGTCCCCTCTCAGACATGGCCATGCTTGGTAACTCTTAGGGCACAGTGTGTGTTCCTCTCTAGACTGTCTGCCTTCAAGTCCAGGCTCAACAACTAATACAGATGGGCAGCCCAGGCTGGCCTCTGCTGGTCTGATGGAGGGCAGACCCTTGCAGGCTCAGGTTGAGAGCGATTAGTTAGAGCACAATAAGGGGGGTGCCCAGGGGCCCGGGGGCATGCGTGCCTCCTGGATGCATTTATACACATGCAGAGCCAGCCCGACCTGGCTGGGGAGGGTCTGTTGTATTGCCGTCATTTGGGGCACAGAAACAAGCTCCCCTGTCCTGGAATGTCCCCACCAAACCTTGATGGCTGGGACAGTCCTGCTGCCGAACATGCCAGGCAGGGGCCAGGCTCCCTGCACCCACTTTGCCTTCGTGGCCTCAGTTTCCCCATCTGTGAATTGAAGGGTACAGCAGCCATGGCTGCCTGCTCCCAGCAGCCTGTCTTTGTGCAGGGAACACCCTCAAGTGGCCTGAGCTTCAGCCCCGTGCAGCTTCCAGGGCCTGAGCAGCCCGCCCTCCCGTCCTGAGGGTCACCCTGGACTTTCTGAGTGTTTGGATTGGGGTCTTTGACTAGAACCGGATATTTCAGGTCACTGTCTTCTCACGATGCTACTATTTAGCATTTACTGAGCGCCTTTAGGGACCAAGCTCTATACTTGGATAATCTCAGGGAAGCCATCCAAGAGCTTTAGGAAGATTTGCTTCCCATCGTCTCCATTCAGTGCCTGAGGAAGTGCAGGGTGACAGCCTCCAAGCGACTTTCTCAAGGTTACTCCATAGACTAGTACGTGACAGGCCGGGTTCTCACTCCATTGTTGTTGTTATTGTTATAAAAATTGTCAAATATACAGAAGCGTTGGGAGAGTAGTATTTACCTCCTACACTTAACAAAGGCTACCTTTGGGCCACTTTGCTGCATCTATGTAAGTGTGGTGTGTGTGCTTGTGTGTGTCCATGTGCCTCTGTGTGCGAACTACTTCAAAGGGAGTTGCAGGCATCAACACAGCTCCATTTCCAAAGGAAAAGGCCGTTTTCCTTGCTATCCACAGCACTGTTTTCTTACCTAAGAAAAGTAACCTTAAATCTTTAATACTATCTACTGTCCAATCCACAAGCAAATTTCTCAGATTTCCTCCAAACATCTTTTTAGTTGTTTTTGCTTTTGAACAATGATCCAACAACTTTCTCACATTGCACTTAATTCTCACATCTCTTGAGTCTTTAGAAATCTAGAATATTCTCCCTCCACCCTTCCTCTATGACCTTGACTTTTTAAAGCGAACATCCAGCTACCCTGCAGACTGTCCCCCATTCTGGATTTTCTTGTTCTTCTCTCTCCTCTATTTCCCATAAAAACATAATGTCAGGTGGTTCCACTCTTGGAGATGCCAAGTGTGATCACTGGGAGATGGTGGCCACTAACTTTTCCTCTGGGAAGTTTTATTTTCCCTTTGACATCAATCTGTAGGGAGATATTTTGGCCCCTTGCAAAGAATCTGTTCTCCCAACACCCTTTCAACTCATGGTTTATGCCCATTAGTGATTCTTTACTGAATTAATATTTTACTGGCAGCTGCAAATGGTGAGTTTGTTAATGTTCTCCTTCCTCCCGTATTGATAAGCTGGCATTCAGCTCCAGACCGTTCCTGGACAGTTCCTCCTGAAAAGGCTGGCACAATGGAACCACAGTCCAGCTTGGTGGCAGAGTGGCTGCCAGAGCCCAGGGTTTCCTCTTATTCACATAGTGGTTTGCGGGGATAAGGGAGTGTCTCTATCCTTTTGGCTCCAGCAGAAGTCCCAGAGAAGTTTCTCATTGGCCCTTTGTGTGTCATGGGCACATCCCTGAACCAATCACTGTGGCTGGAGGGAACCAGTGTTCTTATTGGCCAGGTTTGGGTCTGACAACACCCTTAGACTCAGATGTGGGTCAGCTATATTCTCCAAAGGAAAATCGGGTGCTGTTCCCTGAGGAGAGGAGATGGATGCTAGACAGACGAAACCATACTGACCACTGTCCTTGGGTTATGGGTGGACTGGGTAATGAGGATGGATGGGGGAGCACCCACAGGTTCGACCAGCATGAGGCAGAAGAACAGAATCACCCCACAATGCGAGGGGCAAAGACCCCCAACTCGCACTGAATTCTCAGCTTAAAGCATGATTTATATTTAGTACCAGGAAAGCTGTTGAGCTCTTAAATATGCATGGGGCTGGAAGAGCCGGGAGGGAGGGAAAGTGCAGATTCTGCATGTGCCAGCGAGGAATTAATTAGAAATAAACCCCAGACAAGAAGCTGCCGGAGTTCAATTCTGCTTTTGATCTGGCTGCCAACCCGTGACTTTGGGAATTCTCTGCCAAACAGCCAGCTCCTGGGGGTCTCGAGAGGCCACTCTGACACACACGCCCTGATGGGGGGAAGGCCCTTCCTCCTGCCCCGCCCCTGTCACCTCTCGGCTTGTGGGTGACTCCCTCCACTGAGGCGTGTTGATTGAGGGGGCCCCTGGGAAGGTGAGGCTGTTCACAGAGGAGCCAGGGGCTGGGGACAGACAGGACCTGGGTGCTCCCGTGCAGGCCACCAGCGCCCTTGCTTTGCTGCTCTAGTGGCCCAGGACGCCGACCCTCTGCTAGGACCTGTGGTGGGGCCCTGGCTCTCACTGTCCCTCACCACTGACCCTCATTGGTGTCCGGTTTTACCACTCAGATGTCAGATCTGGTCTCTCCTGGGTCTGACAACACCTTGCCCCGGGCTGCGTGCACACACAGTAGGCGCTTTATGAATACCACTTAGCATCAGAGACTCTGAGCTGGAAGGGACAGGGAGCCAGATGGTGTTTAAACACTTAAAAACCCTCACGTCCTGGCTCTGCCCAAAACACTTTGGAGAGTCCTCATGTTCCCTGGGATAAAGCGCCACGACCTGCCTCAACCCCTCCCGCCTCCCCTCCCAACCCCCGGCCTCCTTGTGTGCCGGCGCCTTCTGCACCGAGTAGTTGCTGACCCTCAGATGGGCTGGGCTCCTGCCACACAGCCTGTGCTTTGTGCTTCCTTCTTTCTGGGACTCTCCAGCCAGATCTTTATTGATTGGGCACATCCTGTGACATAGATTCCACGCAATTCATCACCTCCTCCAGGAGACCCTCCGTGGTGTCAGCCCTCGTATCCTCGTGCTTTATGTGTTGAAGCCTTTATATTCCGCCATAGCATCCTGTATAATCATTTATTTGCCTGATTGCAGTCTGTCCTCCAACTGGGCTTAGGTGATGTGAGAGGCCCGCCCCTGGTTCTGGACAGAGTGCTTGGTGTGGACAGAATGTTTGTGGCCCCTGAGTTCATGTGTTGAAGCCCTGAGCCCCATCTGATGGCACTAGGAGGTGGCCTTTGGGCGGGGAGCCTTTGGGGGTGGTCAGGGTTAGTTACTCACGGGTCTCTGGCTGAGCGCCATAGCCGATGGGATTAGCGTCCTCGTAAGAAGAGGAAGAGACACAGAGCGCTCTCTCTGCCACATGAGGACACAGAGAGGGCGGCCATCTGCAACAGGAAGCGGGTTCTCGTCAGACATGGAATCTACAGGCACTTTGGTCTTGGACTTTCAGACTCCAGAATTGTGAGAAATAGCTGTTGTTCAAGCCCCCAGGATAGAGTATTTTGTTATGGCAGCCCACTGACCCACATAGTGCCATACACACACACACACACACACACACACACACACACACACACCACACACATATATACTAGAGGCCCGGTGCATGAAATTCTTGCACGGTGGGTGGGGAGAGGTATCCCTCAGCCTGGCCTGCACCCTCTTGCAACCCAGGACCCCTCAGGAGATGTCCGACTGCCGGTTTAGGCCTGATCCTATCCTGGACCGCTGGCTATTAACCTCTTGCCTGCCTGGCTGATCGCCCCTAACTACTCGCCTGCCTGCCTGATCACCCTTAACCACTCTGCCTGGCTGATCGCCCCTAACCGCTCACCTGCCTGCCTGATCGCCCCTAACCGCCTCTGCTTTGTCCAGAAGGATGTCCAGAATGACGTCTGGAAAGTTGTTTGGCTGTCTGGTCTAATTAGCATATTATGCTTTTATTATTATAGATGGGCTTAATGTATATTTTTTAATAAAAATAGTTTGACTGAATCCTTGGAATAAGTTAATAAATAAATAAAAGCATTCAAAGGTCATCAAGTTCATCCTACTTTTAAATTTAATTTATAATTAAAATATATATACATATATATTTTTTAACTGATGCAAGTGTAAGAAATCACACAGGGACCCTTTGTGTGTTTTGCCTGGTGGCTTGAACCCAAAGTGCCCACTCCTATAGCCTCGTCTCTTCCTCCCAATCTGAGTTCTGGGGTCCCTCTGGGACAGAAACCAGTGGCTGTCCCCTGGAACATCTCCGCCAGCAGGTTCGCACATGCCCTCCGCAGAGCCCAGCCCGTCTCCACCTTCCCACAGTGAGGTGATTTATTCAGACCCCCTCGTGTGGGTCTGCCCTGCTGGAGTTCCGAGAAACCTGCTCAAGATTCTGACTTCATCCCTTCTTAATTTTTTCCTCTGTGAAGCCTGGAATTCAGGGATACTTATCTCGCTGGGTGTGTGAAAGCTTAAATAAAATAAGCTTTATCTGTTGGAAGCTGTCAACTGATAAAAAAGAAAAGAATTAAGCGTGTTCCTGTTGGAGGAACTCTCCGCAGAGGCAGCTTTCTGGCCTGGGCTCAGCCCTTTCTGCAGACACAGCCTGTGCCGTCTGAGAACCGCCCTGGGACGCCTTTCTCTGCCCCAAACCCGTCTAGACAGAGAAATTGCAGGCGGCAGCAGCAGCGTGAGGAGGAGATGTTTGTCATGTTGGGGGGCTGAGTGAAGATTCACAGCAGAGTGGCCTGGGGACCAGCAGGTCCCGCCCCTCCTGGAGCTCTTCCCCGCATGGGGCTCAGGTGGCAGGGCCTCCTGCCCTCAGGGACCTCCTCACCCTTTCCAGGGCGGCCTCCCGGATGCGGGTGTGGGGCCACGGGGCTGGTGGCCAGGGAGCTGCGGCTGCTCAGGGGGGGACTTCCTGGGAAATGCTCCATTTTAGCGCCCTGCTGAGAAGACCTCTCCCAGCCAGGAAATCCTGTCAGCTCAGCTTCCAGGACCTACACAGGTCACACCACACCTGCCCAGACCAAGGCAGTGCCCCACTCCAGTCTCCCCGCCCTGTGCCCACCCCACTAAGCTCCCAGCCTTAGGGCAGGGCCTGTCAAGTCTCTTCAAAACCCTGTAATGCTTGCATTTTTGTTTTGGTCTATGATCCGTTTTGAGTTGGTTTTTGTGAAATGTGTCAGGTCTGTGGTTAGGTTGAGGTTTTGGCAAATGATAAAGATGATGATGACGATGATGATATGACAATGATGGTGGTGACAATGATGGTGACAGCTGCAGCACATGCTGGCAGGGGAGCCTCATTGCGTCAGCTTCCTGCTCTCCTCTGCCTCAGGGCTTCGCTGACCACAGGAGGGTGACCTGGGGGAAGGTGGGGCCAGGGAACAGGCGTGGCCAAGGTCACAAAGCAAATCAGAGCCCAGCCAGGACCAGAGCAGCCTGCCCCGTCCTGCGGAATCAGGAGTGTGCAATTGGTAACTGTCTCATTCACTGACAATGATGGCATTCGCAGTGTGTGTGTGTGTGTGTGTGCGTGTGTGTGTGTGTGTGTGTGTGTGTGTGTTCCTACTCACAGGTCAGGCACACGAGTACCCACCACAGTCCTTGCCGTCGTGGGGTTTGTGTCATGGGAGACGAACAGGCAGGGACAATACAGGGTCAGTGGTGTGATGAGGGAAGTTCCGGACACGGGGCTGGGACGGGCTCTGTCACCTGCCTGCACAGGCAGGAAGGACGCTCCCAGGTCCTGCAAGCTGAGGAGTCCGGGCAGTGTTAGGGGGATGCCCCGGGCACCCTGCGGTCAGCTTGTGGGGGCAGAGGGAGGGGAGGGCGCCCTCTTCTCTTCTCGGCTCTGCTCGGACTTGCTTTCTGACCTTGACCACATTCCTCTCTCCCTTGGCCTCAGTGTCCTCAGCAATGAAGTGCAAGTAGGACCAGAGGTGCCTCCTGACATCTGTCCCTGGTGGGGAGGGGGCAATTCTTGTCCTGGGAACAGCCTTCTGCCGGCCGGCTTCACCCAGCATCTTTGGGGGAGGGCCTGACCAAAGGGTCCCAGGATGGGCTGAGGCTGTGGGGCAGATGGACTAGCCTCTGGCCTGGTCCCCCCAGGCCCTCTGTGACAGCTGGTGACAACCTTTTGGGGGGCCGCCTTGGTGCTTTGTCAGGCAGCTGGTAGGCTTTCAGATCCTGGTCCCACAGCCCATGAAAAGACGCACGTCCTCAGGCTGCGAGCCCCACCGCCCACTGCAGAGACACCGTGCGTTTGAATGTAGGAATGAGGTCGAGGGGCGGCGTGTAAATGCAGTCTCTGTTTGCCGCTGGGCCAGCCGGCCTCCTGCCTCGCGTGGAGGCACAGAGCACAGAGTTGACATGGCTCTGAGGGTGCTGCAGCCTGAGCTGAGGCCTGGCAGAGCCGGGGCTGCGTGTTCCCTGGAGCGCTTGGCCCAGGAACTCGTCTGAAATCGGGGACGATAAAAAGGAAACATACTGTTTCCAAGCCCCTTAACTCTAATCTTTGCGATACCGCCGCCGACGGGAGGAAGTGTCCGCTTCTGGGAGGCCGCTGGCTGTCCTTTCTCCCCCACATGTGCCCACCAGGGTGGGGTTGATCACCTGGTGAATTTAGAGTGAGTCGGGGACCAGTGTGGGCAGAGGAAAACCGACTGTCCCAGCTCGCTTAGCTTGGCCATTACACATCTCAACCAAGCTCTTACATTGAGCAGAATGCCACCAAATTGTTTATAATAAAAAAAAAATCCCTACAAATGGGATATATCTGCAATACTATCAACAATAAAAAATATATTAAAAAAACAAAAAACAAAATCCCTATTGTGGGGAATGAGTGACCAGCCCATTTCTCCTCGTAGGCCAACCCCACGCTGGAAGACAAAACCAGAACCATGACAAGGGAAGTGTCTTCTTAGTGGACGGGAATACTTCCCAGCACTGGCCGAGGACATCCTAGTAACGCTCCATTCAATACTAGTACATACTGGCCAGTGAGTCTTAAAAGTTTACACACTTTATCATGTTTACTCATTTCAACCATAGGACCTTTGCTTGTGACAAGGTCAAAACCTCCCATCACAGGCCCTTGTCTTTGTAGAATTTATCACAATCATCTATACTAATAAAAGGGTAATATGCTAATTAGACTGGACGTCTTCCGGATGTCCTTCTGGACAAAGCCACAGTGGCGGGGCCCGAGGCAGAGGTGGTTTGGCTGCCAGGGGAGGGCAGTTAGGGGTGATCAGGCTGGCAGGGAGGGCAGTTAGGGGAGATCAGGACAGCAGGCAGAGGTGGTTAGGGGCAGTCAGGCTGGCAGGGGAGGGCAGTTAGGGGGCGATCAGGCTGCCAGGGAAGGGCAGTTAGGGGCGATCAGGCCAGCAGGGGAGGGCAGTTAGGGGTGATCAGGCTGGCAGGGAGGGCAGTTAGGGGAGATCAGGCAGGCAGGCAGGCAAGCAGTTAGGAGCCAGCAGTCCCAGATTGCAAGAGGGATGTCTGACTGCCAGTTTAGGCCCGATCCCGGGCTGAGGGACCCTTACATGAATTTCATGCACCGGGCCTCTAGTCCTATATAATACCCTATATAATAAAAGGGTAACATGCAAATAGATCAAACTGCAGAACAACTGAACAACCAATCAAAGTGTAATATGCTAATGATATGCTAAGACTGCTCAACCGCTTGCTATGACAATGCACTGACCATCAGGGGGCAGACAGTCAACTGGTCGACCAGTTGCCATGATGTGCACTGACCACCAGAGGGCAGATGCTCCGACCGGTAGGTTAGCTTGCTACTGGGGTCTGGCTGATCGGGACTGAGTGAGATGGGCAGGACATGCCCTGGAGCCCTCCCGTGGCCCTTCCCCGGCCCAATTGTGCACCAGTGGGGTCCCTCAGCCTGGCCTGCATCCTCTCGCAATCCGGGACCCTTCAGGGGATGTCTGGGAGCCGGTTTCAGCCCAATCCCGCAGGCCACTCCCCTTTGGAGGGCACCAGACACAGGGCTCATGGCTGGCGAGCGCTGCTGCTGCAGCGTGAACCTCTCCTGATCGGGACTGATTGGGCGTGAGCCCACAGCAGGCACAGTGGGCCGGGATGAGTGGGAGTGGCAGGTAGGCTGCAGGCGGCGTTGGCCTGCGGGTTTCGGCCTGATCCCTGCAGGCCACCCAGAGGGCCTCTAGTACTTTTACATTTACACATTTGCAATGTGATTCATGTCTGCCTCCTCCCCAGACTGTGCCGCTCACGAGGGTGAGGTCTCGTGGGTCTTATTCAATGCTGTGTCGTCAGGCCCAGCCCGGAGTAGGTACTTGGTAACTGTTGAAAGAGTGCACAAGAACCCGGGTAAGGTGGGCTCTGTTCTTGTCATGCTTCTACAGATGAGGAAACCGAGACTCAGAACCGAAGTGGCACGTTCAACGTGCACTGATGGTAGATGGCAGAGCGGATCCACGCCCTGCTGCTGGGCCCGTGTGCGTCTGTGCGTCGGCCCTCTGTGCTCTGACTCCATAGCGCAGAACGCAGCCCCAAGGCATCTCAGGGCTCATGTCCTCACTTCAGCTCTCATCTCCTGACAGTCGAGCGGCCTGCAGGCCCATCTCACAGATGACACGATGGAGGAGGGATTTGAACCCAGACACTCAGACTCCAAAGTTGTCGGGCTCCTCACATGGTGCAGTTTCACCACCCGCCCCATTCCTGGAGCCCTTTCCCTGGGTGGGACACTCCTTATGCCCTGCCTTGCTGCACTGTCACCACCACACCATGAGGTTCATGCCATCTCCCAGTGCCCGCAGCGCCAGGTCCTGCTCGTGTCATGTTGGACACACTCGGGTGGTCCATCAAGGCTTCGTGGAACCCAACACCTTCTCACTAGTTTGCAGGATTTTTCTCTTCACTCTCCACCCCATCTTCAACGAAGAGCTTTGTTAAATGGCAAAGGGGCACCTTGTCTTGAGAAAGTCTTGCTGAGAAATCATATTCTTTGTTAAACCTGAAGGGTTTATTTCATATATAAAGTAAAATATCAAAGTTGTCATTCTAGAAAGTTATCAGGCAGGAAGCAGGTGGGGGAAAGCAATGGCTTTCAAAGATGTCCGGAAAGCCTGAGGCACAAGGCGATGAGTTGTAGTGGGTAGGAGTGGGGGCTCCAGAGTCCAGCTTGGCTGCTCACCGGCTGTGTGACTTTGGGCAAGTGGCTTGCCCTCTCTGTGCTTCGGTCTCCTCATCCATGAAATAGAAATAATGATAGTATCTGCCTCATAGGGTTGTTATGAAGACTAAACCAGTAAAAGCATGTAAAGTGCTTATGTGCAGAAGAAACAATGTATGTTAACTATTCCTTTTGGTACCATCGTCGTCATCACCAGCAGCAGCACCAGCATTGTCAGAGCTCCCCAGGGCACGGGAACACGGCCTTTACATGATCCGTGGAGCCAGGAGCATGTGGTTACTGGTTACAAACACAGAAAATTGTAGTGGCTTAAGATCAAAATGTGTTTCTCTGTATTTCTCTCTCTGGTCTGACCCAGGTGTTTTCTGGTGTTTTTTGTTTAGGTGTTTTTTGTTTGTTTGTTTTGCTCCTCCATGTTTTGCCTGTGGCTTCCACTCTCCTTTGCCTCATGATCCAAAATGGCTGCTGGAGCTCCAGACAACACCTCTGCATTCCAGGCAGGAAGAGGGGACTGGGAGTGTAACCGCCGCCCTGACTCTCACTCCCCTGAACTTGCCGCGGCAGGGTGTCCTCCTGTCAGAGGTTTGTCTGGCTCGCGCAGGGGCAGTGCCAGCTGGAAGTGCCCCGAGGGCAGGCAGCCTTCAGTGTGAACGAGAGCTGGTGGATAAATACCCACCTCCTCACCCCCTGGTGGGGTAACTCGGGGAGGCGTGTTCTGTACCATCTCCCCAGGTCCCAGCAGGATTGAGCTCATGTTGCCCATGGTGTAACCTGTTCGTCAATGTGCTCTGTGCTGGCGTCCTTTCTCTCTCAGACTCACCTTCCCACTGCATGACCTTGAAAAAATCCATTTGCACTTGTGAGGAAACCCAGTCAAAGAGAGGGAGGGGATCCCAAGGGGCACCCGGCTGTCCACCCGCCTCTGAAGGAGCCCCCTCCACAGTTCCACCCTCATCTCAGTGCCCAGCTGCAAGGACAGCTGGGAAATGCCGCCCGTTAGCCAGGGTCCCTTGTCAGGAAGGCGACAGGAGCACGGCTGTGGGAAGGCAGCCAGCACTGCCGCTGTGAACGGAAGAATAATTACAGAGTTTCCGCCTTCAGCTGGGGCCAGATCTGACAAGGAAGTGCCAGGTCCCTTGGCCCCTTGCAGCTTCCTGGGAAATGCATTCATTTATTCCACGCCCGGTGCTGACTGAGCGCCCATTGCGCGCTCAGCTCTGGGATGCCTCGGGAACAAGACCTGCTTCTCTCTCTCGCGGCTCCTGTTGGGAGCCTAGAGGAGGCAGCGGTGCTGGAGGCCGGAACGGGCCAGTGGTGGGAGAGGAGGCTGGCAGGGCCTTCCCTGGGCGGGACATGGCCCGTCTGTCAGGGGAGGCTGGGTTATTCTGCAGCAACAAAGAACTCAGCTCTCAAGGGCTCAGAGCCATGTGTCGGTTGGCAGGGAGCTGCCATCTTGAATGTGGTGGTCATTGTGTCCACCAACATCATCAATGTGCAGCTTGGAGCAGCCTCAGGACACTGCTGCTCACAGCTCACTGTCCTGTGGTCACAGCCCCCCCCGCACCCCCCTCCCCCCATGCAGGTGGTCTGGAAGTAGAGCCGTGGCCACCACGCACCGGGATCATTCCGTGCATTTCCTTCCGGGCGTCTTTCTCTGAGTTTGCATGCGTAATAGGTGCCCCGGGAACATACGTTGCATCCTACTATGAAGATCATCCTGCAACTCTTCTCGTTGTCCCTGAAAAAGTATCACACAGCCTCTGTGTTGGGGTGTGTAACTGTTCCATGCTTCTAAGGCCCCACGGTTTATTCTTGGTGCCAGCCTCCATGGGGGCCTGTGAAGGTGTGAGTTTTTGCTATGACTAACAGCCCACGATGGGTGTTCTCACCTGTGCTCATTGTGTGCTGGTTGTCATTTAAGATTTTCAGACACTGAGAATCCATCCTCCAAGGTGACTGTGTCCACAGATGCTCCCACCGGCGGCGTAAGGCGAGTCCCCACATACCGGCCAACAAGCGACATCACACAATTTGCATGTCTTTTTAGGTGACGGGAGATCCCCTTTTGATTTTTTGAATTATAAAAAGTTACCTGCAAAGCATTGAGGCAGTGGAGAAATACGCGTGGAGCACAAGTCATTTCTCCTTTCACACCCCGTTCCAGAGGGAACACTGAGAAAAGCGAACCTTCCAGACTTCTCTTCATGCATGTACACAATAGGCATCATATATGTGTACATATATTAATGCATAAATTTGACCACTATTTTATTTTGCTCTGAAGCTTGCTCTGCCGCCTCCTCTCCCCCTGCCCTCCCCCCTACATGTTTACCATCTCTTATCACACTCGTTTGTATGAAATAAGAAAACCTCTACTGGCAGCTCGGGTTTTCTTTCCCTCATGCTCTGTCTTCTCACACATGCATGGGTGGAGGAGGGGGAGCAGGGAAGTGGATTCCGGGGTTGTGTTTTCTCTTCCCTTCCTGAGTCCGGAGTTGCATGGGGCGAGGGGCCCAGTGTGGAGGGGGAA
>NW_005370500.1:9791-49305 GCF_000412655.1 Myotis brandtii | reverse complement strand
GGGCTGCGGAGGAGGGGGTGTAGGGCAGACAAGAGCCCTCCAGATTCCAGTGGGGACACAAAGCTCTCCGGTGGCAGAATTCAGCAAAATGCTATTAAGGATGAATTTTTTATTGTTCTGTCCTGCAGGCAACTTGGGAAAATGCTGTCATTTCAGCATAAATGAGTCCCTCTGTCTTATTTTATTTTTAAGTGACGCTTTCAGCGCTAGTTCTGACTCTGGAACAGGGAGGCATCCCTGAGGCCCCACAGCAGGGGCGCTGGGAGCAGAGGTAGGAGACCGGCCTCCAGGTGGGCAGGGACACGTGGCTGGCGGATCTGTCCTCCCCTCTCCACCTCCACTCCCCTCCCCTCTCTGCCTCCACTCCTCACCCCACCGAGGGCTAGGGGAGGGAGTTGGAGCAGTCATCTGCTGTGTAACTGCCCAAGGAAAATCAAATAACCCGGATGACAAACCAGCCCAGCAACCATGCATGCCGGCTTCTCGTTCATGCCTGGATTTATTTGCTTACTGACCAGCTCCTATGTGGTGCTTCTTATATGCCAAGCACTGTTCCCAGTGCCTTAGACCGTCATTTACTTACTTTTACAACCACATGGGGTGATGCTTGGCTACCTGGCTGGGTGTAGGGATGGTGCGTGGATATCCATGAAGTTGGTCCGTGGTGTGAGTGCCCAGCCCAGCTTCTGTCATCCCAGGACCCCCATGGCCTCACCTGCTCCCTGAGCCGGAGGCTTTCCCGAGGGAGAAAGCGAGGGAGCATTCTGTCCCCAAGGCCATAAACCATCAGCTACCTGTGTTGTTGTCACATCTTTGTACCCCACCTCCCCCCACCGCCCATGATGGTCCAGCTTTAACACAACCACATCTTGCCCTTAGTGTTGGGGCCACAGCTGCTTCGGGCCCCATGCATACCTGGAGTGGACTCTTAGACGCTCTGGTTTCTCCAGTAGCCACCCCAAAGGGCAGAGCAATGCACCCTAAGAGGATGGGGAGCCGTCAACACCCAGCAGGGCAGAAGTTTGGCCAAGGCGGGGAAGGAGCCAGCAGGTGAATCACTGGCCGCCTTTCTCAGCAGACTGTCCAGGAGTCAAAGACCCCTCTGGCCTCGGTGGACGTCCTGCCTGACCCCGCGGCCAGCTGTGTCTTCCGGACCAGCTGTGGCCTCCCCCCACCGCACTCCCCCCGCTGCCCTGGGACCACACTGCTCAGGTGAGCGGCGTGCGGAGCTCGGCCTCCAGCCCCGCTTTCTGGAGCATCCGCTCAGCCAGGGATCAGGACCCTGCATGCAGCAGCCGCCATGCCCATGGCACGCTCGCGCCAGAGCCTGCCACGCTGCAGGCATATTAGCTCCTCTCGTCCTCTCGGCAGCACGGCCTCTGTGTGGATGAAGAGGCTGTGGCCCCACGGTCGCCACCCGGCTGTGGAGGAACCCGGCTGTGAGCTGTACAACCAGCCCCACTTACTGACGCCTCATGTGGGTTCCATTGTTCAAATGCCAAAGGATCCAGAAATGAGAACACCTTCCCTGCCCCCAGCCTCCTGGCCCATCGTCGGAGCCAATAAGGCACATTTCCTCTCGCCCCCGCTTCTGAGGGCTAATGGGGCTCGGAGATGTGTTTCTGATGCTCTGCCCCGAAGCCCGGGCCCCAGACGGCAGGCAGGTGGGCGATTCCTCCGGAGATGAACCACGAGGCAGAGTGGAGAGCGAGCGATGTGTTTCTGATGCTCTGCCCCGAAGCCCGGGCCCCACACCACAGGCAGGCAGGCGGGCGATTCCTCTGGAGATGAGCCACGAGGCAGAGTGGAGAGCGAGCATGGACAGGGCTCCCTGCTTGAGCGGGGTCTTTCACGTCCCCAAGTACAGCTCTCCAAGGCCCGCTCAGCCCAGACGAGAAAGGTCAGACCTGGAGGCCTAGCTGCTGGAAAGGCCTTGGGTTCCCGGGCTGAGTGATTCTGATTCTGGGGACTTGCCTTTGTTACTAAGGCCGGGTTCGCGCAGCGCCGAGCTGGGTGGCTCGGGTTGGCTGACAGAAAACTCAACCCAAACTGACTTTAGTGATTGAGGAGAGTCCTTGGGACCTGCTGGGACTGCACAGCACGGCCAGGCTGGGCCTCCGTGCCCTCTGTGCCCACGGCGGGGCGTCCTCCTCAGACCGCCCACCTCTGGTTTAAGACGACAGGCAGCGTGCCTTGCTGCTGGCGGCTTCAGGTTTGACATCAGTAGGAAAGAGAAAGTTCATTTCCTGAGAGCTCAAGCCACGGTCCCAGGACTGAGCCCTACTGGCACCAGCAGGCCTGTCTGGGGCTGGGGCCCATCTGGGTGGCAGTGCCTGTGGCCAGACCGGACCTGCTGGCCGCTTGGCTAACTGGTCAGGGCTTGTCCCGAAAGAGGGCATGGGCCATGTTCATCTAGGGTGGCCTGGGTCAGCAAATTAAAATGTAGGGTCCTGCCCTGGCTGGTGTTGCTCAGTGGATAGAGCACTGGCCTGCGGAATGAAGGGTCCCAGGTTCTATTCCAGTCAAGGGCATGTGCCTCAGTTGCAGTCTCAGTGTGTCTCTCTCACACCGATGTTTCTCTCTCTCTGTCTCTCCCTTCCACACGCTCTTAAAATCAATGGAAAAATATCCTTGGGTGAGGATTAACAAACGTAAATACATAAATACATAAATAAATAAATAAATAAAGCAGGGTCTTCAGTTCGACTTGAATTTCTGATAAATAATTAAAGGTTTTCAGTATAAGACTTTTAGTATGTCCCCCATAAATTAAAAAATATATATAATACAGATTATGCTATACATGTAATACCATGTATCCTAATATATATTTACATGTGTATTGAGAGTGTATATAAATGGAAATATATATCTAAGTCTATTTAAACTATTGCTTATCTGACATTCATATGTGGATATCCGTATTTTGCTGGGCAGCCTGGGGACTTTGAGGTCCAGGGAGGCTGGGGCTCAGGGACGCAGGTGGCAGCTTGTCCACTGTCGCGCAGGAAGGAAGTTCCCCCTTGCACGTGGCGAGATTTACAGCAGAAGGTGGGCAAAGGGGTGCTGGTCCACACAGGGGTGAGACGTCACTCATCTGTGGATCGATTGTTCTAACTGCAGATGACAGGGAGCTTTGGCGGCAAGAGCCTCAGCTGCTGGGGTCTCCATGACTAAGCTGAACTTCCTGGAGGGGCGAGGGCCCCCACGCTGCCCCCATCTGAGCAGCAGCCGGCCTGGCAGCAGGCTCTCCATCCACGGCTCCCGATCTTGGAGTCATCTGGACTGCCCCATGGGCACCTGCGCTGGTTTTCCGGGCAGGTGGCCGGATGTGGGAGCCCCATGGCCCCCCTGGGCCCGGAAGTCTTCCAGCTGGACTCAGCGGAAGTCAGCCCCCGGGCACTGGCGGGCCCAGCCCTGGCCTGGAACTAGTCACCTGTGATGAGGTGGGACCTGAGGCAGCTCCGGAATGTCATCACTAAGTTTTAGCTTGACAACTGGCCTGCAGACGAGGTGTCTGCATGGGGACTATTCGTAGCAGCCTCCACCCTGGGCTGCTCTGCCATGCGAGTGGGACTCAATTATGATTAATGACCAGATGGATTGAGACAAGCAGACTTTTAGACTGAACTATGCCAAACAGCCCTAGAGACGATATTCACTCTTCAATCATTCATTTAGTTGTTTGATGGATATTTTTTGAGCAGTAACAATGCACCAGGCAGTGTCGTAGACACTATAGAGACATGACACAGATGCAGTCCCAGTTCACACACAACTTACACAGCATGTAGTTGAATAATTGAACATTCCAAAACACCTACTGGGTGCAGGCAGTGTTCCAGACATTGGAGTGAAAGCTGGGAACAAGGTAGACCCATTTCTATTCCTGACAGAGCTTATAGTCTATGCAGTTGTTTGAACAATGGGTCTTTGGTAAAGAGCCTACTGTGTGTCAGGCGGCATTCTATGCCCTGGGAGAAAGCTGGGAATAAGATAGAACTCACTAAACTCACAATCTATTCAGCCATTCACCTGAATACTCTTTGATAAAGCACCTACTGGGAGCCTCTGAGGAAGGAACTGGGCTTCAGCTATGGAGGGAGGGCCCAGGGATCCCTGGCCTGGGGAGCATGGACACAGGCACCCTGATTGTGGGTAGGGAGGGGTTCAGGGCAAGGAGCATCTTTCCGTGCCTGCCTAGCATTCTTTCCTGAACTCTGGACAAGGTCAGGCACAAGGGGTGGAGGAAATGCCTGCACATGAGGTTGGCAAGTCCCTTAGATTCCTGGAGGCTCAGTTTCCCCATCTGCTAAATGGGCTAATTGTCACCTTTAGATTTCAAAGTTCTGTTGTGGGCATGTGCTTGCCAAGTATTCTACAAATCATTGTTATTTTTACGCGGTTGTATTAGTTTCACAGGGTTGTTGTAACGAAATAGCACAGTGGAGTGGCTTAACATGGGACGTTTCTTCTCTCCTTGGTCTGAAGCTGGGAGGCCGGAATGAGGGTGTGCGCAGGCCAGGCTCCCTCTGAGAGTTCCTGTCTCCTGTGTTTGCTGGCATTCTGTCCCGTGTTGGCTTTTAGGCACATCCTGCCAACCCCTGTGTCTGTCATCTGTGGCGTCTCCCCTCTGTGTTTCTCCTCTCTGTCTTTACGGACTGAATGTGTCCCCTCAGTTCATGTGTTGAAAGCTTAACCCGCATATGATGGCATCTGGAGGTGAGACTTTGGGAGGTGAGCTCATGAGGGCGGAGCCCCATGACGGGATTAAGGCGGCCGTCTACTAGCCAGGAAGTGAGCTCCCATCAGAACCCGCCCGTGTTAGCGCCCTGATCTCGGGCTTCCAGCCTCCAGAGCTGGGAGGGATCAATGTCTGTGGCTTAAACTGCCCCAACTTCGGTCTTTGTTCTGCAGCCCGAGCTGATGGTAAACATCAATGTCTGTCTCTCTTCTTCTGAGGACACCAGTCACACAGGGACAGGGACAGCCCTACTCCAGCGTGCCTCACCCGAACTCCACACTCTAGTTCCAAACAAGATCACGGTTTGAGGCTCCAGGTGGACATGAATTTTTTGGGGGACACTATTCAACCCAGTACACTGGCTGTCTTGCTTGTTGCTTCATCTAGTCCTATAATAACCCGGCGAGGTCAGCCCATTTCTCAGATGAGGAAACTGAGGCTCAGAGGGCCCAAACAGCTTCCAAATGACAAACACAGGACATGCACCCAGACCCTTAGACACCGGGACACGATGGAGAAAGCAGGGAGTGTGCGGGTCCCGAAATTCAGGTCGCCTCTCCAGCTCTGCAACCAACATAATCAGAAAAAAAACAAACAAAAGAGGAAAACAGAAAGAAAACTCAACTTGACTCTGTTTACAACCCTGGGGTCTCTCCTGGGAGTCGAGGAGGAAATGTTAATGTCTTAGGCAGGCAGGCCCTGCTTCTTGTCTAGACACGGAGAAGCGTTCAGAGGCAGACGCTCAGCTGAGACCACGCCGCGCTGCGTCCCCAGAGGAGGGTGTCGTGTACTTTGCCTTTGGAAACAGACAGCGCAGAGGCCCCAGCGCCGCGGAGGCCTTGGCAGCAGCGCTCGGTCACGTTGCAGGGGGACCCGAGAGAGGCTGGCTGGCGTGCGTCTTCTCGCCGGCGACTGAGCTGCTTACAAATCAATGAGGACGGTGATTGCACGAGGGCTTCATCATACTCGAGGCTGGCACCGCTGTGAGAACGAGGCGGCTGTGCAAGAGGATCATTAAACCTGTAATTAGCTTTCAGAAACACTGGGCAGGGAGGGGGAGGGGATGGGGTCGGGTTGGCGGTTCGTGTTGTTTTGCCTTGTTTCTCTCTTATTTGCCACCTGGGGAGCTAAGCAGGCGGGGGTCCTGGGTTGTGGAAGCCAGAACGGGAGCACCAGGCCCACCCTCCTCTAAGCCGTGCGCCCTTCAGCCGCCGCTTCCCTTCTGTGTCAGCTTCCTCCTTTATAAGTGGGCTCCGGCGCCAGGGGCTCGCCGAGTTGGTAGAATTGGTCTCTTCGACCTTAAAGTTTGCACAGGACCCAGACTGGAGGTCAGTGGGCGAGGCCAGGAGGCAGCTGTGGCCGTTAAGGAGCGCCCATCATGTGGTCAGCACCAAGCAGTTCTCCCGCCTGCAGATGGGGAAATTGAGGCTCAGAGCCAGGTGGGGACCAGAGTTGCCCGGAGGCTCTCCCACGAATCTGACTCCCCAAACCTTCCCGGCACCGACTGCCTGGGCCAATGCTGCCGGAACCTGGTGGCGTCACTGAGCCGCCAGGGCGGAGTAGAGGAGAGCAGCGACCCTGCGCTTCCCCCGAAACCTCCATGGCAGAGCGCCCAGGGAGCCGCTGAGGTGGGCCAGGTGCCATTACCTGTTCAGTCTGCTGTGGGCTTTTCCTTCTCCCTGGTGCCCACACCTGGAGTGGTGTCCCGCCTTGTCTGAGCAGTGGTGGCAGAAGGGGCATCAGAATGTCAGGGTCACATGCCAGGCCCGGTGTTGAGTCATTCCTTTATTTTACACCAGGGGCCCAGTGCACGAATTCGTGCACCTTGAATGGAATTGTGATCTGCAAGGCTGCAGTGGGCACAGGGGTGGGTCTTGGCCCATCCTCCACACCCCTGCTGGGGCCCTCCTGCCACAGTCCCTGGTCCCCTCTCTGCTGGCAGCCCTGCTCCTGTTGCCACCACTCCCATGCACTGACGGCGCGAGCCCCACTGGCTCACACCTGCTGATGGTGCAGAGCGATTGGGGCTGGCACCAGCAGCGGGTGTGAGTGGGGCAGGTGGGTGTGAGCCATCAGTGGGTGTGAGCAGTGGCTGCTACCCCGATCGCCCCTCAGGTGCAGGGGGAGGTGGAGAAACCCTCAGGGGCGATCAGGCCGGCAGCCGCCGTTCACACCCTCTGATGGCACAGAGCGATCGGCACCAGCGCTGGGTGCCTGCAGTGGGTGTGAGCAGCGGCTCCAGCGCCAGCTGCAGGTGTGAGCAGGGCCGGCGCCAGCAGTGTGTGCAAGCACCAGCGGGACCACGGCGCGCAGGAGCAAAGAATTTCCAGTAACCACCAGAGGCTCGCCCTGATGATAGTGACAGGCGCCCCACCTTGGTCTGGCACCCGCTCACCTGCTCCACCATTTCGCTGTGGCCAACGCCCACCATGTTCTGCGCACCCCCCTGGTGGTCAGCATACATCATAGCGACCAGTGTTCAGTTGTTCGTTTGTTTGGTTGTTCTGCTGTTCAGTCTATTTGCATATTAGCCTTTTATCATATAGGATTATTTGTTGCCCAAACCACGTGCCGCCTTTCTTCCAACATAACTATGAGCACCTCCAAAATGCTGGCCGAGCACCACCCACACTGCTGGGGCTGGGGCGCCCCACCGCTGCCAGGCACTTACTGTTAGCTCTGTGCTCAGGACCTCTCAGCCCGATCCTCGGAGGGAGCAATGCCATCGTCCCATTTCACAGGCGGTGAGAGTGAGGACTGGTGAGGCGAGGGCGGATGGCAGAATAACGGCCCCCGACAGTGACCTCTGAACCCGGGGACACGTCATGTCTCGGGGCAAAGGGAGATGAGAGCTGCCGGTGGCATGAAAGTCACTAATCAGCGGACCTGAGCCGGGGAGAGGATCCTGGCGTGTCAGGCGTCCGTGGAGCACAGGCTGGTCACCGGTGAAAGAGGTGCAGGACAGCCACCGTGTCAGCGATGCGACGCGAGGCAGACTTGCAGCCGTTGCTGGCTTTGATCCGCCCAGACCAGGGATGTGGGAAAAAGCAAAGAAATGGATCCCCCCGGGGCTTCCAGAAGGAACGCACCTGCTGACACCTGGGCTTTAGCCCCATGACACCCATTTTGGGCTTCTGACCTTTGGACCTTTAAGAAAATAAATTGTGCTGCTTACGTGTGTGGACGTTTGTCATGGCAGTCACAGCCCACGGGTACGGCTGCTCATCCTCGGGCACACACGCAGCGGATGGTTGGCTGGATTCACACTCAGGCTCAGCGACTGGGTTGGAGACGGGCACGTGACGAAGAATGGCAAGTCTGCAGCCCTCCTGGGAGTCCCGTCGGAACAAACGGGAAAGGACAGCTGTCCTGCCCTCCGGGAGGCCAAGGGGGAGGTGAGTCTGGAGGCGTCCCCACTAGGTAAACATCTGTCTGAATGACAGAAGCTGGGGTGACAGGACAACAAGAGGGTGACATTCGCCCTAGCCGGTTTGGCTCACTGGATGGAGCGTCGGCCTGGGGACTGAAGAGTCCCGGGTTCGATTCCGGTCAAGGACATGTACCTTGGTTGCAGGCACATCCCCAGTGGGGGGTGTGCAGGAGGCAGCTGATCGATGCTTCTCTCTCATTGATGTTTCTGGCTCTCTATCCCTCTCCCTTCCTCTCTGTAAAAAATCAATAAAATATATATTTAAAAAAAAAAGGAGGGTGACATTGCTGGAGGCCCTGGGTACCACCGTGCCTGACCACCAACGGCTTTCCACTCCAGGAAACGATAAACGTTGGCTCGGCAGAGGACCAAGTTCATAGTTTCTCCTGTGCAAATGCCCCCTTCCCGGTTCTCAGAGACGAGCTGAAATCAGACGCTGAGGCTAGAATCACATGCTTCACAGCGGTCCAGCCCCGGGCAGCCTCTTTCCTTTGCTTTATGCTTTTCACACGGAGGCACCGAGGGGGAAGGTGACTTACCCAAGGCCACAGAGCGGTGAGAGACCGTGGAGACTCAAATCTGGGTCTCCACCCCCCGCACCTCCCTTTGTCCCTGTAGTTCCACAGGAAGGGGCTCCGGTGTGTGACGTCGGGCGCTTTTCCCGCTGACGGGACTCACCAAGAGCCGGGCCTGTCCAGCCTCGAGTCCGCACACTCGTGAGGTGGCTCTCGTTCGCTTATGGGCGAGGCCTGAGAAGTCAGCATCTGGCTGAGCCACTCTCCAGCCCAGGATTCGTCTGGAAGTCATTTGTGGGGCCTGCCCCTCTGGTTAGCTGTGGTCGTGCAGTTAATATTTCCCAGGCGAGGCGTTCTTCCTGGGCCCCGGGCTCTCTGCCCCCTCAGGGCTCTGCGAAGAGAGGAATGTGCCACAGGCAGGTCGCCCTGGCTCACCTGACGGGTACCTGCCCCGCTCAGGGGGACCGATGGCTCCAATACAGTGCAGTCACAGCCACTCTCCGACCCAGGTGGGTGCTATCAACCGCCAGGTGTGTCCAGGGCAGGCTCCCGCTGGTCCTCTGCTTCCTCCCTTTTCTCATCTCCGTCTGCTGTTGCTTCCGTGGGCAGCCCCGCCATGCTCATTGCTGAGGCCCACCCCCGCTTCCTGCAAGCTGGTCCGAGCAGACGCCCGGTCTCTGATCCTGAGCCAGAAACTCACTGAGCACTTGCCAGGTGCCAGGACGTTGCAGATCATGTTAGTTCAATGGCACCCCATGCAGTTGGTACAACTCATGTCCCATTTTAGACACTGGAGGTGCAGAGTGGCCACCTTTGGGCAGCACGGCTGGGAAGAGCCACCGGGGGGACAACAGTAGCATGAATCTTTTTGTCCGTCTTACTGTTGAGGTAACCGAGGCCCAGAATGGCGAACTGACCTGCTCAAAGGCACACAGCAAAGGAGTGGCCTGTTTTCTGACTCCCGGTTCTCTCTCTCTCCCCTAGGGCTCCACGGGCTCCAAGGGCACCAGGCTATGTGTGGCACATGGATGGACCTTCACCATGGGCCACCATGGGTCCCTTCGGGAACCTGCCATGGCCAAGGTGATTGAAAACCCTCCCTGGTCATGGGAGCTTGTCCTCCAGTGAGAGGTCCTGTCCAGCCCATGGATCGATCACAGTGACACCCCCATCTGCCCCAGTCTGACCCCCAGGAACTTCAGTGGCTCCTGCGGGGTGGGGGGGGGGGAGGGTCAGTGGAGTAGCTTAGCTGGATGCATCGCTTGAAGCTTTAAAACAGGTTCCATTCTAGGCACAGCCTCTCCTTCCCAGAGGGAAGGCTGCTTTCTCAAGTCTTTGAAAGTGAGCAGAGCGGACTTCATTCAACCACAGTTCATTGTGCGTCTGGTATAGTCCAGGCATTGCAGTAGGCGATGGGAAGGTGGCATCAAGATAAAACCTGAACAAGGAGGAGGAGGCAGCCATGTCCATATTTGAAGACAAGTTCTGAAGGGCTCCAGGCAGAAAGCATGGCACGTGCAAAGGCCCTGAGGTGGGAATGAGCTTGTCTCACGGAGAAACCAGAAGGTCAGTGAAGCGGGGGAGGGTGGTAGGAGATGAGGTGGAAGAGACAGTCCTTCTTAGAGAGAGACGTAACCAATCAATGGCATATTTTGCAACCCAAATACCCAGTTGCCATTGGGCAAGGGGGAGGGCGAAGGGAACTTAGGTGTGTGCATGTCAACTGTGTGCCATCTACAGCCTTTCACGCCACCCTCGCGGAAAGGGGAAGCGAGAGCTCCCGTTGTGCCCATTGAACAGGCGAGGAGCCTGAGGCTCAAGGAGGTGGAACTGCCCAAGGAAGCCGTTACTGTCCAGGCTGGTCTCTGAGGGGCCTGTGGGCTGAGAAGGCTGGGCTCTTTGTTAAACACAGGAAGCCCAGGGAGGGACTCGCAGCATCTTAGCTTTCCTCTGAGTCACATGGCCATACATTTTGGAAACTCTGGGAGGCGTCAGCCCCTACAGTCCCAGGAGCCGCTTCCATAGTGGCTCGCTCTGGATTTCCGCCAGCCTCCTCGCTCAGGCCGGGCGGGGATCTGGGAAGAATGCAGCTGCAGGCTTTTCGGAGAGTCTGGAAAGCTGTGCTCGCCAGGAAGGAACTGAAAGCGGGCGCTGTTTGGGCAGCACGGCCAGATCCGCTCCCAACTGGCTAGACGAGGCCTGGCGCCTGCGAGCTCTGGCTCCTGGCCCGGGAGGGCTGCCTGCACGTCGCTGGGGGCTGTCACCCACGAAGCTTCCTCGAGCCGGGCCTGGTGGCATCTGGGGTCTCCCGGGCACTGCTCTGTGCAGGCTCAGGTGCGATGGGACTCAGGACCACCTGTTCAGGAGCTTGTCTCAGTTGAAGTCCAGCATCTGTCCTTGGCACCGAGGCTGCCAGGGGCAGGACTGATGAAGTCTTTTCTCATGAAGCTCATGACGCACTGGAGAGCCACACACCACACAGAGAAACAAACATACCACCTATAAGTGACAAATGACGGGGGACTAGGGTGGCAGGGAGGAGGGGTCGGAGAAGAACACAGTGAGGAGGTGGCTTTGAGAGACCTGAGTGGGGACAGAAGATCCCGGGAAGGATAGGATGGCAGGGCCTCACGCACCACCTTAGTGCTACCTACCAGCTGTGCCCTCCCGGGGGCCCATTTCACAGGCCAGGAAACTGAGGCAAAGAAAACCTAAGCAACTTGCCAAGGTCATACAGCTGAGGAACAGGACAGGTGAGACTCGAACCCAAGCCCCCTCCCTCCAGGGCCTGCACACATAACCACTAGGCTACACTGCCCCTTGAAGATACTGATCCCCACTGTAGCCCGTGGCTCCAAACGGAGGTCCTGTGCACATCCGAAGACCAAAGGAAGGTGGCACTGGGCACTACAGCCTGACTGATGGACAGCCGTGCCCATCCCCTCCTGGCCCCACCCCTGCCAAGGGTCCCCACCATTTCTGGGCGCTCTCGATGGGGGCCTTGAGCAGGCTCACTGGACTGCAGTTGCCCACACATGTGGCCAAGGGCTGGATGTTTCCTCTCGTGTGTCAGTCCCGGGGGTGGTCCCACTGCGCGCGGCTCTGAAGCTCCCGGGACACATGACTCCTTCGAGTTCCGCCTGGCCAGGCCGGCTAGGTCCGGCTCCCTGCAGTGTCTGTCGCTACACCCCTTTCTGGACACTGCCAGTGTCTGTCCTCTCACTGTGGACGAGTACCAAGAAGGCCCAGGCCACGAGGAGCGCTGGGCTGGCGTCACCACACAGCGTCGCCCCGACCCCCCAGCGTCTCCCCACAGAGTCCCCTCTGCCCGCCTGAGGAGCCACTGGCATGTCTCCCTGATGCCACCGCGGGAACAGCAGTGCCCAGGCTGCGGCTCTTCCCCAGAGGCCTCCCGAGCCCTGTTCCCTGGTTGCCAGGCTGGTTTGTGCTTCTGGGAGAGGCAGGGGCGAGGCCCGCTGCTCAGCTCTGTGCTGGCCTTTCCGAGGCTCGCAGCACAAACTGATGCCGTGGGCCCCAGTGACCTGTCTCACAGGATCACGCCTGCTTCTGGCCTTTAAGTGGCTGCCCACGGCCCACCCATCCCTACCCCTGAGCCCCAAGCGTTTCTTCCAGCTCTGGCTCACACCACAACCACCGTCTCAGGAACATCCCAAGCTGGCCTGTCTCTGGGCGGCCCAAGCCTGTGCTGGCGGAGGGGTGGCTCAGGCACTGCCCAGCCCAGCCAGCCCCAAAGGCCCCTTCCTTTGGGCCAGGGGCCAGCAGCAGCCAGCGGGCCGGAGAAGAGGAGGATGGAGGGAGGGCTCCCGGCAGCCGGTGCAGCAGAAAAAGGAGAAGCACAGCTTGTTGCCTGAAACTCAGACAGGAAAAGCATCGACTCGTTTCCTCCCTCCCGCCTTTATTCTTCTTTCCAAAGCAATCGCTAAGGGGTGGGGGGGGGGAGGGTCAGTGGAGTAGCTTAGCTGGATGCATCGCTTGAAGCTTTAAAACAGGTTCCATTCTAGGCACAGCCTCTCCTTCCCAGAGGGAAGGCTGCTTTCTCAAGTCTTTGAAAGTGAGCAGAGCGGACTTCATTCAACCACAGTTCATTGTGCGTCTATTATAGTCCAGGCATTGCAGTAGGCGATGGGAAGGTGGCATCAAGATAAAACCTGAACAAGGAGGAGGAGGCAGCCATGTCCATATTTGAAGACAAGTTCTGAAGGGCTCCAGGCAGAAAGCATGGCACGTGCAAAGGCCCTGAGGTGGGAATGAGCTTGTCTCACGGAGAAACCAGAAGGTCCGTGAAGTGGGGGAGGGTGGTAGGAGATGAGGTGGAAGAGACAGGCCTTCTTAGAGAGAGACGTAACCAATCAATGGCATATTTTGCAACCCAAATACCCAGTTGCCATTGGGCAAGGGGGAGGGCGAAGGGAACTTAGGTGTGTGCATGTCAACTGTGTGCCATCTACAGCCTTTCACGCCACCCTCGCGGAAAGGGGAAGCGAGAGCTCCCGTTGTGCCCATTGAACAGGCGAGGAGCCTGAGGCTCAAGGAGGTGGAACTGCCCAAGGAAGCCGTTACTGTCCAGGCTGGTCTCTGAGGGGCCTGTGGGCTGAGAAGGCTGGGCTCTTTGTTAAACACAGGAAGCCCAGGGAGGGACTCGCAGCATCTTAGCTTTCCTCCGAGTCACATGGCCACACATTTTGGAAACTCTGGGAGGCGTCAGCCCCGACAGTCCCGGGAGCCGCTTCCATAGCGACTCGCTCTGGATTTCCGCCAGCCTCCTCGCTCAGGCCGGGCGGGGATCTGGGAAGAATGCAGCTGCAGGCTTTTCGGAGAGTCTGGAAAGCTGTGCTCGCCAGGAAGGAACTGAAAGCGGGTGCTGTTTGGGCAGCACGGCCAGATCCGCTCCCAACTGGCTAGACGAGGCCTGGCGCCTGCGAGCTCTGGCTCCTGGCCCGGGAGGGCTGCCTGCACGTCGCTGGGGGCTGTCACCCACGAAGCTTCCTCGAGCCGGGCCTGGTGGCATCTGGGGTCTCCCGGGCACTGCTCTGTGCGGGCTCAGGTGCGATGGGACTCAGGACCACCTGTTCAGGAGCTTGTCTCAGTTGAAGTCCAGCATCTGTCCTTGGCACCGAGGCTGCCAGGGGCAGGACTGATGAAGGCTTTTCTCATGAAGCTCATGATGCACTGGAGAGCCACACACCACACAGAGAAACAAACATACCACCTATAAGTGACAAATGACGGGGGACTAGGGTGGCAGGGCAAGGAAGCCGTTACTGGCCAGGCTGGTCTCTGAGGGGCCTGTGGGCTGAGAAGGCTGGGCTCTTTGTTAAACACAGGAAGCCCAGGGAGGGACTTGCGGCATCTTAGCTTTCCTCTGAGTCACATGGCCATACATTTTGGAAACTCTGGGAGGCGTCAGCCCCTACAGTCCCAGGAGCCGCTTCCATAGTGGCTCGCTCTGGATTTCCGCCAGCCTCCTCGCTCAGGCCGGGCGGGGATCTGGGAAGAATGCAGCTGCAGGCTTTTCGGAGAGTCTGGAAAGCTGTGCTCGCCAGGAAGGAACTGAAAGCGGGCGCTGTTTGGGCAGCACGGCCAGATCCGCTCCCAACTGGCTAGACGGGGTGGGGGGGGGGGAGGGTCAGTGGAGTAGCTCAGCTGGATGCATCGCTTGAAGCTTTAAAACAGGTTCCATTCTAGGCACAGCCTCTCCTTCCCAGAGGGAAGGCTGCTTTCTCGAGTCTTTGAAAGTGAGCAGAGCGGACTTCATTCAACCACAGTTCATTGTGCGTCTGGTATAGTCCAGGCATTGCAGTAGGCGATGGGAAGGTGGCATCAAGATAAAACCTGAACAAGGAGGAGGAGGCAGCCATGTCCATATTTGAAGACAAGTTCTGAAGGGCTCCAGGCAGAAAGCATGGCACGTGCAAAGGCCCTGAGGTGGGAATGAGCTTGTCTCACGGAGAAACCAGAAGGTCCGTGAAGTGGGGGAGGGTGGTAGGAGATGAGGTGGAAGAGACAGGCCTTCTTAGAGAGAGACGTAACCAATCAATGGCATATTTTGCAACCCAAATACCCAGTTGCCATTGGGCAAGGGGGAGGGCGAAGGGAACTTAGGTGTGTGCATGTCAACTGTGTGCCATCTACAGCCTTTCACGCCACCCTCGCGGAAAGGGGAAGCGAGAGCTCCCGTTGTGCCCATTGAACAGGCGAGGAGCCTGAGGCTCAAGGAGGTGGAACTGCCCAAGGAAGCCGTTACTGTCCAGGCTGGTCTCTGAGGGGCCTGTGGGCTGAGAAGGCTGGGCTCTTTGTTAAACACAGGAAGCCCAGGGAGGGACTCGCAGCATCTTAGCTTTCCTCCGAGTCACATGGCCACACATTTTGGAAACTCTGGGAGGCGTCAGCCCCGACAGTCCCGGGAGCCGCTTCCATAGCGACTCGCTCTGGATTTCCGCCAGCCTCCTCGCTCAGGCCGGGCGGGGATCTGGGAAGAATGCAGCTGCAGGCTTTTCGGAGAGTCTGGAAAGCTGTGCTCGCCAGGAAGGAACTGAAAGCGGGCGCTGTTTGGGCAGCACGGCCAGATCCGCTCCCAACTGGCTAGACGAGGCCTGGCGCCTGCGAGCTCTGGCTCCTGGCCCGGGAGGGCTGCCTGCACGTCGCTGGGGGCTGTCACCCACGAAGCTTCCTCGAGCCGGGCCTGGTGGCATCTGGGGTCTCCCGGGCACTGCTCTGTGCAGGCTCAGGTGCGATGGGACTCAGGACCACCTGTTCAGGAGCTTGTCTCAGTTGAAGTCCAGCATCTGTCCTTGGCACCGAGGCTGCCAGGGGCAGGACTGATGAAGGCTTTTCTCATGAAGCTCATGATGCACTGGAGAGCCACACACCACACAGAGAAACAAACATACCACCTATGAGTGACAAATGACGGGGGACTAGGGTGGCAGGGAGAAGGAGGGGTCGGAGAAGAACACAGTGAGGAGGTGGCTTTGAGAGACCTGAGTGGGGACAGAAGATCCCGGGAAGGATAGGATGGCAGGGCCTCACGCACCACCTTAGTGCTACCTACCAGCTGTGCCCTCCCGGGGGCCCATTTCACAGGCCAGGAAACTGAGGCAAAGAAAACCTAAGCAACTTGCCAAGGTCATACAGCTGAGGAACAGGACAGGTGAGACTCGAACCCAAGCCCCCTCCCTCCAGGGCCTGCACACATAACCACTAGGCTACACTGCCCCTTGAAGATACTGATCCCCACTGTAGCCCGTGGCTCCAAACGGAGGTCCTGTGCACATCCGAAGACCAAAGGAAGGTGGCACTGGGCACTACAGCCTGACTGATGGACAGCCGTGCCCATCCCCTTCTGGCCCCACCCCTGCCAAGGGTCCCCACCATTTCTGGGCGCTCTTGATGGGGGCCTTGAGCAGGCTCACTGGACTGCAGTTGCCCACACATGTGGCCAAGGGCTGGATGTTTCCTCTCGTGTGTCAGTCCCGGGGGTGGTCCCACTGCGCGCGGCTCTGAAGCTCCCGGGACACATGACTCCTTCGAGTTCCGCCTGGCCAGGCCGGCTAGGTCCGGCTCCCTGCAGTGTCTGTCGCTACACCCCTTTCTGGACACTGCCAGTGTCTGTCCTCTCACTGTGGACGAGTACCAAGAAGGCCCAGGCCACGAGGAGCGCTGGGCTGGCGTCACCACACAGCGTCGCCCCGACCCCCCAGCGTCTCCCCACAGAGTCCCCTCTGCCCGCCTGAGGAGCCACTGGCATGTCTCCCTGATGCCACCGCGGGAACAGCAGTGCCCAGGCTGCGGCTCTTCCCCAGAGGCCTCCCGAGCCCTGTTCCCTGGTCGCCAGGCTGGTTTGTGCTTCTGGGAGAGGCAGGGGCGAGGCCCGCTGCTCAGCTCTGTGCTGGCCTTTCCGAGGCTCGCAGCACAAACTGATGCCGTGGGCCCCGGTGACCTGTCTCACAGGATCACGCCTGCTTCTGGCCTTTAAGCAGCTGCCCAGGGCCCACCCATCCCTATCCCTGAGCCCCAAGCGTTTCTTCCAGCTCTGGCTCACACCACGACCACCGTCTCAGGAACACCCCAAGCTGGCCTGTCTCTGGGCGGCCCAAGCCTGTGCTGGCGGAGGGGTGGCTCAGGCACTGCCCAGCCCAGCCAGCCCCAAAGGCCCCTTCCTTTGGGCCAGGGGCCAGCAGCAGCCAGCGGGCCAGAGAAGAGGAGGATGGATGGAGGGCTCCCGGCAGCCGGTGCAGCAGAAAAAGGAGAAGCACAGCTTGTTGCCTGAAACTCAGACAGGAAAAGCATCGACTCGTTTCCTCCCTCCCGCCTTTATTCTTCTTTCCAAAGCAATCGCTAAGCTTTTTCCATTTCCAGCCCCCAAAGCTCAGGACATCCTTTATCAGGTTGGGTTTGGCTGTAGATCAACTCCAGTCATGCTTGGTTCTGTTAGGCACTCTGTCTCACCTACCAGGTTGGGGTCTCTCAGGTTTGGGGTCTCCGCCCTTTGCCCAACTGCACCTGTGCTGCAGGGTGGGTAGAGGGAAACCCTGAGCATGAGCTCCTGGGGGGTTGGGGCTACCGCTGGTTTGACCTGCTCTTGGTGGCACCGTGGCTGCTTGGTTTTAAGGAGCCAAAGGTCACAAGGTCACTGGGTGACGGTGGGAAAGCTGCAGCGGCCCTTCCGTTCTCGGTCCGAGGAGGCACTTTGTCATCGCGTCCTCTCCGGAATCTCCGCCAGAAATATGCGACATTAAGATGCAAAGCTATCACACTGCAGCCGAAAAACACGGTATTTTCCCACCATGACTTTTCTCTTCCATCACCAAGAAAAGGGAAGCATAAAATCCAGCAGGCACTCTGCCTCCTGGAGCGGCATCTGCCGGGTTTCCGACGCGTGGCCTCTGTTCAGGTCCAGGGCTCTCTCCGTGTGGGGGCTCCGCCTCATGCAATGGGAAACCCATTGTGTTTAATTAGGTTGTACTAGGAGGGAACAGCCAGGCCAACGGAAGAGCCGCGATGCATATTCGAGGAACTTACAAAAGCAGTATCAGGAAGCTCACTGTTATTGCTGGTGAGAAGAGCAAAAGTCATCTGTGTTGTGTTCAGATGACTGGAGAGGCCCCGAGGACTGTCCCTTCTCTAAGGCGCTGAGTTTTGATTGGGTCCTGGCTCCCTCCAGCCTCTGGGCTGCCTCCTCTCAGAATGGAGGGACCTTATCGCAGGCCGTTATCTGGAGAAATTCCTTGCGCTTCGGTGCCCGGTGTGGGAGCAGATATGTTCATGCCTCATTTTCTTGGGGCACGTGGTTCAAAGACAGCCCGAGGGTCTGAAGCCCAGGGTAAAGGAAGCCACTCATCATGCTGCCTGTCTCCGTGGGCCATGGTTTAGGGCCTGCAAGAAAGTAACTGAAAGATGCCGGCTGGGATATAACCGCACAGTCCAAGTTCAAGGTTAACTACTTCCTGACAGTCGGGAAAGCTGCCAGGCCGGGGGAAGAAACCGACTGTCTCCAGCCTGAACGTACGTGAACCTGCCTTGTCCTCACAGACGTGCACAGGGTTTCTCGGATACCCACCCGCTTCTCTGAGAACAAGGACTCCTGTTCAGCCATTAGACCAATTTCTGGACCAAGGACCCTAAGAGAAGACCCTCACCTCACCTCACCTCCTCTGTGTCTTTATTTCCCGACAGTAAAATGAGGGGTAAGAGGAGGTAACTGAGTATTAGTTCACATGTCATTCCTCAAATGTTTATTTCCAAGCACCGGAGAGAAAAATAAAGGAATAAGACATGTCCCTGTCCTCCAGGAGCAAGGGCCTGCGGGAGCAGAGCCTGAGGCCAGGATGGGGGACTGAAGGTGCCGGCCCAGGGCGGGTGAGCGAGGCAGCCAGGCAGGTGTGACCTGCAGGGGCCCTGGCTGCCAAGCCCGGACACACTGAGGGTGGACACCCACAGGGGTGCTCACTGAGCACAAGAACTTCACTGGAACTTCACGGGGGACACACACCTGTGAGGAGCCCCCGGAGAAAGAGCGGAGAAGGAATTCTGCCCGGCTGCCTTGTCCCCCTGGGAATGAGCACCTTCCAGGTTCCTCACCCAGCACCTCGGTGGCTGCTCGGAAGCCAGCGGCCCCGCCCCCGCCTCCGCCATGTGGGGCTTCATCCACGGATGAAGCTGAAGATGTGGGTGGTGAAGCGTTGTGCTGCCCACGAGGGCAGGAAGGGTGCCTGGCAATCCGAGGAGGTGCGCCAGGTTTTCGACCCGATTCAGGAAGACGGACCAGTCACAGGGCAGGGGCGTGTGAAAGGGGGCGGGACAGTGCAGAGGGAGCGGACGCAGTGTCCACCCTCGAAGTCGCCACGTCCGTGGGGCACAGCAGACTGGCTCCAGGAAGGAGTGTGTATCCCGACACCAGAAAGGTGAGGAGGACTTGGCCAGAGGGAGGATGTGGGGTGGGGACAGTGTCTGGGCAGCTGGCCCACGAAGGCGAAACCTGAGGCTGGGGAGAGCATGGGCTGGGAGGAGCCTGGAGATTCGGGGGCAAGAGCTGGGACAGGCAGGGCCTGTCAGCGGCTCGGGCTGGATTTTACTCCCAGGACAGTGGGGAGCTCCCTCCCGCATCCAGCCTGGCCCACGGCTGTCTGCTTCTCTTTCACTTTTCCTCACTTTCTCTGTCCTGTTCCTCCCTCCTTCCTCCTGGGCAGGGAGCCGAGAACTGGCAGCCTCCTCCGCTGCTGGCCGAGCAGCAGCAAAAAGGAGGGCAGGGGGGTGGGCATGGGCGGCCGGCTCTGCTGTCCCCAGAAGGGCCCCTCCTGGCTGGTGGGCTAAGGAAAGCCCTCGATGTGAGACCAGCCAGCCTCCGGTGGGAGACCTGGGGATGGGGCGTGTGTGGGGCCTGTCGTGGTGTCCCAGGGCCTCCCTGAGCACAGATCCACCTGATGGCTGTCCTTCAGAGTCGCCCAGCAGAATCTCCCCTCTCATTTCTCTGGTAGCTTCAGGGATTGGATCAGCAATGGACATGTGACCCAAACTGGGCCAATCAGAAGTCCAAGACTGAGGCTCTGAGCTGCTGCCTGAATGAATGAATGAGGAGGTCCCAACTGGCCAAGATGCCCATCTCTGAGTGTGACAGGCAGAAGCGTGGCCCCCAAAGATGTGCATGTCCTAACCCCCAGAACCTGCGAATGTCACCTTAAATGGCAAAAGGGACTTCGCACATGTGATTACCTTTAGGATCTTGTGACGGGGACGTTATCCTGGGTTATCTGGTCGGGCCATGTATTCACAGGGTCTTTATAAGAGGGAGATGGGAGGGTCGGAGAGAGAAGAGATGTGAGGCCGGAAGCAGAGGTGTGAGTGATGCCGCCGGTGTCTGAAGACGTTGGAAAGAGCCAGGCACCAAGGATGCAGTGGCCTCTGGAAGACGCCGCAGCAAGAGAGATGTGAGGCCGGAAGCAGAGGTGTGAGTGATGCCACCGGTGTCTGAAGAGCCAGGCACCAAGGACGCAGTGGCCTCTGGAAGACACTGCAGCAAAGAAACGGATTCTCCCCTGGCACCGCCAGCAGGAACCCAACCCAGGTTACACCTTCGTTTTGGTCCAGTGAGACCCGTCTCAGACGGCTGCCCTCCAGGCCTGTACGGGAGTAAATCTGAATGCCATAAGCCACTGGCCTTAGTAATCGGTCAGAGCAGCAAAGGGAACAAGGACAGTGGGAGCCCCTTCATTGCAGAGTAACGACAAGCGCCCCTCGTCAGAGAGCTGGGGCTTGCACCACTTGCAGGGTTCTGGGGGGACGCCTTCTTCCTGTGTAACACACAGGAAGCGCGTCCTGATCGTGAGTATGTTTGCACACACCTGTGTAATCTCTGCCCGCATCTAACACAGACCATTTCTAGCCTCCCAGTTGTCCATTAACACTCCCCTCACCCCACAAAAGGTACCCTCTGTCCTGATGGATGTCTGTGACCACCAGGCACTTTGGCCTGTGCTCCTGGGTCCTGCCACCCATGGAATTTTATTTTTTTGTGTCTGGCTCCCTGCACTTGGAGAGGCCTCGTGCTGCTGTGTGTGTCACTCATTGGTGCCGGCAGTATTGCGTTGTACGGATGAATCACATTCTCCTGTTGATGTACGTTTGGGTTGTTTTCAGTTGAGGCTGTTAAGGATGACACTGCTGCAAACATTCGCGTGCACGTCTTTGTCTAGACAGATGCACTCATTTCCAGCAGGAAGACCCTCCGCGTGAAATTGCTGTGTCGTAGGGTCGCTGTATGTTTGTCGTAATTCTTTCTTGGATTAATCTCTCACTGGTTGCATTTCATCGTGAAGAAGTTCCATTTTCTTCCAAAAAAACTCTAGTCAGGGAGTCTTCTTCGTGGGTGTGAGACCCCTGAGTGCTCTCGCATCTTCCTGCTGAGTTGGTGTGAGGTCTGGACTGTTCGTAATGCTTCCAGAGCTTTGTGGGAGCTGTTAGCTGCTTTCTGCGCCGCGTGTTGCTGCGGAGACGTCTGAGGTCAGTGTGCCATTACCCTGCTTTTCCGTGACTTGTTGTCTGACTCAATGTTTAAAGTCCTCTATCTTTGAAATGCAATCGTCCCATTAGGAAATGTCTCAGTGTTGAGCATTTTTCATAAAATTTTCTTGGAATATAATGAGAGTTTTTTAATGTAATTTATAAGAGGGTTTTCTTCATTTCAGGGAAGTTTTCTGCTTCGTGGTTTTGGATCCATGGTCCTTGCCGGGCTCTGTAATTCAGGGACACCTCACGCTCTTCATTGGCGGCCTTAGCTTTGCTCAGCTTTAATTCTTTGCCTCTTTCAGGTTTAGTACTCATTTTATCTCCAGCCTTTTTTCTATGTTAAATAATCAGATTTCCAACTGTAGCTGCTGTGTTCTTTGTCATTTAAAATTTTATTTTTTAGTAATGCAGTGATGTTATTTTTGTTTTTAATCTGTTTTCTTAGGCCAGTTTTTAAAAATATTAAATAGGATTTTTTTTTGTTTTCATCATTTTGTCTTTGAGCATTTGTTTAATAGAATGAATAATTTTAACTAATGTTTTCTATAGAGTGAAGCAACTGGGAGAAATTATCTTCTGTTTCTGGAGACACGTTTTCTTCCTAATTGGGCTTTTGTTTTTGTATACCTCTTCCTTCCTTTCCTATTTTGTTCTTCCTTCCCCCCACTCCCTTCCCTCCCTCCTTTCCTCCCTTCCTCCCTTCCTTCCTTTCTTCCTTCCTCTTCCCTCTCTTCCACCATCCCTCCCTCTACCTCTACCCTCTCCCTATTGTAAGTTTTCTTACTCCGAAGTCTGCTCTGTCTGAATTAAAATAACTACATCTCCCCTGGCTCAGTGGTTAGAGCATCAGCCTGTGCACTGAAGGGTCACGGGTTCGATTCCTGGTCAAGGGCATGTACCTGGGTTGCAGGTTTGACCCCTGGCCCCATCAGGCCACATGCGGGAGGCAACCAATCAATGTGTTTCTCTCGCGTCAATGTTTCTCTCTCTCCTCTCTCCCTTTCTTTCTCCCCCTCCTTCCCCTTCCCTTCCATTCTCTCTGAAAATCAATGGAAAAAAATATCCTCAGGTGAGGTTTAACAACAACAATGAAAAATAGCTACGTCTGCCTTCTTTTGATTATTGTTAGCATGGTATATCTTTCTCCACTTCTTTATTTTTAATCTGTCTGTGTATTTGTATTTAAAGCATCTTTCTTATAGACAACATATAGTTGGGTCTTATCTACGCTGTCAGTCTCTGTCTTTTAATTGGTAAATTTAGACTATTTGATGTTTAAAGTGATTATTGATTTGGTTAAATTAATATCTACCATATATTACTATTTCGATTCATTGCACTTATTATTTTTGTCTTCTCTTTTTCTGCCTTCTCTGGTTTTAATTGATAATTTTGCTTTATGGCTTCATTTCTCTCCTTTCTTAGCACATCAATTTTGCTTTACAATTTTTTAGTGGTTTCCTTAGAGTTTGTAACAATACATTTATGACTAACCAAAGTCGCTGTCAACTAACACTATACTATTCCATGGGTAGTGAAGGTAACTGACTACAGAGTATTTTCAATGCAATTCCTCCTTCCGTTGCTTATAACATGGCTGTCATTCATTGTATTATAAAAACCCAATGCACTTTGGCTACTACTATTTTGAACAAAGTTATCTATTAGATCACTTATAAATAAGAAAAACAAAACATTTTATTTTACCTCAATTTATTCTTCCTCTAATATGTTTCCTTTATGTTCATCTGAATATTCTTTTTCTTTGAAGAACCTGTTAAAACAGTTCTTACAAGGCAGGTCTACTGGTGTTAAATGCCCTCAGCTTTTGTTTGTTCAAGAAAATCTTTCTTTTTCCTTCAAATTTGAAGGATAATGTCACTGGACACAGAATTCTAGGTTGATGTTTTTTTCTTTCAACACTTTAAATATTTCACCCAAATCTCTTCTTACTTGATGATTTCTGGAGAGAAGCTGATGTCATTCTTATCCTTGTTTCTCTGTAGGCAAGGCATTCCCTCTCCACCAGCTTCTTCCAAGATGTTCTCTTTGTCTTTGGTTTTCTGCTGTTTGAATATGATATGCTTTGGTGTAGATTTTTTAGTATTTTTCCTACTTGGTGTCCTTTGAGTTTCCTGGTATCTGGCATTAATTGTGGAAAATAAGAGCCACATTGTTACTCCTAGTGCACTGATTTGTTCTCTCAGCCATGTCCAGTCTACTGATGAGCTTGTCAAAGGGCATTCTTGCTTTCTGCTATGGTGTTGTTCCCCACCTCCCTCTGTGACCGCCCCCCCCCCCCCGCGACACACACACACATACTCACCCAGCATTTCCTTTTGATTCTTTCTTAGAGTTTCCATCTCTTTGCTTACATTATCCAACTGTGCTTGCATGTAGTCCATTTTTCCCATTAGCATCCTTAACATATAATCATAATTATTTTAAGTTTCTGGTCTGATAATTCAAAAACCTCTGTCATATCCAAGTCTGCTTCTGATGCCTGCTTTCTGTTCTCTTTTTTTCCTTGCCATTTAGTCTGCCTTCCTTGTAACCTTTTGTCGAAAGCTGGACATGCTCTATTGAGGAACTGGGACTGAGGTAAGTGCACTTTGGTGTGAGGATCTCGTCAGTCTGGCTCAGAGCTTCACTGTGGCTGAGGCTTCCAAGTCCTCGAGGGTCTGTTTTTGTCTTCCCTGGTGTCTTTGGGTTTCCCTGGAAATTCCCTCTTAAATCGAGTCTGTGTCTTGCACTCTCTTGGTTGTAATCTACTGTTATCATTCTGGAGCCCTGTTGCTGTGATGGTAAGGCAATGGGGAGAGAAAGGCTTTTATAATCTCACATTTAAATCTTTTCAGTGGGCCACATCCCCTGGGATGTGACATTCAGAGGAGTTTCTTAGTCTCTTTACCTTTCCCCTGAAGTGAGATGGAAAGCTAGGAGGGGCTCCAGATGTTTGGCTGTCCTTGCTTGGGTCAGAGGAGGCCCTGGTAAGGTATTGCCCTTCGAGCACAGGCCTTTGTTAAGAAGAGCAGCTGTTGGGGAGTGTATTTCACAAAAGGCACTGTCCCTCCTCCTGCTGAAAGCACAGGTGGGGCTCCTGAGGGAAAACTCCTAACAGTGTGGGGCCCCTCCCAAGACGAGGCACCTTGAAGTTCTCATCGTAAGCTAGGTCACACTCAGCCTTCAGCAGTGACTCAGGTACTGCTCGGAGGTTCCGCCTGCTCCCGGCTCCAGAAGCTTCTCCTCTTGGGAAGCTGTGACTCCGCATCCCTGCACCCGCCGGCTGTCTCCCGGCCTCTGGGGTGGCCGTCTGCCCTGTGACCTCATTCTCTGAGGATCTAAGAAGAGATGTTGATATTTGGTTAAGACACCCCCAAGCTATACGAATTGGAGCAGAAACTGGATGTCTACTGAATGCACTTTAAAATCAAACTGCAATGTATTTTATTACAAGTTACTTAAAGCCTCTTGAAACACGCAGATCAAAGGGATGAATTATTTCTTGCATAAGCTATCTGCATAATTATCTCAATTACCCCCATAACCTGCTGCATGTGGATGCGTGGGACCTGAGGTCAGCCTCAGAACCAGACCAGCACTCCCCCAGCTCATATGCAGGGGATGCTAATGGGCAGGGGTAGGATTGTGGGGGTAGCTCATCCCAGGGAGCAGTTTGCACAGGGTCCTGACCAGGGCAGGGACTAGGGTGAGGCACCCAGGTTCAGTTAGGGAGGTCTCGCTCCCAGGCGCCGACCCTGCACCCGCAGAGCCCTGAGGTGACACCCCCTAGATTTTGCAGCCTGGGTGCCTGGCTTCATCACCCTAGCCCCAGCCTTGGTTATGAACACAAGCTCTGCACTCTTCCCCACCTAAGTGACTGTGGGTGAAATAGTAACCTCTTTGTGCCTCAGCTTCCTCACTTGTAAAGAGGAGATAAAGCTGGTGGGGCTATTGTGAGGTATAAATGAATTAACATGGACAGAAACATTTAGTTGGGAGCCTGGCAGCTTCAGACTGAATGTCTGTGTCTCCCATATCATTGTGTTGGAACCCTAACTCCCAATGTGATGAATTAGGGACGGGGCGGGGGGGGGCCTTTGGGAGGTAATTAAGTCATGGGGGTGGAGCCTTCATGAAGAGGATTAGTGCCATTAAAAAAATTATTATTTTCTTTATTTAAAATTTTTTTCATCACCATTTATCCCCACCATACCCTCTTTCACCTCTCCCCCCTCCCCCCAGGATTGTGGTCTTTTAAAAAAGACCCCTGAGAGGTCCTTCTACAGGCGAGGACATAGTGAAAAGATGCTCATTATGGACACTAGGTCTGCTGGCGCCCTGATGTGGGCATTCAGTCTCCAAGGCTGTGAGAAGTTAATGACTTGTTCCTAAGCCACACGGTCTGTGTATCTGTTACAGCAGCCAAATGGCCTGAGACACTAGCGAACAGAAAGACCTCAGACACGTCCCTTCCTTTTGCTCCCCTCTCCAGATTCCTGTAGCAGAAGCTGCTGGACCACTGGGTCCCTTAGGCGCCGTCAGCCCATCTCGCTTCCTCCCACTCTCCACGAAGCGCCTGCTGGCTCTTTCCTGCACCGTGGGTTGCCCAGCCCACGTGCAGGGGCAACCAGGAAGCGCCCATGGCAGCCCTCCTCTTCCGTGAGCACAGCAGTCAGTGGGTGGAGACCCCGGCTACCCAGCTTTGGCAGGTCATTTAAGATGTCTTCCACGATTGATTGGAGGAAATCGGCTCATACTTCAGCTTTATCATCCTTTCTCCCCACCCCTGCTTCCTGCAGCCGCTGCCCTATGAGCCACCCGCACCCTCACCCTGTCTCAGGGCCTGTACTGTAGGAGCCCAAATGAGGTCATTGGTCAGCAGAGGTTGTCCTCTCTGGAAATGCCCGTTTCCCAGGACATCTGTCCAGGATGCACTCGTGGTGATGGTCCGTTCAGTCAGCCAATAGCACAGACCGTGCACCTGCTGTGTCCTCAGGCTCCGCCGAGGCTGGGGCTGTCCCTGTGGGCGTCAGGTCTCCTCTGTGCCCAAGGCGATAGAGGAGGAGGCTGGTCAATGAGGAAGGGCGTGACTTCTGGACGCTGCCTGCGGGGGCTGGACCGGGCTCCACCCCATGTAGTCGTGAGACCTCCAGCAGGTGAGGGATGCGGCTGATGCCTCAGGTTGCCCATCTGTGAAATGGGCAGATGGCCCGGGGACTCAGGGCTTCAGTGAGCCTAAGACAGCCATGGGCAAACTACAGCCCGCGGTCCGGATCCAGCCCGTTTGAAATGAATAAAACTAAAAAAAAAAAGACCGTACCCTTTTATGTAATGATGTTTACTTTGAATTTATATTAGTTCACACAAACACTCCATCCATGCTTTTGTTCCGGCCCTCTGGTCCAGTTTAAGAACCCATTGTGGCCCTCGAGTCAAAAAGTTTGCCCACCCCTGGCCTAAGACATGATGATGCCCAGGAAGGCCCGTGCTCATTTGCTTGCTCTGTGTCTGGCTGGAAGAAAAGAAAAACAGAGTTAAAGGGGCCTGAAGCAGCGACTGCTCGTTTCGGGGATTGGAGGGAGCTGGGTGTACCCTGTCCCTTGATTTGGGGGCTAGTTATGTGGGCGAGTTCACTGAGGAAACCCATTGGGCGGTGCACCGTGATGGGCGCATAGTTCAGTGAACGAGTTACCACGCACGTAGCATAGAGTCTAACGAGGCCCGCCCCCTCGGCCTCCGGATTCCTGGATGAATTCCACTTTGTCTACATGGAAACAAAATTGCCTCCATGCCCCCTGCAACCAAGACCACCTTCCCCTCAGGAGAGAAAAGCGATCACTGACTTGCAGAGGCCCTGCAAGACACTTCCTGATCCTGCCAGTCGCGACTCTGGGACCAGGCTGTCCTGCAAGTACATCGAGTCCACACTTTGCCCCAAAGACAATCGGCTTCTCCTTGATGGTGTGGCCAAGAGGCGGGGCCGGGACAGCTTATGCGGAAACTCCAGAAGGGACTGAGGAATCTGACTACATGCCAAGCGGCTGCAATGCTGACAGTTCACTGATGAAGGAAAAAATAGATGGAACAAAATCCATCTTCTTAGTGCTGAAGAAATCTGACTGGTGAAGGAGGGAGGTTTCAGGGGAACAAAGTGGAAAATTTTCCTCTGAGTTTTCCTTTCTCGGTGGAACATTGGCCTATGTTGCTGGTTCCCTTTCTCGCTTCCTGTCCCACCATTTCTGTCTAGTCCTCTCTCTCTAGTCCTCTCTCTCTCTCCCACCCTCACAATTTCTGATTCCTAAGCCACGCTTGCTCACCCTGAGTCCCGTCTGCCACCCCTGTCCACTGCTTCTGAGACGTCCCGACTTCCCCACCGGCTCCTGTCACTAAGCTGGCAGCCCTCACCGTGCACTCTCGATTCTGGCTCTGTGCTACGTGCGCTGTGACTCGTACCTAAAAATGCTCTGAGAGCTG
Source organism: Myotis brandtii (assembly GCF_000412655.1). Taxonomy (NCBI): domain Eukaryota; kingdom Metazoa; phylum Chordata; class Mammalia; order Chiroptera; family Vespertilionidae; genus Myotis; species Myotis brandtii. The sequence goes on along the minus strand of NW_005370500.1, from coordinate 21,614 downwards.
TCACAGCCCCGGGGGACCAGCCGTCTGCACCCAGAGAACCTTCCTTCTGGGCTCTAAGTGTTCCTTCTGCCAACACATCCCCCCGCCCGGAGATTCCAGGTCTTCCCGACACTCGGGTGGAACGGGACCGCTGGGCGCCTGTCTAGCTCACCCCGGCTGCCGGCTTCCTGTGCTCCCGTCTTCACTGAGCCCCAGAGCACTTCCTACACTGAGTCAGGACGAAAGCCCTCATACCCTGCAGACGCCGCGTGCCTCTGCCCAGCGCCCACACTGATGTTTGTGAAGACCTGGTCCCTGGGTCTCTGGGGTTTGCGATTGGATAGCCCCGCCCTCCCTGTGTGGCTCAGCATCCTGGCAGGATGAAGCCCAGCAAAGTGTTTACTGAAGTCATGGCTTTGGGCACCACTCTCTCTGGGACAGGCCAGCCTCTGGGCTCCTTGAAAATCCAAGGCTGAAAAGTCCAAACCCATGAAACCCTCAGCTTGGAGGGCTGGGGGCCCAGGCGAGGGCACAGGGATCAGGGCAGTGAGGGGGTTAAGGCTGCTGGGCAGAGAGGGGCAGAGAAGCCAGGCAGCCCCCCCCCATTGCCCCACTTCCAGCCCAGGACTGTTCCCCCGAGACACAGGACCCCCTCCCCCCAAGTTCCAGGTCAGCAGAGCGAGGGGTTAGGAACGAAGGCCTGGAGCCGGGACATTGGCCAAAAACTGCCCTTCCCTGGGGGCCACGGTGGGAAGGAATGAGAGCATCTGGAAGCACTTGACCAGCTCAGTCCATGTGCATAAGGTGAGGGCGACTGGAGCTCCATTGTATTCAGTCCTGGGAGCCTGCCTTCCAGGGCCCCCAACCTGCAGAGGAGCCGCGCGCCCTCCTCCCAGGGCCTCCTCCCCGGGCCTCCTCCCAGGGCCAGGCTGGGAAGCAGCTTCCCTTGGGTCCTGAGCTCTGGGACCCCTTTGCTGACGACAGTGGTTCCCTCTCGCCCCATAGGACAGCCCCTCCCCGGGGCCCCAGGACCGGGATCATGCTGCCCCAGACAAAGCCAGAGTACAGACCGCACTGCCTGCTCCTGACCAGTGCGTGGCTGTTCTCTGACTTCTCTGCTGAGGGTACAGTTAAGCCGAGCTGAGTCTGGGAGGCGGGCAGGGGACCGGTGGGCGGGACCCCGGGAAGCTGGCAGCGTGGCCGGTCCGGGACACTCCAAAGGCAGACACTGGTGGCTTTCATGTCCGAGGCCGGGAGTCGGTGCCCAGGAGCCCGGGGGGTGCAGCTCAGCTGGGAGCAGCCCCTCTGTGTCTCTGCATGCCCCCCATTCCTCTCTACCCCGCACCCCCCAGCCTCCTGGGCTCAGGCTGTAGTTTCAGGAGAGGGACGCTCACCGAGGCAGGCCCCTGACGCAGACCGACTAACCTCACTGCGTGTTTTGCTTGGGTTGGGCTTATGACTGTGTGGGATCCGGCCGTGTTTGTGCCCCAAATGAAACCCGAGCGGCACGGTTCCTTTTTCCCACGGACACTTCTGGACATTTCCAAGGTCAGTTCCCGCCCCGGGGTGTGTGGGTTCGGAACTGCGTGGTTACACGGACTCATCTGACCTCGGGCAGCCTCCGCTGACTCCGGCTGGGAAGTGGGGCTGGGGGAGCCTTTTGGGGGGGCTGCTGGGAAGGGGGTGCTTTCACACTAAGGATGCTCTTCAGACAAACCTGCTGCAACCGAGGGGCTCACGGGAGGTGGATGTGGGCGGGGAAATTCCACGCCGGTCTGAGTAGCCTCCATTCAAGGCTGGTCCCTGAAGGGCCACCCACTGTGGACCCCACCCAGCTCCATTGCATGCCCGCCCTGCTCAGGGCTCGTCTCAAGACCCGGGCAAGCTCTTCCTGGCCTCGTTGCTCCGCTGTGTGACTTTGAGCCTCATCAAACCTCTCTGCCTTAGTTTTTGTGTCATACAAAGAGGATTCTAAATTCATCTACTGTAAGGGGTTGTTTGGATTAATAAGTGTATTAATACATGCCCAGGGCTTAGCACAGTCCCAGCCATAACATAAAACAGCCAGTAACTGGGGTCAATATTGTTGTTCTTAAAATAAGGTCCATATTTTATGCCCCCGAGCCTAGTCCCTTCCCCCCTCCCTCCCTTCCCCAGGACGGGCCCCTGCCTGGCTGAGCTGCCTGGGAGCCCTTTGCAAACCTTCCCGGGGACACCTGCTCGTCCATCAGGTCCTGGGCCCATTTCTGCCTCCAGCGTTTCAGGAAGGGGGGCTTCTAGCAACTAAAACTATTGTCACCCCCCAATCCCACCCGCCGCTGGGCCGAACACCGAGATGCGGTTTCTGCAAAACCACGTTACAAAATGAGAGCAGTCGAGCGCTCCGCGTGTAGGAGTAATTACCATCCCAGGTTCTCTGAACATTCTTCTCACTGGATCTTTTTGTGTCGCTGTCTCAGAATAGACACGCTTGTGGGCTTTCCTGGGCCCAAAATAGTTGTGCGATAGGAGTTGCAATCGACATCTGAGTTTGAATTATAACAACTTGGGTACAACTTGTGATTGGACGAGTCTCAGCAGCCAAATGTGGCTCCTTCTGCAAATACCGCTTCCTTTTATGGAAGAAGAAAGTTCCTGCCGAGGGCTGTGCCTCCGCGTGGGTCTTTAGCAGCCGGCGCGGCCTGGGCACGGACAGAGCGTCTTGCTGGGTCAAGGCCTCTGAGGAGGACAGAGTGCCCGCTGCCAGGCTGGACCGGAAGGCGTGGCAGGTCTCTCTCTGCCTCAGTCGGGGCCTCTTGCAATCTGGGCTTATGCTCTGGTCTAGGCCGTGTAGCGCAGTGGGTAAGGGCCTCGGCCGTGAGGCCAGGGCGGTGGCGTAGGAACCCTGCCTCCTCCACTCTGACCATCCTAACTTTGGGTAATTTACTCCACTTCCGGTGCCTCAGTTTCCTCTTCTGTCCAGGGCATACGCCCCTGCACACCTCCCAGGGTGGCTGTGAAGGTTAAATGAGCTGAGACGTGTGTGGGTCTTAGGACCGTGACTGACATGGGGTCAGTGTTGCTCATTTTGATTGCTAAGCACACAGTAGGCGCACAATAAATGTCTGAGGACCCAAACCGAGCCGGAAGTCACTGGTCCTCCTACTTCACCACTTCACCTCAAAAGACACACCGAGTCTCCGATGGGGCATGTTCCCCGGGGCGTGAGGCGGCAGCCACAAATGACTCAGGAGGAGCCGGGGGGGTGGAGATGGCACTGGTGCCCCACCAGCCACAGGGAAAAGGGGCATTTCTGTCCAGGACTCTGCAGTCCCCTCCTTCAAAAATGCACTTAAAAGGCTCAAAAAAGAAAAGTTGGCCCTCACCCCAAGCCCTGGCCCTGACCCTGGCCCAGGGCGCCGCGTTTCAATAGCCTGAATTCCTTCTAGAAGCCTGACTCCTTGGAGCGGCGGGGCTGTGGGCAGGAATCACCGTGGGGCCTGTGTCTCTGCCAGCGTCCCAGGTGAAACCCAACCACGCAGGGGAAAGATAATGCACTTCACTTCATATTTTAAAACAATATTTTCTTGGTTTAACTGAGACTGTCTAGTCGGGCTCCCCTCCCACACGCCCTGTGCAGACAGGGCGGAGGCTGTGTGAGTTCACTGCCGTGTGAAGCGCGGCTGAAAGTACCTGGCCGAGGGGCTCGCGGAGGGCTGGCTGGGGGGTGGGCCCTGAGTCGGGCTGTGCGGCGCTCGACCCCATGCCTGTCCCCTCGGGGTTGTCCTGGTGCGCTGATGCCGCGGGTCTCTGCACCTCCACACGTCTCATACTCCCAGGAGAACGCAGTCACACTTCACAGCCAGGGAGCTCTCGGACACGGAGCCTTTTTCTCTCCAAGGAGATGCAAGGAAAGGGGAGAGGTGAAGAGGCCGCTGGGCACGAGCAGCCTGGGCGGCACGTATGCCCGTGGCTGCCGTCTCCTCTCTGCAGGTGGTCGCTGGATCTAAGGAAGGTAAGACCTCCTGCACTTGGGGCTTCCCTCCTGCACTTCGAGTGAGCCTGCAGCCCGGGGACAGTTCCACTGTGATTGCCTCCCAGGCCTCTGAGTTCAGGTGAAGCAGGAACAAACACAGAATTTTAAAAAGTGCTCACAGTCCCTTACCGCTGGGGAAAGGACTTTCACAGTCCAGTGTTGTCCCCTTCGCCACCCTGTCACTGCTCAGTGCTCATAACAGCGACCAATGGCAGGGCCACCTTTTTGTTCAGTTTCTCTGCGCATGGAGCTGAGTGACTTAGCTGAATTTAATCAGGATTTACTAGTAAACAGCAAACCGCAGAGGCTCCGAAGGCAAGGGCCGCTTTGAGACCCAGGCTCCAGGCGTTCCAGGCTGAGTCCGATGGCCGCTATAGTTCGCCCAGAGGACAGACAGGCTACAAAACAGCACCTTCTCCCCCTAATACTCTTTTTCATTAGTTGAGGCATAATTTACATACAATTAGATGTGCACATTTTAATCTTCACCTTGATGATTTTTGACAAATTTCTACTCCACATAACCACTATCAATCATGACCTAGATTCTAGAACATGCCCAAAACTCTAGAATATTCTGAGCATCATCTTAACAAGAGAACCCATTTTACAAATGAAACACACACAAAAATGAATGAAAACCTCTTGTTTATTTGTGAACTTAGGTAGCTTTTCAGCTGACTCCTTGTCCCAGAGACTGTCATGGTGTCTCCTTTCCTGAGGAGGACTTTCTGGCCCTAGTAGACCACAAGCCTTCGCCGCAGACCTGCTGCAGCACCCTGAAGCCAGAACAGCTACAGCCTGCTCGGACGCCGCCATGGCTCCCCACCCTATTCTGAAGCCTCCTCTCTGATTTTGAAGGGCTGGTAACACGCAGAGTCCTCCAGCCTGCAAGGACAGCTGGCTGGCCCCAAAGCAGGCTCGGTCGAAGGGCAGGTGATAGGACTGGGGTGCCAGCAAGTGTAATAGGAAGGTAATCCCTTTCCCATCCTCACCCCAAATCCCAAACATGCTTCCTCACTAAATGCCACTCCCAGGCCACCCACTGAGAAGGAATCTGAACCAAGGAGGTGCAACATCAGAGTGCCCTCAGAGCTCCCAGGCCACTGGCGGGCTCTCTGGTGCCTTTGAGACTCTGTGCCTAGAAAACTCCTACACATCCCTCAACAACCCAGCCTGAATGTTACCTCCTCTGCAAAACCTTCTCCCGAGTTCCTCAGTCAACCCTCTGACATTCCTTAGTTTTATGTGCTTATTTTTAAAAAAATAAAGTTTATTTCTTTAATTTTACTTTTTGGACCTCAGGTCCAGAGATTTGAATGAATCTATCTTCTGAGCTCAAAACTCCCGATCTTTTCTAGTCCCTGGAAAGCCCCTGCTTGTTTCTTTTATTCTCTTACTTGCTCCCTCTCTACCTCCATCCCCTCCCTCCTCATACCCCTCGCCATACCCCCCATGTCCGGGCTCCCTCTCCCTGCACAGCCCCACCCTGGACTGGATGTGGAGCCTTCAACTGCGTGTGTCCTCCCATGAGAAAAACCCAGAGAACACAGAGTTACATAGAACGCATGCCCTTTCGACGTCCTTCCCTCCCTGCACCCTGCCCCACCGCCTGGAGCTGTGCTTTTATCACCGAAACTCCTGCTGCTGTCTTTGGGGCCCCAGGGAGTGGGAGGCTCTGAGGCAAGAGGATTGTGCTGTGGTTCCAGATGTTTCTCGTCTCCCACATCTGGGTCTTTCTCTTTGCACATAACAATTGTCAGGTTTTACTATTGTCACGTTCCAAGGAGACCAGCCAGCAGCCCTCAGCTCCATGTCGCTCCCATCACACGGTCGGCTCCGGAGTCTCCTGCTTCATGACCGGGTGGCGAGCCAAGAAGGGGGCCGGAGGGCATTTGAATGATCAAGACATGGTTGAAATCAAAGCCGTTATTGGAGCCAGGATCGACCACGGTCTCTCACCAACTCTTGGTCAAAGCGAGTTTTCAAGAAGAAGCTCTGTCTTAAATTATTTCTATGGATTGTTCCAGTATTTTAAACTTGAAGTGAATATTTAGACTGTAATTCACAGAGACCTCCCTCTTTGGGGGGAAAAGAAAACTGGTTTTCATGTTACAGTTTTTGTCTTTGTCAGCATTTCTAGCGGCAAGAATGACAAACTGTGCTTGGGAAACGCCAGCGCCCACAGCTGTGTTTTATTATTGAATATTTCTGGTGGCGAGGTTGGCGGCCGCTCTGTTTATAGTGCTCATAAGATTTTATGCACGACTCTGCGAGGCCCTGGGTCTGAGCCTCGGGATAATTCATCCCATCCCCTTTATTCCTGGTCCCTTTCTTTCCAATTTTCCAACAGCAAGTTGAGCAGAGTCAGAAAATGGAATCTGACGGCGGCATGCTGCAGACCCTGCCCCCCGCCCGGCCACCCGCCCGCCGCCCCAGGTCGCCCCCTTGGTCCACGAGGGTGCCAGTGACGCGAGGTGCCACTTCTCCACTGAGCTACTTGTCCCCAAGGTCAAGCAGACCAGTTCCAGATTCTGCCTCCACACAGGCCTCTTAGGAGCCACCTCTCTGCCCTCAGCCCATGGGGTCCTGCTGCAGACTTTCTGGGGGGGCTCCGTGCTCACAGACAGAGGGGAGCTGCATTTCATCTTTCAAAACGTTGTTTCTCCTAAAGTCAGCCGGCCCGTCTCACAGCGTTAAGCCTGGCTCTGGAGGTACGAATGGGGCCTCAGCCTCTTGGATGGTCTTTTTCCCTTTATTCTTCATGAACATGAAACATACAAACCACAAGAAGAGATGCTTGGCTCACTGGGAACCCCTGAGACCAGTGGTTTTCAACCTTTCCCATCTCATGGCACATACACTAATTACTGAAATTCTGTAGCAAACCAAAAAATGTTATATTTTTTGCCAATCTGACAAAAAAATAGGTATAATTCTGACTCATTTACATTGGATGGCTATTGCTGTGCGGGCTGCTGTCATCTTGTTATTTGACCATCTAAGAGGCCGGTGCCCCTGAGAGAGTCAGCTATTGCGTGGCTTAAAAGTTCTGTGGCTCACCGGTTAGAGATCTCTGCCAGAGGCCGGTGGTGTACTGCTTTGTCCTTGGACATCGGCCATGGCTCCTGAGCGGGGACAGAGCTGAGGTCCACATGTGGGCGGTGATCTCACGGCCCCCTAAGAGAAGATCGTTTCCAGCCCCCCTTACACACCCACTGAAAGTCCAAACTCTCTGCTTGGCACCTGCGAATCTGTGGGGGGAGCCGATCCGTCACAGTCTCTCTGGTCCTCCCCGTCATGAGTTCCGGCCATAGGCCCTCAGCGTCGGTCTCCAGGCTTCACCGTGCTGTTCAGCTGAGGGGTTTGGCCTCCACTGTCTCCACCCAAAGCCATTGCTCACAAGACATGTGAGGGCAGGAGGGTGTGCTGGGGACTGGGGATGTCGGGAGCATTCACATCCCAAAGGAACAGACAACGTTTACTCTCCATTTATTTTTCTGAAAGTTCTCGGCCGTGTCTGCTACGGGGGCTGCCCACCCCCAGGCGAGAGCCAGGACGCCCCCAGCTGTTCATTCACTCTTTGATTTGTTCCCTTTCTGTTTATCCAGCGCCTACTCTGCGCCTGATAACCCAGGGAGTGCAGAGACCCCGCCAGCTGCTGGGTGGGGTGTGCAGCGGACGTGGGGTGAAGGTTAGAAGTGGCTGGGCTCGCCAAGAATGACAGCACGCTCTGGCGACCTGGATCAGTCCTCTGTGACCCAGCCCGGAGGAGCTGATGGTCAGGCTGGGCCTGCAGGACAGCCAGGGCTGGTGGGTGTGCTCCTTGTGGGGCGGGGAGTGCGTGTTCTAACCCTCCTCAAGGCCCCTGGGAGGGCGCCAGTTCACCATCAGGAGAAGCTCGGGGAGGGAGGGAGGGGGAGAGGATTCCGTGGGGACACAGGGTCCTAGGCCAGGTGGCTGAAGGCCATTGTCCCAGGCTCTGCCCCTCAGGGACCCCCTCCCATGGCTCCTTCCCCTCCCAGCACACTCCCCACACGGTCTTTCCTTGGGCTCCTGCTGCCGTGGGGCACCTGGCCTCTCGGGGTGGCAGGACCCTCAGCCAGGCTCGCTCTCCCTCGGCGTCCTCTCAGAATGTTCTGGTTCAGAGTTCCATGGCCCAGATCTAACTCACCTGCTTCTTCATCCTGGATTTGCCTAAATGCTGGGCTGTTGGTCCGCCATGGACCCGGAGCTTCACCAGTGGCTGGAGCTCCCGGTGGCTGGGGCTCCCGGTGGCACGTTCTGTGTGGGGCTGTAGGGCAGTTTCCGGCATCCCCCCAACTCCTTCTGCCGCCTGGCCCTTGGGGAGCCTTCCCCCATCCTTCCAGCTGGCCAGGGACACAAGCCCATGGTGGTCTCCATTTCAAGGGTCTGCCTGTTCCCACGGGGAAATGGAGGGTGGTCACAAAGTCACTGTAGCTGTTTGGGGCCTCAGCATGTCCCCTCGGCCTGTGCTGGACACCCCCTCACAAGGGTAGCCTGAGTCATTTCCTCCTGAAGGCGGAGCCCCCAGGCCCCCTCACTTCTGAGAAGTGGGCGAAGAGGCGTCAGTGTCTGGCACGTGCCCACGGGTGGCATCTAGGGAGGCATTTTGAGCCCAAGCAGCCTCCCAGCCTCCTCTCTCTCTCTCTCTCTCTCTCTCTCTCTCTCTCTCTCTCGCTCTCTCCTGTCCTGCCCTCCTCTCAGCCCTCCCTCCCGACGGAGAGAAGTCATGGGCAGGCGGCAGAGTGTGTTCGCACAGAGCCGGGCAGGAGGGTGCGGTTGTGTGTGGACATTTCGAGGCTCCTTGTGCAGGCGTCCCGTCCGCTATGAAACAGGAAGGTGAACGTGCGGGGCTTGGTGAGGACCGCGGGGACAGCCAGCCTGGGGAGGCCCCGGCACTGTGACGCCTGCTTTACAAACGGGAACGCGGCTGCTGGAGGCCCAGGGCTGGTGAGTGGCCGCTGGAGTCTGCCCCAAACGCAGGGCCCTGTCTCTACCCTCCCTGCAGGACACAGCGGTAACCACACACCAGCAAACATTGGGCACCTACTGTGTGCACGTGCCCTAGCGTACTCAGTCCTCACAAGCCAGGCTGGCATCGTCATCTTCATTCCCCGGATGGGAAACGGAGGCTCACCCACGGCCACAGGAGGAGCAGGCGGCCGAGCTGGGGTTCGGTGTGCTGTCCTCCCACTGCCGCTGAGAGGGGAGCACTGGTGGTCGGGTGAAGGCCGCGCCCTGCCTGCACCTTCCCCACTCCCCACGGAGGACCCGGCTCAGCCTCCACAAGACAGTCTCTGCATCATCAGGAGATTCCGCTGAGCTGAGGCTCCAGACGCCTTTTGCTCCATCCAGACGGCTGTGTGTTGGTGGTACAGCCTCCCTGCGTGCTCCTGCCGCCTTCGAGCGTGGTTTCTCTCCAGCCACTGCCGAGGTTCCTGCCCCCCCCGCCCCCCGCCCCCGACTCCAGGCCGCAGAGGCCCCAGCTGCGCTCAGGCCACGCTGCAGATGCCGAACGCTGGGTGTTGGGCCTCTGCTTCCCCACCCTCCAGGGGAGACCCCGCCAGCCCTCCGCCTGGCCCCAGAGCTGACAGCCCAGAGGTCCCGGGCCCCCTGAATTACACACACAAAAGAAGGTGCTACCCTAGCCCTCATTTCTGGATGTGACTTTTTTTAAGTGAAGTGGGTTGGCTCAGGGCTTCTTAGAGGCCCAGCCCCCACCCACTAGGTGCCAGTCAGCAGCAGCCACCCCACCATTTGTGATGGCCAAGTGTCCCCTGAGGCAAAGCCACTGAGACTGAGAACACTGCCGGGACCAGCGAAGGCGCATGCGGGGGACGGAGGCCCAGTGCCGATGCCGCCCCAGTCCATGTTCAAAAGGCGCTGGACACTGGGGGTTAGCGTCCTGTTTTCCTCATTTCAAGAACTGGGCCGGCCACAGCACACTCGTCTGAGGACCAGCTTTGGCCCTCTCCGCCGCCCCCATCATGGCTCGGCCCCTCGAGTCCTCGGTCTTTCTCTCAGCTTCCTTCTGGGAGCCGGGCCCATGCGGGAAGCCAGGCTCGCTCTTGTCGCTGGGCATGCCCAGGGGTTTCCCAAGGGTTCCGCACCCTGGGGGCCCCCGTGCTTGGGGGACCGGCTCCTGGCAGCCTCAGGGATGAGGCTCCGGGAGGTCAGGGGCCGCCACAGTCTAACTCACTTCGGCGGCTTCCCACTAAGCCCTTTTATGCCTTAAAAAGAAACTGCATTTGGTTGCACTGAGCCAACCAAGCCCCCAGTGAGTGAAATCCCAGCCAGGAGCCTGAGGCGACTGCGTTAGAAAGGGGAGTGAGGCTTGTCTCAGTCCCGGGAGGCAGGAAGTGGGCCCAGGTCCCACCCGCACCCCTCACCTCGCCTTGGTTTCAGCGAGGACGTCCTGGGCAGCAGTGCTGAGCACCTACTGTATACCCTGCACCATGCTCACAGGGGAGCCCACTGTAGTCCTAGCACAGGACATCACCAAGGGTCCCCACATCCAGCCCCTCTCCCCCTGAGAACTGCCTGCCCCGCCTGCCGTCTGCGTGGGCCCGTGGCCGGGCTGGAGGGAGGCCGGCAGGAGGAAGGGGGATGAGAGACCCAGGAGCTTCTTCTATTTCCAACAGCCTCTCAGGCAGAAAAGGAGGCTCCTCAGTGGCCCCAGCCCCCCTGGCAGCCCCCCGTGCCCCTCTAGCCTGGGCGGGGGAGCTGCTGCCGCTAATCTGTGCTGCCCCTGTGCCCGGCGTTGGCTCTTCGGCCCTTCCATCCCCTGGGCCAGGCGTTCCGGCCTCCCGGTGCTGCTGGGTTACTGGGCTCCACGTCTCGTCTGGACTCTGACCAGCACACCTTCTGCCCGCCCCAGTGTCAAGTCCTTTGCAAAGCGCCTCAGATGGTGGGAGGGGCGCCTCAGATGGTGGGAGGGGCGCCTCCAGCTGCCCCTCTTCCTCCTGTCTTTTCCGCCTCCTCAGTGACAGTCTGTGGTCTGGGAGCAGCGCCCTGTGTCCGTCCTGAGGAAACCAGTGTCCAGGCCGATGGCGCTCAGGGGTCAGGAAGAGGCTGAGCTGCCAGCCATGCTGGGGCTCTCTCTGCTGACTCCTGTGATATTCTGTGTTTTCTAAGAGGTTTATGACAAACAAAAATTGGAATTAAAAGAAGATAGCTAAAGCTTGCTCAAGTCCAGGGCTGTTCAATGGAATGTTCTAGATGATGGGAATGTCCTTTCTGTCTGCCCTGTCCAGTACACTGGCCACTCGCCACATGTGACCATCCACTGCCTGAAGTGTGGCCAGTGCAACCACGGAGCTGGATTTCAAAGTATGTTTCATTTCCCTTCACTAAGGATACGGTTGGCCAGCACAGGGAAGCACGGATCTGGACGCTGCCGCTTCCTGGACCCACGCGGCAGGCTACCAGCGACTGCCCCTGCTCCTGAGGCTTCCTCCCGGCACGCTCCACCTGCGTACAACGCCTCGTACAAAAACCCAACCATCATCACTCCGCGTGATCCTTGTGCGCAGCCTCGTGTGATGGGCTGGGGAGCAGGCTGGAGGGTCCAGTGCCCGCGGGCTCTGGCCAGCGTGACTAACGTGGTGGCTTAGAGGACAGTCGGAAGCCCATCACTCCTCCCTGCCTTCCTCCCCCAACCCTTAGTGCAGCAACGTTAGTTCAAGGTCCTTCCAAATCCCTGAATGGCACAGGAGGGGGGAATAGAGAGAGCGCAACATGGAGTTTTTAATTTTTTATGTAAATAGATCTGCCCACTCAGCTGGCTGCAGAAGGCAAGACCCGTC
>NW_005370500.1:3777-9724 GCF_000412655.1 Myotis brandtii | reverse complement strand
CATCCTGGTCCCCGGGCTCAGCCAGAATGGGGGGACCGCAGGGAGCCATTGCTTCCCGGTGAGTGGACAACTTTGGGGAGCAAGTCCCCAAATGCCAAGGCCTTCCCTCCCTTGTCAGTGTGGATCACTTCCTTCCTCTTTCCCCCAATTTATTAAGAACTAACCCCCCCCCCCCCCCCCCCCCCCCCCCCCCGATGACTAGATGCTGTTTGCTCATTTTTTTCAGTCATTTAACCATTTCTGATAGAACCGGATCCCATCCACGGTGTGAGTGGGCAGGAAGGATCCAACCCAGAGGATGGGCCTCCACGAAGCCCCAGTGAGGCCCCAGGTACTGGGACTCCCAGGAGTGACCGCAGCTTATTCCCCATCCCTCCCCATCCATGTCATCTTCTTAGGAGAAAAGGAGATTGTGGTGGAGAGAAGTAGCACCTGGTCCAAGGTCCCACCATCCGTGAGCAGAAGGGCTGGGATCCTGGACTGTAGAAGATTCTGGAGGATTCTAGAGTCTGGGTTTGCTTTGTAGACCAAGCCCAGCACATCCTTCCAGGAGACGTAAATGCCAGCAGCCACAGGACTGGCTGACAGAGGATTTAGGGCACAGAGAAGAGCGAAAGTAGGGCAGCCCGGGGAAAGCTCTGGATAAATGATTGCAGGGCTTATCTAGCCCGGGATGACCCACAGGGAAGGATGCTAGCTGCAGGGGCCATGAGGATCAATTTCCGTATTGCACAGTAAAGGGCTTTTCATTATTGCTTCTTACAAATTGGCAACTTCCCAATGAGGGGATGCTACTGCTATCGCCCCTGTTTCACAGCTGTTGGCATGGCTCGGAGAGGTGAGATGACTGCCAAGGTCACACAGTGGGTGAGGGTGGGGCAGGGCCTTGACCCAGACCTGGAAAGCGGGAGCTGTTGTGAGCACACAGCCTCCTCTCTGGGTCCGGGAGGAAGTGCAGCTTGGCCCGGCAGAGCCGGGGCCTACCCAGGTCCCGGCATCTGTTCCCAAAATAGTCCTGTCAAAGGCTGTCGGAACTCAGCCCACACCATGCCCAAACGATGATGACGTTTCCCTTTCCCTCCTGACGTTGAAGTCCCACACCCTCTACCCCTGCAGCCCTAAGAAGGGAGAGCAGCTCCGAGGAGCGACTCCAAGTGGTCAGACCAGGGCACGCATGGCGCCTTCTGAATCAGATAGTGAGGGCACAGACCCCAGGGCCTTGGATGGGTAGAAGGTGTGAGTGACAGCCCATGAGGAGGAGATGGGCACCCAGACATGGAAGGGTCTTGGATCGTAGCCCGGTCCATGACCAGCAGCCCGGCGGTCCACTTTCTCTCCATCCTCGCCTCTCTCCATCCCTGCCTTTTGCTAAGAGAAAGAAGGGGTATTCAGGTTTTAAACAAAACAGGTTCTGAAGTTATAGAGACCTGGGCCAAATCTGGCTCAGCCTCTTATTTGCTATTGACCCTTGACCCTGTCATGTGACTCCTCTGACTTTCTTTACTTCTCAGGCATGAAAGAGAAAACAACGGTACCTAAACAGTTAAGAGTCTGTTGTGGGAGTTAGAGGAAGATGTGAGTGCTTGGCCTGAGGCTGGGTGCAGAATAAGGCTCCAGTATGGTGGTTGCCATATGCTGTGGACACCTGCTCCTGCCTGGCTCTGCCCTGAGTGGCCACAGGGGACGAATTTGCAGGGGTCCCACCCTGATATTTGACGTGCTGGGGCCTTTCTAGGAATGCTGGGCTGAGCTTATACAAGACTCAGAGATTCAGCAGGTGGGCCAGCCAAGTGCCAAGGATGAAAAGATAAGCCAGGTAAGACATTGTCCTTGGCCATGACTGTCCTGCCTCCATGCTAACAGAACCCCAGTTGTATGGGCTTGTGATGTCCCAGCCTGAGGGAAGGACTTATGAGTGGTCTGAGCCAGCATGATTCTTTTTCACTTTGTCAAATGCTTGCTTTCCAAGCCTTTCTTTTAACCAGGAGTGGCCATGTGACCCAGTTTTAAATGATGAGAACAAAAAACCATCTGCTGGATTACATCTGGAAAGGGTTTTCTTCCTGGATAAAGACTCAATCTTAGAAGTTCTTTGGTTTCTGTCCTCTTCTTGCTGGGGATGCTGCATACGCAAGCATGATGTTTGGAGTTAAGTAGCTATCTTGTGACTAAGAGGCAATGAGCATTAGACTGAAACTACATTGGGTGTAAGAATGGACAAAGCATGGATCCTTGATGAGTTTGTTGAATGTCTGAACCTGCCCTGTGACCCTACATAGCTGGGCCTCTAGTTAAGTGAACAATAAATAGCTATGGTTGGAACCAATGTTGATTGGGTTTTCTGTTGCTTGCAACTAATCAAAGCAGTCCCAACATCAGCCCCGGAGGCCTGTGTTCAGGAGCATGAGCAGTGAGTGGGGGCTGGAGCACTGCTAAAGGAGGCTCTACACAGGTGCTGGGTGTGAGAGAACAGGGAGGAGGCAGAAGGCATTTTGCAGAAGTGTCTTGTGGGTTGTGATTTGGCCCTTAATTTCCTCTGAAACTGCAAGTGAGCACTGGAATTACATTTTGTTTCCTTTGGACTCTTTATTGTGTTCTTTGACTGGCAGAGATTGAGCCCTCTGGGACATAGAAGTTACTTGGGTTCCATCAGAAACCACAACTGGGCTCTGAAAAAAAAATCAGGGCTTAAAAAGGAGATCAAGTTAAAAGGAACTTACATGATGATATTTGTATTCCTTGTGCTTGGGTTTCTCATTTGGAATAACTTGGGGGGGGGGCGTATAAAATAGGTTTATGGCCACAGGAACTGGGGAACAGGGGCTAATGTCAAAGTATAATATTCAAAGAAGTTAAAAACATAACTCTCCTGTAAGAAAACAGTAAGTCCACATCACAATGCATTCATTCATCAAGGAGGGAACAGCCAGGATGGCAGAGTTAGCTCAAAAGAGGAGATGAGAGAGGTAAAAAGTTAGAGACAAAACTGGCTAGAGCAAAGAGACAAGAAAGAAAGAACCCCAGGAGCACAGCTACCTGACATTTTTATAGACAGGGATTCCCCTTCCAAACAGTAACATCTCTCCATCCCTCCTCTCCATAATTAGTCATCAGGAGCTCTCAACATTAAAGAGGCCAAGATTTAAAATGGCAGTGGAGTAAGAGGATGCTGCATGGACATGCTCCCAGGACCAAACTGGAATTACAACTAAAATACAGAAAAACTTCCTGAATAATCAATAGAAGACTCACTGGAGAGAACCCTGATAACTGAGGACGGAAAGTGGAGACCACATACCAGTAGAGACTGGTAGGAAGGCAGAAGTGCAAAAGGTCTGGCTGGGCTCCCACAGATAGCAACTGAAGTTCTGGAGAGATATCTCAGCTGTGGGGGATTGCCACTGAGAACTCTGGGGTCTAATCCCTGAGCCAATGGACAAAATACCCTGTGAAGCCACTCAGCTTGTGCTCTGGCAGTGGAAGGGCAGATTGGACTGGAGCAGTGTGAGCAGAAGCCAGGATTGGGAGCTCTGGGGTTCCAGCTCAGAAAGCAGATAATCCTGTTTCCTATGCTGAGTCATTCACTCACGCTTTGGAGGTTATCTTTCTCACATAGAAAATTGCTAGACAGGCAGCTTTGCCTGGGGGGAAGACAGCAGACCCACCCTATTGGAATACACCTTGCCCCACAGTGTGGAGTTTCTGAGACACATTAAGAGACTGGGAAAAACAGTTAGCCTCCAGGCAGAAGCAATTGCCCCACCTTGTTGAAAAAACAACAAAAAACAACTCTTGCCACACCTGTGGACAACTGTGCACAGGCAATTCAAGACAGAATCCTATCAGTTTGTAGGCAGAGGTGGTCAAAGGAGGATTAGAGTCTCTGCCTGATCTAATTAGTCAGAAACAGCATTTGACACTGTCCTGCACTGTAGATTGAGAGGCATAGCAGATCTACCTAATACAGAGTCACAAACCCAAACAGGCAGCCAAAAGGAGGAGAAAAAGAAACAACCTATAAATGAAAGAACAAGAGAATTCTCCAGAAAAAGAGATAAATGAAATGGAGATAAGAAATTTATCTGATATAGAGTTCAGAACAATAAGGATAAAGATGCTCAACAGCATGAGAAAAGATATTGTAACTATGAAAACAAAAAATAAAGAATGACATCACACAAGTAAAGAACACACTGGAAGGAATACACAGCAGATTAGGGGAAGCTGAGGATCGAATCAATAATTTAGAAGACAGGGTTGAAAAAAATCACTCAACCAGAGAACCAAAAAGAAAAAAAAACAATTAAAAAACAAGAGGACAGCTTAAGGGAGCTGTGGGACAATGTAAAATGTCATAATATTCGAATAGCAGGGGTGCCAGAAGAGGCAGAAAGGGATAGAAGGATAGAGAACATGTTTGAAGAAATAATGGCTGAAAACTTCCCTAACCTGGTAAAGGAAAAAGTCATACAAGTTCAGGAATCACAGAGAACCCCAAGCAAGAATCCAAATAGGCCCCTGCCTAGATACATCATAATTAAAATGCCAAATATTAAAGACATATAGAGAATCTTAAAGGCAGCAAGAGAAAAACAAACTGTTGCCTACAAAGGAGTTCCCATAAGGCCGATACCTGATTTCTCATCAGAAACCCTACAGGCCAGAAGGGAATAGCATAAAGTACTCAAGGTAATAGAAAGCAAGGATCTGAAATCAAGATGGCTATATCCAACAAGGCTATCATTCAAAATAGAAGGTCAAATAAAGAGTTTCCCCAGACAAAAAAAGGCTTAGGGAGTACATTACCATCAAGCCAGCATTACAAGAAATGCCAAAGGGACTGCTGTAATGAGAAGAAGAAATAGAGAGAGAAACCTAGGCACACAGAAATAAAATAGCAATAAATAAGTACCTATCAATAATAAATAAGTACCTATCAAAATAAGTACCTATCCATTAGTAAATGTAAATGGATTAAATGCTCCAATAAAAACACATAGGGTAGATGAATGGATACAAAAACATGACCCAAATATATGCTTTCTACAAGAGACACACCTCAGAACAGAAGACACCTACAGTATGAGAGTGAAAGGATGGAAAAAATTTTTCCATGCATGGAAAAGAAAAAAAAAGGTGGAATAGCAGTAGTCATATCCTACAAAATGGACTTCAAAATGAAGGCCATCACAAAAGACAACAAAGTTCACTACATAATACTAAAGAGATTGATCCAACAAGAGTATATAACTTAACAGTATATACTCTTGGTAAACTTATATGCAGCCAATATAGGAGCACCTGAATAGCTAAAAACTTCTAGATGACTTTAAGGGAGAGATCAATAAGAATATAGTTATATAGTAGGGGACTTTAATACCCACTGACTTCACTGGATAGATCTTCCAGACAAAAACTTAAAAGAAAGCAGTGACTCTAAAGGACACACTGGATCAGAGGGATTTAATTTACATGTATAGAACATTTCACCCCGAAACAGCAGAATATACATTCTTCTCAAGTGCACATGGGTAATTTTAAAAGATAGACCACATGTTCGGACACAAAGCAAGTCTCTACAAGTTCAAGAAGATGAAAATCATATCAAGTATCTTCTCAGATCACAGTGGAATGAAATTAGAAATCAACTACAGCAAAAACACCCCCAAACATTCAAACACGTGGAGGCTAAATAGTGTGTTACTAAACAATGAATGGGTTACCAATGAGATCAAGAAAGAAATCAAGAGGGAGAAACCAAGATGGCGGCATAAGTAAACACCGGAAATTGCTGCCTCGCACAACCACTTCAAAAATACAACTAAAAGACAAAACGGACATCATCCAGAACTTCAGGAAGGCTGGCCAAGTGGAAATTCTACAACTAGAAGGATAGAGAAAAGCACACTGAGACTCAGAGGAGGTGCGGAAGTAAAGTGCAGAGGTA
>NW_005370500.1:0-1769 GCF_000412655.1 Myotis brandtii | reverse complement strand
GGAGCTATGGGGGGAAAAAGAGGAACAACTGTAATAATCTGAACAATAAAGATTTAATTTAAAAAATAAAAATAATAATAATAATAAAAACACAATTGGATGCTAAAAAAAATTGGAATAAAGCCTACAGTTTAGTTAATAGAATTATACAAACGTTAATTTCTTAATTTTGATAATTGTGCTATGGTTATGTAAGATGTTAACATTAAGGGAAGGCAGGGGAAGGGTATATGAGGACTCTATACTATTCGCACAGTTTTATATCTAAAATTATCTCATAATAAGAAGTTTTAAAAGAGAGGGGGAAAAAAGAAAGAAATCAAATACTTCCTGGAAACAAATGAAAATTAACACACAACAACCCAAATCTCTGGGACACAGCAAAAGCAGTCCTGAAAGGGAAGTTCATAGCACTACAGGCCTACCTCAAAAAACAAGAAAAAATTAACAATATACTACTTAACCTTACAACCTAAAGAACTAGAAAGAGAACAACAAAAAAGGGCCAGAGTAAGCAGAAGGAAGGAAATAAAGATTAGAGCAAAAATAAATGACATGGAGACTAAAAAAGTACAAAAAAAAATCAATGAAACCAAGAGCTGGTTCTTTGAAAGGATAAACAAAATTGATGAACTGTTAGCCAGACTCATCAAGAAACAAAGAGAGAAGGTCCAAATAAATAAAATAAAAACCGAAAGTGGAGACATAACCACTGACACCACAGAAATACAAAGGATTGTAAGAAAATACTATGAACAACTATATGCCAACAAGCTGGACAATGTGGATAAAATGGACAAATTCATAGAAAAGTACAATCTCCCAAAACTGAATCAGGAAGAATCAGAAAACCTGAATAGGCCAATAACAACCAATGAAATAGAAGCAGTAATCAAAACACTCACAACAAACAAAAGCCCGGTGCAGACAGTTTCACAGGGGAGTTTTACCAAACATTCAAAAAAGAACTAACACCTTGACTCCTCAAACTATTCCAAAACATCCAAGAGGAAGGAACACTTCTAAGCTCTTTTTATGAGGCTAGCATTACCCTAATCCCAAAACTAGATAAAGACACTACAAAGAAAGAGAATTACAGGCCAACATCCCTGATGAACATGGTTGCTAAAATCCTCAACAAAATATTAGCAAATAGCATCCAGCAATATATTGAAAAGATCATACACCATGACCAAATGGGATTCATTCTAGGGAAGCAAGGCTGGTACAATATTCACAAATCAATAAACATGATACATCACATAAAGAAATTGGATAATAAAAATCACACGATCATATCAATAGACACAGAAAAAGCATTTGACAAAATCTAACACCCATTTTCGATAAAAACTCTCAGCAAAGTGGGAATAGAGGAAACATATCTCAACATGATAAAGGCCGTATATGACAAACCTACTCAATGGGCACAACCTAAAACCATTTCCCCTAAGAACAGGAACAAGACAGGGATGCCCTCTTTCATCACTCTTATTCAACATAGTACTGGAAGTCCTAGCCACAGCAATAAGATAAGAAGAAGAAATAAAAGGAATTCAAATTGGAAAGGAGGAAGGAAAACTTTCATTATTCACAGATGACATGATATTGTACATAGAAAACACTGAAGACTCCACCAAAAAACTACTAGATTTAATAAATGAATTTGGCAGTATAGCAGGATGCAAAATCAACACCCCAAATCGATGGCTTTTTTATACACCAATAATACATTCTTAGAAAGAGAAACTAAACAAATAATCCCATTT
>NW_005370499.1:0-487 GCF_000412655.1 Myotis brandtii | reverse complement strand
AACAGGAGGAGAGCCTAAGGGAACTTTGGGACAACAAAAACAAAACAACATCTGCATAATAAGGGTCCCAGAAGGAGAGGAAACTGAGCAAGGAAAAGAAAACCTGTTTGAAGAAATGACAGAAAACTTCCCTGATGTTGGGAAGAAGAAAATACTCACATACTTCCAGGAAGCTCACAGAGTCCCAAACAAGATGAACCCAAAAAGACTGACACCAAGACACATTATAATTAAATTGGCAAACACCAACAACAAAGTAAGAATCTTAAAGGCTACCAGAAAGAGACAGAAAGTTGCCTACAAGGGATCTCCCATCAGACTATCAACTGATTTCTCAACAGAAACACATCAGGCCAAAAGGGAATGGAATGAAATATACAAAGTCATGCAAAGCAAGGGTCTGAATCCAAGAACACTGTACTCAGCAAGGCTATCAATCAAAATTGAGTATGAAATCAGGAGCTTCACAGACAAAAATGGACTAAGG
>NW_005370498.1:0-215 GCF_000412655.1 Myotis brandtii | reverse complement strand
GGAAATCATTGACTATTTATTTCCTCACTCCAGGGGATATACTTATTGATTTTAGAGAGAAGGAGAAGGGGACGGGGTAGAGAGAAAGAGAGAAAAGAGGAAGAGAGAGAGAGAGAGAGAGAGAGAGAGAGAGAGAGGGAGAGAACAGTTGCCTCCAGCACATGCCCCGATGGGGAATCAAACCCACAACCTTTTTGGTGTACAGGACGACTCTC
>NW_005370497.1:0-775 GCF_000412655.1 Myotis brandtii | reverse complement strand
ACATATGTAATACCTTAATCAATACAGAAAAAAAAATCCTAGAATTGCCTTAGCTGGTTTGGCTATGTGGATAGAGCTTCGGCCTGCAGACTGAAGGGTCCAGGGTTTGATTCTCAAGGGGGGCACATGCCCGGATTGTGGGCTCCATCCCCAGTGTGGGGCATGCAGGAGGCAGCTGATCAATGATTCTCCCTCATCATTGATGTTTCTATCTCTCTGTCTCTCTCCCTTCCTCTCTGAAATCAATAAATATGTATTTAAAACATTTATAAAAATTCCTAGAGTTGAAAAAGACAGTAACAGAACTGAAGAATTCAATAGAGAGCTTCAAAACCAGGCTCAACCATACTGGAGAAAAAAATAATCAGTGGCCTAGAGGACAAGGTATTTGAAATTATCCAGTCAGAGGTTCAAAAAGAGAAAAGAATAAAAAGAGGGCAGGGTACCTACTATCACCATTCCTATTCAACATAGTACTGAAAGTCCTTGCCAGAGCAATCAAGAAAGAAAGAAAAGGGCACCAGAATTGGAAAGGAAGAGGTAAAATTATCCCTATTTGCAAAGGACACATTTTTATATAGTCACAAGATGCATAAGGACATTTTGGTCAACAATGGACTGCATATATGATGGTGGTCCTAAAGATTATATTGGAGCTGAAAAATTCCTCTTGCCTAGTGATGTTGTAGTCATTGTAACACTGTAGTGTATGTGTTTGTGGTGATGCTAGTGTAAACTAACTTACTGCACTGCCAGTTGTATAAAGGTATAGCAT
>NW_005370496.1:0-1447 GCF_000412655.1 Myotis brandtii | reverse complement strand
TTAACTCAACAGTTTATTGTGGATTCATATTCAAAAAGGAAGGCCAATCGGATAAAAAGCAAACCAGCAAACCAATTTAAGTTGAGAGTTGAAAAATATAGTGGTTTGATGGATTATCTCAAATCTAGATCTGAAAATGACACAGTGCTGATTGGTAAAATACTTCCATCATCTTTTAAGGGTAGTCCCAGAAATATGCAGCAGCGATATCAGGATGCTATGGCAATTGTAATGAGGTATGACAAGCCCGATTTATTTATAACCATGATATGCAACCCCAAATGGGCAGATATTACAAACAATTTACAATGCTGGCAAAAAGTTGAAAACAGACCTGACTTGGTAGCCAGAGTTTTTAATATTAACCTGAATGCTCTTTTAAGTGATATATGTAAATTCCATTTATTTGGCAAAGTAATAGCTAAAATTCATGTCATTGAATTTCAGAAACGCGGACTGCCTCACGCTCACATATTGATATTAGTGAATCCAAATTACAAACAGAAGATGACATTGACCGTATAGTTAAGGCAGAAATTCCAGATGAAGACCAGTGTCCTCAACTTTTTCAAATTGTAAAATCAAATATGGTACATAGACCATGTGGAATACAAAATCCAAATAGTCCATGTATGGCAAATGGAAATTCAAAAGAATTTCAAAATGCGACCTTTGGAAATATTGATGCATATCCCAAATACAAATGAAGATCTGGTAGTACCATTTCTATTGGAAATAAAGTTGTCGATAACACTTGGATTGTCCCTTATAACCCATATTTGTGCCTCAAATATAACTATCATAAAAATGTTGAAGTCTGCATCGATTAAGTGTCAAATGCTTATTTAAATACATCTATAAAGAGCATGATTGCGCAAATATTCCAATTTCTGAAAAAAATACAATCAATCATGACGAAGTACAGGACTTCATTGACTTAAGGTATGTGAGCACTCCTGAGGCTGTTTGGAGACATTTTGCAATGCAAATGCATGACCAATCTCATGCAATCACAAGATTAGCTATTCATTTGCCAAATGATCAGAATTCGTATTTTCATACCGATGATTTTGCTGAAGTTTTAGATAGGGCTAAAAGGCATAACTCGACTTTGATGACTTGGTTCTTATTGAGTAGAGAAGATTCCGACGCACGTAATTATTATTGGGAGATTCCACAGTATTATGTGTTTAATAATTCTTTGTGGACAAAATACCGAAAGGGTGGGAATAAAGTATTAGGTAGACTGTTCACTGTGAGCTTTAGAGAGCCAGAACGATATTACCTTAGACTTTTGCTTCTGCATGTAAAAGGTGCGATAAGTTTTGATGATCTGTGAACTGTAGGAGGTGTAATTTATGATACATTTCATGAAGCTGCTGAACACCGAGGATTATTACTTGATGACATTATCTGGAAAGATCCGATTGATGATGCAATCATCCTT
>NW_005370495.1:1227347-1268971 GCF_000412655.1 Myotis brandtii | reverse complement strand
AACCCCACCCCCTCCCCCAGCAGTCACCACACCATCATCCGTGTCCCTGCTTCTCTCTCTTTGTCTTTCCTTTGCAAGCAGCAGGCGCGGAAAGGCAAATGGCGCCCAATCCAGGGCTGCACACACAGTAACTCACTCACAGCCAGAGGGAGGATGGGTCCAGGTGATGCGTAAGCTGCAAACCCAGCGTGTCAGGCGCCCCACGCCTGGCGAGGAGCCACCCTTTAGCTGGGATTGAACTAGAGCCATGGTTGGCAAACTGTGGCTCTCGAGCTACATGCAGCTCTTTGGCCCCTTGAGTGTGGCTCTTTCACAAAATACCACGTGTGGGCGCGCACGTACAGTGCGATTGAAACTTCGTGGCCCATGCACAGAAGTCAGTATTTTGTGGAAGAGCCACACTGAAGGGGCCAAAGAGCCGCATGTGGCTCGCGAGCCGCAGTTTGCTGAGCCGCAGTTTGCCGACCACGGGGCTAGAGCATTGGGCCACAGCAGAGGGAGTGACGTTACGGAGAAGGCAGAACCGTCTTTAGTCCTGGTGGAAATGCCCTGAGAGGAATCTAAGAGCCCTGTTTTCCTCAATAAAACGATTTACTTTCATCAGAGGAGAAAGGGGAGGCCTTGGGGAGGGAGGCGTTGAAGGAGAGACCTCGGCAGCAGGGGGGAAAGTCGTCCTGAATCTGTAGTTTCACCTGCTGTTCTGGATCTGGGCTAATTTAAGAGAAGCCTGGGGAAGAGAGAGTGGGGTTTAAAGCCTGTTATCCTCACTGGAGGATATTTCCTTTGATTTTTAGAGAGAGTGGAAGGGGGGGAGGGACAGAGAGAGAGAAACATCGATGTGAGACACTTTGTTTGATTGCCTCCCACATAAGCCCCGACCAGGGCCTGGGATTGAGCCTGCAACCCAGGTACGTGCCCTTGACCAGAATCGAACCCGAGACCCTTTAGTCCAAGGGCAGGCACTCTATCCACTGAGCAAGACCAGCCAGGGCCGAGCTATTTCTGCATGAGGCCTGTTCTCCCCTCCTGGCGCCCAGACATGCAGGCGCGCCCGGCGAGTGGGGCGCCCGGAGTCCTGGATTCAGAAGCTGCACACAAGAGGGACTTGCTTCTGCGTTGCCACTGTGACTGTGACGGCCGCACACCTTCCCCTCATGCCCCGGGACAGGAGCGGCGCTGCACCTGTCGGGACCCGCGGGGCCCTGGAGTCTGGTTTGCCCGTTGGTGTGGCCGCTGTCCACCTGGGACACGCCGGTCACAGGCATGTTCCCCTCTGTCATCTCTGCCGTGGGAATATCCTCCACGCAGCTGCCCAGCCTCACGTGGCTGTGCTCCGACTCGCAGCGAAGACACGCAGGTTCACCCGGGCTGGTTTGACTCTGTGGTTAGAGCGTCGGCCTGCGGACTGAAGGGTCCCGGGTTCGATTCCCGGTCAGGGCACATGCCCGGTTGTGGGCTCCATCCCCAGTGGGAGGCGTGCAGGAGGCAGCGATCCATGATTCCCTCTCATCACTGATGTTTCTATCTCTCTCTCCTTCCTCTCTGAAATCAATAAAAAAATTTTAAAAAAAATAACAAAATAAAGTCGAAAATAAAACACGCAGCTTCCCCAGCGTGGACTCCCTCCTCCTGCTGCCATGTCTGGGAGGGGTGGGCGCTCTGAGCAGAGCGGGATTTTGTGCCCAGATTTAGAGGCACCGGCCTCCGGGAGGAGGGAGCCGCTCCGTGTTGAATTCCAGAGACGGAAAGGCAGGTATTGATAAATGATCGGAAACATCCTGAGAGCGTCTGTGAAGGCAGCCAGGGTCCTGGGCGCATTGGGTGGACTGTTTCCGTTTAGCTTCCCGTCCCATGTTGCTGGGTCCCTGAGGGGGACTTTCCTGGGGCCGCTGTCCAGCGCAGTTCGCTCAGACCCCTCATCATTCAGGGGGCTGTGCAGTGGGGGGCGAAGTGAAGGTGGTGGTCACGGCCATGGTCATGCGGGGGCCACTGCGGCTCATTCCAGATCTGGGTGGCCGTTCTGTTTCTGACAGACGGAGTCAGGTCTACGGGCTCAGTCTCCACGTGGCGCTGAGCCACAGAAGCTCTGCGTGAACACATGTGAAGGCAAAGCCGCCCATGCATGTCCTCTGTTCCCTTACTACACACCCCTGGCCGGAGAGATGGCTTCCCCTCCATCACAGGATCCTCCTGGTGGTGGGACTGACCCACTCATGCCAAACACCGGCTTCCATACAGAGCAGATTGTTGCTGCCGGTGCCACAGCCCAGAGCAGCTGTCGCATTCTCATGGCCACCTCCACCCCCTGGTCCTTGACTGGGGGCGCCTAGCAGAGCTCACAGCCTTGGTCACAGAGAATTCCATTTGGCTTCATTGGTTCAAGGAGCCAACCCTGTGAAAACACCCTGTTTTCTTTTTTTTCTTTTTTTCTAAGTAAGCTCCGTTAGGCTAACATGACTAGTTAGGACCATTGCCCTATTTGTGAAGTTAACATGCCCATAATTATTGTCATTAATTCAGAGCATATTTGTAAGTACTCTCACTTTGTTTTCTTACAAGTTGTGATGCCAATGATATGATAATTATTTCTGTCATTGTGCGTGTGTGTGTGTGTGTGTGTGTGTGAATGTGTGTGGCAAGCACTTGCTAAGGCCCCGTTAGCTTAGCAGAGCGAGGTGGGAGTTGATAGCCGGCCACTGAACATGCTGCGGGCTGTTGCCTAAGTGCTCAGGACAGCACCGCCGCAGGGGAGCCTTAGTCATTCCTGGCACAGATCCTCAAGGACAAATTGCATATTTGGCAAAGAGCTGACAAGCGTAGGCATGACTGTGAGCCCCAAACACAGTCAACAGTAAATCTTGAATAATTACCTTTTACTATCAAGAATATTCTGTTCTTAACATATTGTTGGCTGAGCAAAAGAGACATAACTCTATCAAGAAGCATATTTGTATCAGAACTTCAGAGTTAGCTGCAAACCATGTTTTGTGCATAAATGTTCCTATTAAACCCATATTGTGATCAGTCCCAACGCAGGGTCCTCCTCTGGGAGGTTGAGACCAGAGGGAATGATTTCGATTACCTTTCTGTCTGAGATGACTTTAGTTTCATTTATAAGCAAACAGGGGCATCTTCTAGAAAATGCTCATGGTACACTTAGCTCCATTTTCCATTGACACATCGATGATGTAAAGACTTTCATTCAACTATGGCTATCACCATCATCATCACCATCTTCATCATCACCATCATTATCGCAGGGTCCTCCTCTGGGAGGTTGAGACCAGAGGGAATGATTACGATTAACTTTCTGAGTTGACTTCAGTTTCATTTATAAACAAACAGGGACATCTTCTAGAAAATGCTCATGGTACACTTAGCTCCATTTTCCATTGACACATTGATGATGTAAAGACTTACATTCAACTATAGCTATCACCATCATCATCATCACCATCTTTGTCATCACCATCATTATCACCACCATCACCATTACCACCATCATCGTCACCACCATCATCATCAGCATCACCACCATCATCACCATTATCATCATCACCATCATCACCATCATCACCACCACTATGACCATCATCACCATCACCACCATCATCACCATCACCACCACCATCATCATCACTATCTTCATCATCACCATCACCACCATCACCATCACCATCATCACCACCGTCACCATCTTCACCATCACCACCATCAACATCGCCATCATCATCGCCATCTTTATCATCACCATCACCAACATCACCACCATCACCATCATCACCATCACCATCATCACCATCATCACCATCACCACCACCACCATCACCATCATCACCACCGTCACCATCACCACCATCAACATCACCATCATCATCACCATCTTTATCATCACCATCACCATCACCATCATCACCATCACCACCATCACCATCATAACCACCATCACCATCATCATCAAGGCAGAGCTAATGACCACAGAAAAAACCCACACAAAAGTAGCTGCAGAAACACATGGACTTGCCCATAGCCCTCCTTCCTGGAGGCATCAGTCTGTAGTCTCCACATCTAAGGCCGTCCCTGTGGAGAATGTTTCATGAAGATTCCTATTTTGTCATCGAGACATCCGACTTGCCCATAGCCCTCCTTCCTGGAGGCATCAGTCTTTAGTCTCCACATCTAAGGCTGTGGAGACTGTTTCATGAAGATTCCTATTTTGTCATCGAGACATCTGGGTTTTGTGTCCACTGGACTTCATATGCATTCGTGATAAAGATGTCAATCAATCCAAGCCCGAAGCTAAAGGACAGGGCACTCAGGTCTCAGGTATGCTTTTCTGATTATCTGAGGGAGTGGTCATTGATTTACTACTGGAAAACTACATTTGGGATATAAACATAAGTATGAAGAAATTAAAAGCATTTATATACCCATGACCCAAAGTTAACATTTGTCAGTAAAATTAATATGTGGCCTCTGGTTCCTATAAAATAATTTACATAATTAATGGATTATAAAATAGGCCAACTTTTTAGATTATTTAGAGACATATATTAATATAGTATTTAGAAAATCTAATCACTTTGGAAATTCAGTGATACCTGAAATTCTCAAAAGCAGAATTTTTAAATGAGAAACCACTCTCCCAAAGATGTTAAAAATGTGCTTTTTTCTATCAAACATAAGAAATTATTCTGTTTCATTCCAAGGTCACTGCCACCAAAATTCCCCTTCACCTCCTTCCTGAAGAAGAACCTTCCTGATGAGCTTGCTACCCAATACTTAGAAACTGAAAAAATCACAGCATTTGAGACCCAAAACATTTTGAGGTCATTTTGACTGAGGTGGTGGTGGTTTTCATTTCGTTTTTACATTTCACACTAAATATTTTGCAAAGCTAAACTGTGAGGTCCCTGAACATTTTTTCTTTTCTGTCTACTGAACTCCTTATGGACTGGGCCGATGCTTACCTTTATCTCTCATGCGGTCTTTCTAGGGATCAAACACGTTAGCTCATGTACATTTTGAATGGAGAGTTGCTTTCATGTATAAGGTTTTGGTATCAGTTATTAAAAAGCTGATGCACTAGAATTTTAAAATGAAAATGAATAAAAAAAAAGAATTGATTGACAGTAATCATAAAAAGATAATGAAAAATAAACCTGCATGGTAGACCCTGAGTCAAATTGTAGAGCTTCCCTCTGCGTCCCAGGGATGTTAGGACACGTTGTAAAGCCTGCGATTGGGATTCATATCTGTTTAAATTCATAAATGCAATCAGAATTCAGATATTTGCCTTAATTTGGAAATATAGCAATATGTTTCCATAAAAAATTTTGGCTCAAACTAGTCTTATTAGAGTTGTTCTCCTTTCATTAGTTACTTAGAATAAGAATCATGCACTTAGTTAATTCTTTAGAATTTTAACTGTAGAATCAATAATATTTAATTAATAAACTACTTCATCAAATTATCCAGTCATTCCAATAGACTAGTGTTGCATTCTCTTCCACCAATCTGCATAATTCTCCCAGTAATATGAGGAAAGGATGGTCCTTCTCATCATTCTCCATTAATGCAGGATAAAGTTGACATTCTTGTACCAAAACAATGATTCCGGGGGTATCCTCTAGAAAATACTTATTCTAGATTTTTCTATAGCAGCTCTTTCTAAATGCTGGGCACTTCTTTGTGGGTTACAAGAACAATAAATATATTAAAACAAGACATTTCAAATTAAGAAGTATTTGCAAGTAAAAATAATATCTTTACAAAAAAAACCACCAGTATTTGCATGAAAATAAAGTAGATTTTCCAATTTCTCAGCATGTCATACAAGTCCCTTTCCTTGTGAAGTTTACTTCTATCCTGTCTCAATCGTTGTGATAACAAAGGCATCCCCTGACATTGAGAATTGCATTACACGCGTGCCTACGAGCTTCGTGACTTTCCTGACGTTTCTGGCTGAATTAACTAGGACCTCCGGCGTTCTCCTTATAAACACCCAACACCCTGCTCCCCTGGCTGCCGAGGCCAAGATGCAGTCGTTCCCCGTCTTTACGGAGCGAGCACTGGTCCTTCCCCGTCTTTACAGAGCGAGCACTGGTCCTTCCCCGTCTTTACGGAGCGAGCACTGGTCCTTCCCCGTCTTTACCGAGCGAGCACTGGCTCTGACAGGAGGCGTCTTCAGTGCCCACTTACAGCCCCTCTTCTTCCCTAAGGAGAATTCCGGCCCCTGCGCCTCCCCAGCCATACCCCTCGCCAGCAGCCTGGGGAGCGCAGTGCCCGGGGACATCACTTCACAGAAGCAGCTCTCCTTTGGGGCGGGACCAGCAGCGCCTGTCTCCGGCTCTTCTCTCTGAAAGCCATTGGTCTCTGTGCTGCTCAGCCCTTATCTGGCCCCGGATCCGGGCTTCTTTGGGATGCCCACCAGCGCGTGTCATCTCGAAGGAAGGGCAACACTTTCCGGGAGAAGGTACTGGCTCCGAGGCGGCCCCTCCACCCTGGACCGGCCTGCACGGAACCCCTCGCCAGCAGCCTGGGGAGCGCAGTGCCCGGGGACATCACTTCACAGGAGCAGTTCTCCTTCAGGGCGGGACCAGCAGCGCCTGTCTCTGGCTCTTCTCTCTGAAAGCCATTGGTCTCTGTGCTGCTCAGCCCTTATCTGTCCCCGGATCCGGGCTTCTTTGGGCTGCCCGCCAGCTTGTGTCATCTCGAAGGAAGGGCGACACTTTCCGGGCGAAGGTGCTGGCTCCGAGGCGGCCCCTCCACCCTGGACTGGCCTGCACAGACCCGTGGACCAGCCTGCTCAGACCCATGGACCAGCCTGCACAGACCCATGGACCAGCCTGCTCAGACCCATGGACCAGCCTCTGCTCGGACCCGTGGACCAGCCTGCTCGGACCCGTGGACCAGCCTGCTCGGACCCGTGGACCGGTCTTCACGGCCCTGTGGACCGGCCTGCATGGACCGCCTTGCTCACGGGCTGTCTGGATGGCACTGCTCCGGGCTGGTCTTGCTCCACGTGCTTGTCGTTCAGAACCAGGGACGAAGCCCTACCCTGAGCAGGGATGAGCCCTGGGGACGTGCCAGGCCTGGGACAAAGACAGAGAGGGGACACGTTGGCAGAAACTCACAGTGTCTCGCATGGGTTTTTGCTCAGATGTGGACAAATCCAGTCACTCGCTCTCCAGGGGGCATCTCCACAGATGCAGGCACACCGGCTGCAGGAGGCGCTGTGAGCCCCATGTGATGAGCACAGGTTGTCTCCCTTTCACCGGGAAGAGTGGGAGTCACTGTGAAGTCACTGACACTGAGGAATCCTGCCATGTTGAGCTCTGGTGGAAAGGACTGCACCCGGATTCAGCAGCTAGGATGCCAGTAGACCTGCCGTGGGACCCAGAAGGCCACTCACCACCCCTCCACCTCCTCCTCTCCGGCCATGGCACACCCGTCTATGGGTTCGCCAGGCCCAGGACAGATGAGATGAAGGCTATGGAGATGCACCAGAACAGCGGTGCCTGTGCAAATTACAGAAATGTCAGCGGGAGCGGTACTTCCAGGACCCACGCGGGGGCACCGCTGGAGTCTCGACCCCAGAGATTGTGAGGGCCTTGAAATTCAGGGTGCAGAATGGAGGTGAAGACGAGGGGTGCGACCTTCTGGGGCACCCACAGAGCGATTTCATTGGGGTCCAGTCATCTAAAGGGACAGGGCTCAGGCGCCGAGCTTTGGAGATTGCTGGAACTCCCCGATCAGAACAACTGTGTGTGTGCAAATTATGAAATTATATCTCATTTGTGATATCTCTCTTCTCCCTGAGTTGTCCTTGTACTTTTAATCTAATTAAGAGGGAAATTGTCTTGGGGAGCATTTGCGTGGTGCATTAATTTTTTTCTTATTAGGAGAACCTCCTTAAAAATGAATTTATGTGTGCTGATAAGGAAATGTTTGCTTAAAAGTGAGATAGAATATCTTTCTTCCGTACATATAAACTGATCCATTTGGGGAAAATATTTCTCCCAAAATTTCAGGCTACTAACCACTTATCTTACGCATGAATTTTCATAAAGAACTGATAAGACCACTTTTATCTTTCCCTGAATAGGAAAGAATGCGTCCCCCATCTTTGTGAAATAGTTTTCTTAGCTTCTCATTTAGTTTATGGTAATGTTTGGTATTTAATTTGACAAATACTATGTGATGTTGAATTCAGGCCATAGAATTGCTTTCTTTGGGATGAAAAGCACATTAAGAAGTAGTTATAATCCACTGCGTTCAGTTAGAATACACACACTAAAGTGGGTATGCTGTATATTTGGCCTGTTATATATATTAACAGAATTTAGGGAAAGGAATTTAGGGAAAGGCACTGATGATCAGCTGAATTGCCTTCTGAAAAAAAAAACACATGAACATATCTATTGATAGCTATTCCTCCCTATAAAATTGACTGCTCTTTAGAGCTCACATTTTGTAGCAAATCTCTAGCTGTAATCACATCCGCATCTATGCCCATTCCTCTGTCATCTACGTGAGCTCTCAGGGTAATCCTGGAGGTGAAACCCAGCAGGCGGAAGGGAAGGGACAACGGGTGGGGGTCACTGGGAAAGAGAAAAGGTGCAAAGGGCTCAGGGATGAGACCGGATGAGAATAGGATTCTAGTGGGTGTTTCTAGGTGTAAAAGCTGTGATGTTTAGGAAGAACATGCAGAAGGTTCAACTGCTGCACCCCCAGGGTAGCCTATAATCTGGGAAACATCTGCTGTTGGAGAGGCTTCGAGAAGGAGGTCCCAGAGTCAAAACGGTCCCAGCAAGCTCCCATCCCTGTAGCACATGGTGATGGTTTAGTAAACAGGGAAGGAGGGAGGGATGGATGGATGGACAGATGGGCGGGTGGATGGACAGAGGTATGAAATCAACCACAGTAGGTGATGAGAAGCAAATATATATTTGAAGCTATTCTTTCAGCTATGGCGGATGTATGGAAGGATGGGTGGATGGATGAATAGATGGATGATAGATGGACTGGTGGATGGATGGATGGGCAGATGGGCAGGCGGATGGATGGAAGGATGGGTGGATGGATAGATGGATTGACAAATGGACTGGTGGATGGATGGATGGACAGATGGGTGGGTGGATGAATGGAAGGATGGGTAGATGAGTGGATATATGGGTGGGAGGATGGGTGGATGATTGATGGACAGACAGATGAATGGATAGATGGATGGATGGGTGGATGGATAGATGGACTGGTGGATGGATGGATGGACAGATGGGCGGGCAGATGGATGGAAGGATGGGTGGATGGGTGGATATATGGGTGGAAGTATGGATGGATGATTGGATGGACAGACAGATGGGTGGATATATATATGGATGGGTGGTTGAATGGATAGATGGATGGATGGGTAGATGGATAAATGGACTGGTAGATGGATAGGTGGATGGGAGGATGGATGATTGGATGGATGAAAAGAAAATTAAAGTAATGCATGCATAAATAAATGAAAAAATATCTGGAGAAATTGTCAAAGCAACACAATTACATTTTACTGTAGGATTTGTGTTTTGGAGAGTCCTGCCTTCTTATTTCTCGCTGTATCTCCTGTCTCGGAGTCATAACCAACTCAAGCCAGATGAGTTCTGTTCTCACGTACCTGTGTGCTGCCTGTTTCGCAATTAATCACCAACACTGACTGTGGGAGCCAAGCAAGGATTGTCAGAATGCCTCGGGCCTTTTCAGTGCCAGCTCCGTGAGAGCTGTAAGGAGGGCCACACCCACGCTGACTGTTCTCAGCTTGTGAAACGGTTCCAAGCAAGAATCCCAGAACAGATTCCACACTGTGTTCCCGTCATCTCGTTTCTTTGGCATCTATTCCAAACAGACCCAGTCACTGAGGTATAATCTGTAATTTCAACTCGACATTCAAGCTACCGTCTCTACTGGATTCATTTACATTTTTGTCAAATAACCAGTTCTGTTCGGCACAATAAGCAGTTACACAAGGATGCCCTGGGCCTCCTCTGTGGGGTCAGGGTGCTCCCCTCACTAAGATGGTAGACCTTTCTGGGAGCCTCAGGAGGAAGGACAGCCAAGAGCATGGGCACTGAGCAGCTGAACTGAAAGATATGCCCTCGTAGACTTTAGGGTTAGAGTGTGGCAGGGGCAGCAGAGCAAAATACAGGCTTGAAGCTGAAAGAATAGGTTCAAACATATATTTGCTTCTCGTCACCTACTATGGTTGATTTCATTCCCCTAAAACCCCGTGCGGAAGTCTGAACACCGGTGGCTCGGAATGTGACCCTGTTCGGAAGGAAGTCTGATGGAGGTGGTCGTGTTAACCTGAGGTGGTGAGCCTGTGGCCTCGCCCAGCAGGACTGGGTCCTCGTGAAAAGGGACCAGCGGGCAGAGAGGGAAGATGGCCACGTGGAGCGGGCAGAGTGGGTGATGCATCTACGGGCCACGGGGCGCCACAGGTGCAGGCACACCTGCTGCCAGAGCGAGCGTGGCCCTGCTCACACCTGACTGTGGACGTCAGCGTCCAGATGACATGGTTCTGTTGCTTTAAGCCAGTGGTTCTCAACCTTCTGGCCCTTTAAATACGGTTCCTCATGTTGTGACCCAACCATAAAGTTATTTTCGTTGCTACTTCATAACTGTCATGTTGCCACTGTTATGAATCGTCATGTACATATCTGATATGCAGGATGGTCTCAGGCGACCCCTGTGAAAGGGTCGTTCGATCACCAAAGGGGTCGCGACCCACAGGTTGAGAACCGCTGCTGTAAGCTGTGGTGCTTTGCTGTGGCAGCCCTAGCAAATAGCCATTTTCTGAAACCTTTTCCATGATGGCACGTAAGCTCCTCCATGTTACTTAACCTCCCCGAGGATGCTGACTTCTCTGCAAACTGGGCACCTGTGTGCAATAGCGATGGGTTCGGGTGAGATGAGGAGACCCCACCTGTGAGGGAGCCGGTACCCCCCTGGGCTCCACATGTGGGAGTCGTCACTGGGGCACTTTCCAAATAAGATCTTCTCAGAGCCCCCTGAGCCCTGGCCGTAGCCACTCCTGGACATGTTTCTGCCATTGGTTATCCGTAGACCATTATGAAGCGAAGTGTGATCATATACAAACTTTTAGTGCCACAAATAATCGCTTTACGAGCTATTTGTAATTGAAAATGAACCCGAGACTGAAAGCATTCTCTTTTATTTTGCAATCCCATTAAATAACCATTTCCTATGCTTAGGGATATTTCTAGTGAGAGAAAGAGGATGCCAAAGATACATAATTGGCACCAAAATTATTATGCTGAATGTTTTATCGTGACAATAACGAAGCGTCCGCGGTGCCTCGGCGGTGTTTAATTAATCTGCGATGTGCATGTTAGAAGGAGGAGAATGAGTGGGGAAGGCATACTAATGCTCAGGGATCTGTGGAAATTCTATGAACCTGCTTTTCAGGGATGTAGCTGCTTTTCCTGCCATTTGCATTCACTCAGATGAACACCCGCCCCCCCCCACACACACACACACACACCTGAGAAAGGATCATCCCTGTCCCCCTCCCCCCGCCCTGCAAGGGAGGGTCTGGGTGAATTCCTGAAGACAGCTCAGGTTTTCAAAAACTCCTCCAGCACAGAATCTACAAGAACACTTCTCTACATACATTTCTGAATTTAAAAGATTTAATAAAAACCTGAGAAAAGGCACCTAAAAAGAGAATTATAGCCAATCTCACATATAAATGCTGACTCAAAATATCTAGAGATTAATCTACAATTTGGGAGTAAATTAAACAATGAATGTATAAAAAGTAAAGGAGATTCAATTTAGTAAAATTGCAGTGGGTTCAATGTCAGAAAATTAAATATATCAGTAGATTATAAAAGCCAAATTGTTAATGGTATATAATAATTTAGTAATTTATACATATAAATCCTAAAAATAGTAAATAAAATTTAGCACTCATTTCTAGCTTATAAACTTAGTCAAATATAAGATGTAAGATACTTTTTAAAAACTTACTATCATTTTCGTAGAATATTTTCAAAGCATTCTAACTAAAGAAAATACACCACTTTTGCTGCTATTCTTTAGTAATCATCCAGAAATGTTAATTAATGCAGCCAATAAGAGTATACATTTTTTAAAATTTTTATTTTTACTGGGAGCTTTAAATTCATCCTGATTGGATCATTTTCTTTCAAATTTTTTCATATTTATTGAGGTATAATTGCCACACAGGACTGCATATACGTACGGGTCACAATGTCATGTTTCAGCTGGAGCGGAGTTTACACCACAGCAAATGGCAATGCTGGAGCTCAGGGCCTGGCCCTCGGGGAGGGTGCTGGGTGAACACTGCAGGCATCGCTGTGGGTGGACGGCAGTGCCTATGTGACCCGGGACCTCAGATGCTGCGTCAGTAAAAATCCCTCCTCATCGGCCACATCACAGCAACTGTGTGGGTGCTGCCACCACTGCTGTTGCCACCCATCTGGGCTCGGGCACTGGCGTCTGCCTTTCTCACCTCATTAATCTCTGAGAAATGCCTGCCTGTCTGCCTCAGCCCCTTACTCTGTCCTGCTGTCAGTGCACTGTGGCCATCGATGTCTCCCTTGTGGCCTCCCTGTGGCCATGGCCTCTTTCCCGAAGGCCGTCCAGGCGATACCGTCCCAAGTGTGCACTCGACCCCCCGTAACCGTCCGAGGACATTTGCACACGTGCAGGCCTGCTGCCGCCTGAGGCTCCTCTCCTCGCTGAGCCGCCTCCTGCTGACGGCAGAGCCCAAACCTGCCGTCGCTGCCCGTGGGCTGTTCACTCGGCTGACCGGCCAGCGGCTTCTCCTGTAACGGTCCCTCTCTGTCCCCTCAACCTGTGAACCAGGAAGTCACTCATAGTTCCATCCCTGGTCAGGGCACAGGCCCGGGTTGTGGGCTCCATCTCCAGCGTGAGGCCTGCAGGAGGCAGCCGATCAATGATTCTCTCTCATCATTGATGTTTCTATCTCTCTCCCTCTCCCTTCCTCTCTGAAATCAATAAAGATATTAAAAATAAAAGATATGAACTAGTGGGAATAGAGGATGGGTAAGCATTAGCATGATGGGTTCGTCATTTTATAACTTTTATATAAATGCCCCCCCTATCTCCCTCTCT
Organism: Myotis brandtii; assembly: GCF_000412655.1. NCBI lineage: Eukaryota > Metazoa > Chordata > Mammalia > Chiroptera > Vespertilionidae > Myotis > Myotis brandtii. The sequence goes on along the minus strand of NW_005370495.1, from coordinate 1,255,807 downwards.
CTTCCTTCTTCCTCTTCCTCTCCCCCCTCCCCCCCCTCGTTCCCCTGGTTTTATTTAAGAATCATTGTGCGAACATGAAGAGTGGAGATCCTTCAGGGAGTATGACTTGCTACACTATATTTTCAAAACGGTTGTGTGATTTCATAAGCGGATATGGGGAGACGTCGTTTTGAGGCTAAGGTCTCTGGTGTGAGCACCTCACTGTGGAGTGAAGGCCCTGTAAAATAGTCCATATTTACACAGGAAATGAGCCAGAGGCATGGGGCGGGGATGCTGACAAGTTTCCTGGAGGAGTTTTAATTTTTTTAATGTGTCTAAACCCACAAACAGGACTTCCATCGTTGCATGTCCTTGAAGTCCCTCCATATTTCCCATCGACGTATTCATTGTTCCCACTTCCTCCCCGTATCTCCCCCCCTTCACCGGGCATCATTTTTCTCCCACCTGGAAGGCCCCCTAAGGATTTTCTGTTTTGGTTGATCTGACAATGTCTTCATTTCTCAAAGGTGCTGTCGGAGGTGTAAGCTTCCCTGGTGGCAGTCATTTCATTACAGTTCTTTCAAGATCTCCTCCTCCTCCTTCTACCTTCCATTTTTCTGTGGAGAAATCAGCCATCAGCCTTATTGTTGCTGCTCGGACTGAGTTTTCTGTGACTGATGCCGAGATTGGACTTGGAAATTGGATTTTCTCTGTGTCTCTCCTGCCTTTTCACGTCGGTGACCAGATGCCTTTAATCAATTATGATAAACGATCTGCCGCCGTCTCTTCAAATAGCACCCTTCTCCATTTTTCCGTGTCTCCTCGTGGAGAAATGTTATATTTGCTGTTTCCTCTAATGTCCCCCGTTTCCCTGACAATCACTCTTCATTTCCGACTGTTCATCTCCCCGTTCAGTACGTACCTGTCCTCCGGCTCGCGATCCTCGCTCAGGTGCAGGTGGGCGCAGACACAGAGCCTGACCAGGGAGCCTGCACCCTGGCTTTGCCAGGTTGTCAACGTGATGTCCGGGGATTGGCAGGCCTTCTGGGCCTCACTGTCCCCACAGGCGAAACGGTGCCTGTGGCTCAGGTTACCTCGGGAGCTAGCAGAGTTTCAGGAGGGAGGGAAGGGCATGGGGCGAAGGTAAGATGTCTCCTCTGCTGAGACAGGAGACAGGGTTCCCGCCCGAGGGGACAGAGGCTGGGCCACGGGCCAGGGTGGGGCTCGGATGGGCTGCAGGAAGTAGGCTGGCCAACTTGGCAGCCAGCAAACAAGGAGGGAGGGTGGGCCAGGGTCCCCATGGATCCTGGAGTCAGATGGGTCACTGCGGGCAAGGAGTCAGCGTCCAAAACGAAAAGCTGCCTCACAGACAGAAGACCCCCACTTGGAGGAGATTGAAAACACCCACAGGCTTGGAAGGTGATTCAGGAATAACGACTCCAAAGTATTCGGGGGCCTCATTGTTATAATCAATTATAGGGTCTCCCAGGAGGACAGCTGTGAACGCAGCCCATGTGAAGAGCTTAACACATTGCGGACGGATCACCAGAATTCTCGTGTTTTCTGTTCTAAGGCTTGTGGCCAACCACGAGAATTCTTTAAAAAGATATTAGCTTGTAAGAACACGTAATAAATAACTTCAAAATGCAATGGGTATTTAATCTTAAAGTGTGCCTTTAACATTTATGTACTAGTAAAATGTTTTTTGTCCTCGTTCAATAGAAACTTATCTGGCCACTGGGTAAAGCGAGCAATAAAACTCCTGGTCCACAGTGTGTTAAGAATATTAAGTGAAGCCCTAGCCAGTTTGGCTCAGTGGATAAGAGCGTCGGCCTGCGGACTGAAGGGTCCCAGGTTCTATTCCGGCCAAGGGCACATGCCCGGGTTGTGGGCTTGATTCCCTGTAGGGGGCGTCCAGGAGGCAGCCGATCAATGATTCTCTCTCATCATTGATGTTTCTATCTCTCTATCCCTCTCCCTTCCTCTCTGAAATCAATGAAAATATGTATTTTAAAAAAAGAATATTAAGTGAAAATGTCCACTCTTCCCTCATTTGGCTTTGAGACATTAAAAAAAAATCTAATCTAAGAAATGAAGTGCAAAATAAAACAATGAAAACTTAGAGATTAGCATATATTTTATGCACATGGTATATAGAGTACAAATTATCCTGAAATTCTTGTTGACCCATTCATAATAATCAAAGCAATACGAAAGAAGTGAATACCCATGATCTAATATCTGTCACCATGGAGACAGGGCCCACTGTGCCCACTGAATTAGAAAACTTAGCGGAGAGCCTTGGAGGTTTGTACATGCATAAATCTAAATAATCATCCTGTTAATTATTGAAAAAGTCTTTAAGCGTAACTGAAATATGTGCCTCAAAACACAAAATACATGAAATAAAAGTAGATTGTTTTATGTATTAATATTTAAGTAAATTTCTATAAATATCTTAATATCACTGGAAATGGAATGTATTTGGATAGATATTATCATATTTATTAAAACTTTAAGATAAAGTTTGGGAAGCAATTTTTAGTCTCCTAGCTATTGTGCTTAAACATACATGAAACAATTAGGCAATTGTTTCGTGTATTTTTTCTTTTATGTCTTCAACACTATGTATTGAGGACCTACTGCATGTAAAGTTGAAGCTCAACGCTAATACAGAGCGACCCCACTCCCCCATCGCAACCGAAAGCCAGGGCCAGTTGTGGTCTCGCTCTCTCGGTAGAGTGGGGCGGGGTCACTGGTCAGAAACTATAGGAGTAACCGTGTCCTTTCCACCCACGATGAGGCCTGTGAAGGGACAGCTGTCAGAGGGTTTGCCAGAAGACATCCAGTCTGGGCTGCAGGGTGAGGAAGGATCCCTCCTGGCCAAGTGTGTCTCTCTCTAGACTGAGCGTGGGCAAGAAAGAATTTCGGAGACAGGCAGGAGGACACAGACTGCAGGCCAAACCCCGTGGCAGGAGGAAGGTGGGGACTTTCATAGAAGACTCGGAAAGACCCCTGGCCCTCGGACGGCCAGGAGGAAAGTGGAGCAATAGTCTTGAGCTTTCGAGGGGCACAGCATGCACAGCTCCAGGGCCCTCTGTAGCCTGACCAGGATTCTAAGAACAGTGATAGGACGACAGGAAGTGGAGACTGCGTTGTGGAGAATCAACGAGAAAACGAGAGTGGGTGTGGGGAGGTCACTCAATGAATGAATGCAGGTGTTCACCCAAGAGATCATGGCAGAGGTGATGGTGGAGGTAGATAGAAGCAAACAGACTGAGAAATTGACGTGACGATGTGGTGGGGGATTGTGTGATGTGTATATCCACAAGACCATGGTGGCTGGTATAGGGAGAATGACCGACACAGGAATCAGATTGCAAGCAGTTAGAAAGCCATTGAGCTTGTTTAGTCTGAAGACATCAATGGCTGTGGATCAAGGTGATGGTGAAGGAAGAGGTCAAGAGGAATTGTTGATAAGGGTGTGGAGTAGAAGAAAAAGAGGAAAACAAGGAAATAGCACTTAGCCATGTGATGAGTTAATCAGAAAACTTAGCTAATATTATAGTGGGCATTAAGGATAGTTTATGTTGCCTGGCTGGGTGGCTCAGTGGTTGAGCGTCCACCTATGAAGCAGAAGATCACAGTTGATTCCCTATTAGGGGACATGCCCAAGTTGTGGGCTTGATCCCCCGTAGGAGGCGTGCAGGAGGCAGCCCATCAATGATTCTCTCTCATCATTGATGTTTTTGTCTCTCCATCTCCCTTCCTCTCTGAAATCAATAAAAAACATATTTTAAATGGAACAGCTTAGGCACAGTAAATGCTGACATGCTACCCTAAAAGTGCACATCGTAGTCTATCCCAGAGAAGCATCCTTCAGATCACACCGTGGGCCAAGACGCGCTGGGATAGCGACCGTGTTTGTTGTTTCCATTCTGTTTTGGTTGGAGGTGGCCCAGCACGAAGACTCCGGGTCCCTGTCCCTGAGACTCTCCCTGAGGAAGGGCTGCTCCTGGGTGAGCTGGGAGGGGGGACGTTTTCCCCACAAATCTGGGAGAGTTTGTGCCGTGAGCTAGTCCTGACATCTGTGATCCTTTAGCTCACCCCCGCCGACGCATTCATAAACACATCCTTAAGGCACAGAGAACGTCGTCAACGTGGGCAGGCTTTTGCATATGACGATTTTATTCTTAAGCAAGAGTTGCGTGTTATAAACTGGTACCCGTGTTTGGAACAGGCTCTTGGAGGGACCGCGCGGCGCCAGCACCCAAGGCTGAGTAAGAGCCCCTGTGCTCTGGGCCCCTCAGCTGGGAATGAAAGGTCGTTTCGGGTCACTGCATAGTTGAACGCATTAAAAATTAATAGAATAAAAACTCTGAGCAAGCACATTTACGTGGTCTGGATTGATGGCAATTGCTAATTGGCCCATGCAGTCTCATTTCCCCCTTCCTGGTATATCACAATTTTATGGCCAGCAGTAATTTAAAGTAAGTGCAGTGTAGACTGTACACACCATTAACAGTATAATCCACCCAGCTGACCAGGGTTGGGCAATCAACGCTGCCCATGGCAACCTTCCCCTCCTTGGGGCAGCGCGGGGATTACGTTCGGACGATCATTGCCCAGGGCACTCCTTCTGAGGGTTTTATGCTCAGTTGAGTGATGAATGCAGATACCGAGTTTACAAATCCAGGTATATTTTCACAGTTTGCCTGTGATTTGTGAGGCGTAGGTGGGAGATAAAGTGGGTTGGAAGTGTACGTTTTTCTCCTTCCAAGACTTGGGGTTTGGGGAGGGACAAAGACCCTCCCTTATCTCCACTCCTGACCCCACTGCATCTAGTTTCTGGGACAACTCAGGTCTCTTCCAAGTGAATGTTTATCTTGTCCTTGTTGGTTTCATTTTTAATAAACATTGTACAATTTTACAGGCTCTGAGAAATCTATAATAATAAAAGCATAATATGCTAATTAGACCGGATGTCCTTCCAGACAGCCTTCTGGACGAAGCCTGGGCTGCGAGGCAAGCCCGGGCCCCAGGTGCCAGAGGGAAGCCGGTGCTGGCAACCAGGGGAAGGAAGGCCTACTCTTGCTTGAATTCCATGCATCAGGCCTCTAGTAACACAGTAATTTATTGTAGTTAATAAAATAAACCGTTCCCTCAGTCATTTGTTCATCTCCTCACTTATTTAGTACACTAGAGGCCCGGTGCATGAAATTCGTGCACTGGTAGGGTCCCTAGGCCTGGCCGGTGATCAGGGCCGACCAGGGCCTTCCAGCTGCTGGCCAGGGCTTCCCTTCCCCTGCTGCCAGCTGCTGGCCAGGGCTCTCCTTCCTTCCCGCCACACCCCGGTGGTCAGCACACGTCATCATGAGCGATCAAACTCCCAGTCTCCTGATCAAACTCCTGAGAGGATAATTTGCATATTAGGCTTTTATATAGAGAGATTGTGAAATAAATAAAAAGTGGCTGCACAAGTAATGTTATAAGTATCCATGGACCCCTCTGTGCAGCACCACGATGCTGGGATGTATCTTTAACATCATATATTTGTGAGTGTTGGTTAAGTTTTGTACGTTTTTTTCCTAATAGTTTCACCACCAGGCACCTCTTAGCTGCTTGACTAAGGCACACAGGGTTTGATTTGGGAAAACTGTGCTTTTTCTAAGGTTTGCTCCAGTCTGAAATAAATAAAAAGTGGCTGCACAAGTAATGTTATAAGTATCCATGGACCCCTCTGCACAGCACCACGATGCTGGGATGTAGCTTTAACATCATATATTTGTGAGTGTTGGTAAAGTTTTGTAAGTTTTTTTCCTAATACTTTTTCCACAAGGCACCTCTTAGTTGCTTGACTAAGGCACACAGGGTTTGATTTGGGAAAACTGTGCTTTTTCTAAGGTTTGCTCCAGTCTTGCTTTTGCTAAAGTTAGCTGAGTTTTAGATATCCCCCAAGTCATATTTTTGGAAAGACTTTTAGGCCAGTCAGTATTTGTGAGAGAAATTGTTGACCTGTGTTTAAACAACAAGACCCAGGGACACTTGATACAATAATTTGCAAAGAAATTTATACCCAGATTTTTTTTTAAATTGTAATATTTATTAAACCATTTGGTCCATCAAAAATATTTGGACTAGTCTTTTTCACTATTCTAAATTTTAATACTAAGATTAAATTTCTCATAAAATATTCCACTTTCATGGACTCTTGTCATACCTTTGATAACAGACATATCCCTATTTTTTTTAAGGAAATCTATTTTCTCATTATCTTACTAGAGGCCCTGTGCATGAAATCCATGCACTCAGCGGGGGACCCTCAGCCTGGCCTGCACCCTCTCACAGTCCAGAAGCCCTTGGGGGATGTCTGCCTGCTGCATAGAGGTGGGAGAGGCTCACGCCACCGCCACTATGCTAGCCAGATGTGAGCCCAGCTCAGGGCTTCTGGTTGAGCGGATCTCCACCTGTGGGAGCGCACTGATCACCAGGGGGCAGCTCCTGCATTGAACGTCTGCCCCCTGGTGGTCAGTGTGCGTCATAGCAACTGGTTGTTCTGCCGTTCGTTCGATTTGCATATTAGCCTTTTATTATATAGGATTGGACAGCACCAGCTACCAGTGTGGTAGGGCAGCTTTCGTGTCCATCTGGTAGAAAATCTCTACGTAGACTAGGCTGTTTATTGAAGATCAATTCTCCATATCATTCAGGAAGCATAACACAGCACTTGCTTATGTCCAGGTAATGTCATGCATATCCTTAGAAATGACAATTTTGGATAATTATCTTAAAGAACATTGTAGTTAACATAATAGGCAAAATACCTTATAACAGTGTTCCTAAATCTCCTATATGAAAATTTAAATTAAAAATTCAGAGTTGGGTCGACCCTGCTATAGACGATGCTGTGAAAATGTGGGGCCTTTAAAAACTAATAATTTCCTACTCAGTGTAACAATAGCACTGTTTCTAACAGGAAAAATTAATGTCTTCCAACAGAAGAAGAAGATCTCAAATGACTAAATTACTTTTAAAATCTATGTTTTGCTGGGAAAATTCCCACGGAATGGCTCCCCCTGCCATGTAACATGCAGGGTGTGTGGGCAGCTGCCGGAAGCCGGTCCATCCTTGCTGCTTGGCACAGTTGCTGCAGGGAAGAAACATCTGTACAGCATATGTCTCAAGGGACCTGGCATATATGGCATACTTTTCTTAATATGTTTGCTCCCCTTCTTGGCCCTATGTGCTTTAGCCAAGGTCATCTCTCCGAGAAAGGTTGTTTCCCCACATAGGGATTTTTCCCTGAAGTTATGGAGGGAATAAAATCCCTTAACTAAGTGCCAGGCAGGTAGTTAATCACTTTAACTACAAACAATCACGCTTAAGCTACATAATCTTTACTCCCTGGAATGGAGATAAGAAATGCCCTAACCTTTGGAATAGAAATTGACAGGATTAAAATCAACTGGTATAAATACAGATGTAACAAGACAATAAACACCAGAACTTTGCTGGAGATCCTGACCAGAACTTGGCTGGAGAACCTGGCTAGAGAACCTAGACAGAACATGGCAGGAGAACCTGAACAGAACCTGGCTGGAAAACCTGGACAGAACCTGGCTGGAGATCCTGGACAGAACCTGGCTGGAGATCCTGGACAGAACCTAGAGACAGAACCTAGCGAGAGAACATGGCAAGAGAAATTAGACAGAACTTGGCTGGAGAACCTCGCTCTGCTGATGAACTGAACCCTGTCTCCGTGTCATTCCTTCTTCACCGACTCCGTCCACACCTTTGGGGACCCCTGGACCTGCTGAGGCAGGACCCCAGCAGGCAGCATCCCAGCCGGGCTGGTGTGGTGCCGGCCACCCCGAGGCCGACTGGGTCCCACAGCTGCCTCAGGCTGGCTCAGAAAATCACAGCCCTCCATCCAATTCTCCACTCTCCATCTTCGGCCAAAATCCTGAGACTGAAACGTTCTTAGTGTACATTCCCTGACTTTATTACAGAGGACACAGGCCCTCCTCGTTGTTTTCATCACGCTGAGACCAAGTGATAAGGGCCTCAGGGCTTCTTCTCCACGAGGAAACACCTCGGAGCACCTTAGGTGCCCGGGAACCCGGTGCTGCGGGCCCTGCGTTACTCAGGGCATTCCCTGACTTTATTACAGAGGACACAGGCCCTCCTTGTTTTCATCACGCTGAGACCAAGTGATAAGGGCTCTGCTTAGAATAAAACTAAGAGGTAAGACGGTTGCTGGGCAGGAAGCATAGTGAGCGTTCTTCTCTCATGGGTATCTCAGCCTTGGGCCTCAGGGCTTCTTCTCCACGAGGAAACACCTTGGAGCACCTTAGGTGCCCGGGAACCCGGTGCTGCAGACCCTGCGTTACTCAGGAGGAGAGAAGGGGAGGTGATCGGGTTCAGTCAAGTGAAAAGGAGGTTCGGGGCATCTCAGGCAGAGAACAGGCCACATGGGGAGGCCTGGTGTCCCTGTGGGAGCTGCTGGTGGGGACTCCTGGGGCCCAGCCAGGTGTCCTGAGCCCCTCCCACTGTCTCCCCTGCTGTCTCCCCTGCAGGAGGGGCGGGGATGAGGGTGCCATGGGCCCTTATCTTGGATAAGGACAGGAAGGGGGAGATGAAGTCTTGGGGGGGCTGGCCATGCCAGGGCTTGCAGACCATGTTAGGGACGTTGAACTTTGAACCACGGACAAGGAAGGGTGCTCTGGGAGGGGTTCATCTTGGAAACTCGGGGCCCCTGGTTTGGGAAGGATGCTCGCAGGGTCCGCGGAGAATGGGTCACAGGAATGAGACCGAAGGGTGGAGTTCGGGGTTCAAGGAAGTGAGAGTGGCTTGTGCTTTGGAATTAGGAGGTGGATTTGAAATGAACTGTGTTGCTGCCCAGCCGGGCAGCTCAGTGGTTGAGGGTCGACCTATGAACCAGGAGGTCAGGGTTCAATTCCTGGTCAGGGCATGTGCCCGGTTATGGGCTCCATCCCCAGTGTGGGGCGTGCAGGGGGCAGTGGATCCATGATTCTCTCTCACCACTGATGTCTCTCTCTCCCTCTCCCTTTCTTTCTGAAATAAACTACGTGGGTTTTGTCGTTGGGTATACGACCTGGGTGGGTCCAGGGGTGCAGGTATTTCTGCCAGGAACACGGATCCTCCCAGATGAGAAGGGGGGAAGCTGGTGATGAGGGGCCACTCCCCGGGCTGTGAGCTGATAACTCGGGCCGGCGGGAGGCTATTTGTGGGAGACAGACTGACAGGAATTCCTACTCAGCATCTCTGCTCTTTAATTCCCTGACCTTCAGGTCTAGGTTACATAAATGTGAATTATTTATAACTTCCCTGTCTCCTTGGAATCTGAGGTGACAACCTTTATACAACATTGAGGCAGTTATGCAGTTTCCTACCTGTGACTTGAAGAGAAAAACACACGAATCTAACAAAACTGGATATAATGTTCCAGGAATTTAATGTGAACTCTCGTCTTCCACTTCCCTAACGGCATTTTACCTATTTTGTTATTTTCAGGGCATATTTCTCAACCCCTTCATTCTTCCTATGACCTCCCAAATGCTACACTGTATTGTATTGATGTCAGACAATCTCAGGATTTTAAATATGATCTTATAATATAGTGATTTTATGACATAAACAAAGAGTGGGGAACAGGCAACTGAAAAATAAATGCCCAATAATTTCACAATTCAGCTCAAACCTGTCATTTGTAAATGCCTTTCTGGACTTCTCCCCCTCGTGTGCATTTATCCAATTTAAGAAAATAACAAAGATGGACTATGCTCATAAGGTGACACTATGGAGACTGCCTGGGTCAGAAGCAAGTGCTTATGTAAATGTTAGCATTTGCTTAGCACCCGCTGGCGGGCTCCGTGGCTGAGCACCGACCTCTGAACCAGGAGGTCACGGTTTGATGCCCGGTCAGGAAATCGAAGGTGGAACGAAGCATTTATTATTCTTCGCCTCTCAAGACAAGAGGCAGCCTCAGAGTGTGTGGAGTGCAAGTGATGCTGAGGCGCAGGTGGGTGAGACCCTGCCAGACACGTGGGTGGGGTCCTGGCTGGCTCACAGAGAAGAGGCCAGGCCGCCGTGTAGCTGCTGTTCGTCTCCCTCAGCCAGTGATGGCGAACCTTTTGAGCTTGGCGTGTCAGCATTTTGAAAAACCCTAACTTAACTCTGGTGCCGTGGCACATATAGAAATTTTTTGATATTTGCAACCACAGTAAAACAAAGACTTATATTTTTGATATTTATTTTATATATTTAAATGCCATTTAACAAAGAGAAATCAACCAAAAAAATGAGTTCGCGTGTGACCTCTGACACGCGTGTCATAGGTTCGCCATCACTGCCCTAAGCCCTTGGCAGGCGCCAGGGCCTGGGAAGTAGCCGGTTGGGTGTGGTCTGCCCGGCCCCACCTGGCTCCCTGCTATCTTATCTGCTCTCAACACATTTCAAATTGTTATGAAACCACCTCGGCCACTTTCCTGCCCTCCAGGGTTATTCTAAACGCTTTGTTATAAACCATTTGGCTGTTGAGATTTGTGAAGATGGCTGAGATTCGATTTTAGAGAAAAGTATGGTGTAATGAGTTTTTTCCCCAAGAGAAATCATAACTTCGCTGTGACTTCTTTTAAAAAGGTCTGCGATAAAAGGTCCCTAATTCCGAAGAATGAATGGAAGCGCAGTCCCAGAGATAATGCCCTGACGCTGAATGAGGGCGTGCTCTGTCCTCTGAGCGGAACACAGACGCACAACAGGCAAACCCGTTTAATCGCAGCATGGCTTTCATCCATGGCTCTCCTGGAAACGGTGTGCAGTTCAAAGAATGCGCTTTGGTCTAGAAAGGGACTAGCTTCACGTATTTAAAAAACAGCTTTTATTGGTTAAAGTAAGTCCCTTTCAAAGCTTGGCTTCATAGTCTATGTAACAAACACATTCATGGAAACTCCTTCAGATGAAGTTGCTGTTTTGGACACAGCTTTTGTTGCCCGTCACTGGTTGAAGTCAGGAAAGCCAGTGGGCGTTTCCTTGTCTTTTCCAGGCTCGGAGCCTTGAGCCTTTGGGACCTGACACAGGCCCGGGTTCGTCTCACCCCGAGTGCGGCCACAGAGCAGGCACCGCTGCCAAAGAAGCCCTGTCCCAGCGGGTCGTGTCTCTCTCGTGGCTGAGGGAATTCTCTTTTTAAAAAATATTTTTATTGATTTCAGAGAGGAAGGGAGAGGGAGAGAGAGATAGAAACATCAGTGATGAGAGAGAATCACGGGTCGGCTGCCTCCTGCACGCCCCGCACTGTGCAGAGAGAGAATCACGGATCGGCTGCCTCCTGCACGCCCTGCACTGTGCATGTGTCCTGAGCGGGAATCAAACCGTGGCCTCCTGGTCTGTGCTGAGCCAGGCTGCCCGGGTGCTGACCGGATTTTAGGAACATTCTACTGAACCAGGCGTTGGGAGTTGGTGTCCGTGAGCTGCTCCTGGAGCCGCACTCTGTGATCCCGCTGTGAACCTCAGGCTCCGTTTGGGGCCTCTCTGCTGGGGGACCTGCTGGGGAGCCTCCTGCTCAGCTGCCCTGAGCTCCCCTGGCCTGAGCCCTGGCTCTGTGCCCTCTGATGTGAGGGGACAGGATCCCGCTCCTCCGGGAGAGCAGCCTTGCCTTTCCTGCACCTGTGGCCCCGTCCCTGTGGCTGCGGGCGGACTGCGTGGAGAATGGGATGAGGCCGCCTCCGGGCTCAGGGGGGGAAAGTGCGACATTGATTCTAAGTGTTTGACACCGTGGGCGGGAGAATGGAGAAGGCAGCGGGAGAGGGGGGGGCGGAGGGAGTCCCATCCATCTGCCATCCTGGGCTCATCTATTGGAGTTCCTTTTCCGTCCAAATAACTATGGTGCAGCCCTTAAGTAAACAGTACTGACTCTCATGGTCTCTGACGGATAAAAACGCCTGAGAAATGGAGCGAACTGTCTCCTGCGAAAGCAGTGGGAGTTTTTAGCGAAAACCTCTCCCGTGTGGGGAAGGGGGTGAAGCTGCTCTATCACAGAGACCCAGGCATGCCGTGGGTTTCATGTGTGTTCCCTCCAAACAGCCGTGCAGAGGCGGGCGGGCCAGGCTGGGGCGGGCGCTCGGCCAGGGGCCTTCCCGGGACCCGGGACCCTTCTCTGCGGCCTTTCTTCTCGTCCCAAAGGGTGCTGCGTTCCAGTGATACCACCGCGGGCCCCAGGCCACAGCCAGGGGGTGGAGGCAGGAACTGAGGCTCCGTTCCCTCAGAGGTGATGTAAAGCTGTAGTCAGCCCCGGCCGGTTTGGCTCAGTGGATAGAGCGTCGGCCTGTGAACTGAAAGGTCCCAGGTTCGATTCCGGGCAAGGGCACATGTCCTGGTTGTGGGCTCGATCCCCAGTGGGGGACTTGCAGGAAGCAGCCAATCCATGATTCTCTCTCACCATGGATGTTTCTATCTCTCTCCCCCTCTTCCTTCCTCTCTGAAATCAATATATATATATATATATGGCTGTAGTCAGTCTCCTGGCCATGCTTGGGCCACACGGCCATGCCCAGCGGGAAGGCAGAGCTGGGAAAATCAGTTCCTAGCGGGTGGCCCTTAGCCTATCAGGACATGGAGATGCTCTGGGACTAAAGAAAGATCTAAAGACCATTCCCGCCCCGCTGGCATGGCTCAGTGGCTGAGCGTCCACCTTTGAACCAGGAGGTCATGGCTCGGTTCTGGTCAAGGGCACATGCACGGGTTGTATATGGGCTCGATCCCCCGTAGGGAGTGTGCAGGAGGCAGCCGGTCAGTGTTTCTCTCTCCCTCTCCCTTCCTCTCCGAAATCAATCCTGTATAATAAAAGTCCACATGGCATCACACCCTCCTGCAACATCTTCACAAGATGGCCGCCACGCTGGGATTGGGCCTAAACCGGCAGTTGGACATCCCCCAAGGGGTCCCAGATTGGAGAGGGTGCAGGCCGGATTGAGGGACACCTCCCCCCATGCATGATTTCGTGCACTAGGCCTCTAGTAAAAAATATATTTTTAGAAAAAAAATAAAAATAATAAAATATATATATATATAACAAAAAACACTCCAGCCATCGTTCTGCTCCACTCTTGTGCTAGATGAACACAGACACAGGACTCGAAAGCTACTATAGCCACAGGGTGCGGTCAGTGGCCCGCCAGCACGGGCTGGATTTCGTGCACCAGGCCTCTAGTAAAAAATATATTTTTAGAAAAAAAATAAAAATAATAAAATATATATATATATAACAAAAAACACTCCAGCCATCGTTCTGCTCCACTCTTGTGCTAGATGAACACAGACACAGGACTCGAAAGCTACTATAGCCACAGGGTGCGGTCAGTGGCCCCATGGGCTCATGTCTCGTGTCTCGGGGAGACCCAGAGGAAGGGCACAGCTGGCTGCCCCTGGGGTGGGTGGGGATGAGCGCACTCCGCTGGGGTGGAAGCCGTGGGAAGGGTGGTCATGAATAGGCAGTGAACAGGGAGAAGGAGAGGGGACTTGTGTCTTATGGTGACGTTATTAACATTGAAGTGAGATGTTACAGGAGGAAACAGGAGAGCATTGCCCTCTCAAAGGCTGTCATGGGAGGAATTGCTTGTTGTTGTTTTGTTTTTTAACTCAGCGTGAAGTAATTATTAAATACCAGTGTTGGATGGGGTTATGTCAGGCCCCACATGAGCTGTCTTAGGAGCCTACAGTCCTAGTGATGCAGTACTTTTCAATTCATCATTCTCACAGCAGATAAGCCAAAAGTAGCCCGGCCTGTGTGGCTCAATGTTTGAGCATCAACCCACGAACCAGGAGGTCACAGTTCTGTTCCAGTCGGGGCGCAAGCTTGGGTTGGGGGCTTGATCCCCAATAGGGGGCATGCAGGGGGCAGCCCATCAGTGATTCTCTCTCATCATTGATGCTTCTATCTCTCTCTCTCCCCCTTCCTCTCTGAAATCAGTAAAAGTATATTTTTAAAAAACAGAGTTATTGATATGCCACATTGTAAGCACATGAACTGTTTCTCTTCATTCTACAGTGATTTCGGCCTCCCCCCTCCCTTCCCTCTCTCCCCAGGAACGCTGGTGTCTGGTCTTCCCTTTTGTCCTGGGGGCGGGGATTCTGAAAAGGACATGATGCATGAGATGACGTGGCTCCCAACAGGACGTTTTCAAATCTCCATCCCACTCAGGGGCCTCCCTGCCTCCTCTGTGTGGAGGAGACACAGGGACCTGTTTCATTTCTTTAACATCCATTTACTCTTATTAAACCACAAAGTCAGGGCAAGTTTTAAAAAAAAGTTTTTGAAACTTAGAGCAATGAATGAAGAGTAGAAGAGAATAAAACTTACTTAATCACTTGTAATCTCACAAATATACAAGCTAAAACCCGATCTACACGCTAGAATCATGTCTTACAGCTTCATGCAGAATTAACGCCCAGGTCAGAGCTGGACCCAGCACCCTGGTCTGAGACATGCGTTTCCTCTGGCCCAGGGTGCGGTCGGCTTCCCGTGCCCCCGTGTGGCCTCATCTCGGGGGAGCTATGTGAACGCACCTGGGGACGCACCTGCTTTTGTGTCTGCCCTGAGATCGCACTCCCCATCGGGGGTCCGATCAGATGGGGAAGTGCTTTGTAGACAGGTAGACAGGGAATCAAGCACCTACTTGCAGTGTTTTTTAAACCATTGGGTGGGGAAAGCCATTCGCATCCATTACTGATCTCTTCCCATTTAATTACACATTTGAAAGGAGAGCGTGCGCTTGGAAATCCGCGTGAAGCAGAGGCGGTGTCAGCATCTCTTGTCAGGCTCCCCGCTGCGTTCTGGGAGCGCAATTAGAGGGGCTGTGTGTTTACGTGAGAGTGAAATGTTATAGGAAAACAGAGCCATAGCCGGCCCCGCCCTCAGCACCGTAAATCCTCAGGAACAGGGCCAAGGGGCGGGAGTGCTTCTCATGGTGACAGAATTACAATGAAAGTGAGACAATTACGGGCGTAAACATGAGCGTGCTGCTCAGTGGCTTGCACAGGAGGAGGTGCTGGGCTTGCACTGGGCGTGGAGTATTTATTTATTAAACGCCAGGTCCACGTGGGCTATGCTTGGCCTCACGCTCTCCTGGGCCCCCGCTCCTGGAGGGGCAGTGCTCCCCCATCCGCACAGCAAATGGCCTGCAAACAGCTCCTGCGGGCTCTCCGCGGCCGCGCCCTAATGGACGGAGACTGGCCACGGTCCACGCGTGACACAGGGAGCGACGCGGCGTTGGGTGTGCGTGGCCTACATTCGCTCCATAAATGTAATTACTCGGCCATTTCCCGTTCCCGGCCCGAAGCACTCTCTCTAGGCCGTCGTAAAGTCATGACTGAATTGCTCTCAGGTTTCCGCGGGGACGCCCCGTCCAATCTCCCCAGGATGACAACAGCCACAGCACAGCGAGCCTGCCGTGCCCGGGCGCCCCTGCCCCTCAGCGCGGGTCCCAGAAGGTGACATGCTGGTGAGGCAGCTGCTCACTTTCACATGAGTCACCTGCTCAGAGCTACCCCTCGAGAGAGGATGCCATTTTTATGTCATTTCTTCTTCTTTATTTTTTTTTAGAATTTTTTTATTGATTTCAAAGAGGAAGGGAGAGGGAGAGAGAGATAGAGACATCAATGATGAGAGAGAATTATCAACCAGCTGCCTCCTGCACGCCCCACACTGGGGATCGAGCCTGCAACCTGGGCATGTGCCCTGACTGGAATCGAACCCTGACCTCCTGATTCCTAGGTTGATGCGCAAAGACTGAGCCACGCTGGCCGAGCTGTGCCATTCCTTCAACAGAACCCAGACACTCATTTTATAAACACGCATTGAGTGTAACACGTCCAAGTGTATGTTTTAACCCTGGAGAGACGGTGATGAGTGAAACTGACATCATATAAGAGCTGATCCTTTATTCAAGGGTCTAAAAGCAGCTCCACCCACTGGGCCCATGCGAGAGCAAGGCCGCTGACCAGAGGGACCGCGATGGGGGCCAGCACAGGGAATGAGGGCTTGTCCTGTTGTGCTAAGAAATCGTATTTTATCCTCAAGTCATTGACAAGTGTGTTAGCAAGAGGGTGTGGCTTTCGTATGGGTTTAGGGGGTCCATGCTGTGGGATGGGGAAGGGGGACTAGACAGAGGCATGGCGTGGCTTTCTTAAAAATTTATCTTTGTTGTTGAAAGTGTTACAGATGTCCCTTTGTTTTTTTCCCCATTGACTCCCTCCACCCGCACCCACCCGGCACCACTCAATTGCCTGTGTCCATGGCTATGCATCTATGCGTGTAAGTTCCCCAGTTAATGGCTCCCCGCCTACCCTCCACACACCCCTTCCCCTGAAATCCATCAGTCTGCCCCATGCTTCTGTGTCTCTGGATCTATTCTGTTCATCAGTTTAATTTGTTCATTAGATTCCACATATGAGTGAGATCCGTGATACTTATCTTTTTCTGACTTATTTCACTTATCATGATCTCTCCGGGCCCCTCCATGCTGTTGCAAATAGTGAGAGTTACGTCTTTTTCACTGCTGCATAGCATTCCACTGTGTAGATGTACCACAGTTTTCTAATCCACTCATCTGCTGATGGGCACTTAGGCTGTTTCCAAATCTTAGCTATGGTGAATTGTGCTGCTGTGAACATAGGGGTGCATATATCCTTTCTAATTGGTGTTTCTGGTTTCTTAGGATATAGTCCCAGAAGTGGGTTCGCTGGGTCAAATGAGGGTTCATTTTCAGTTTTTAGAGGAAACTCCATACTGTTTTCCACAGTGGCTGCACCAGCCTGCATTTCCACCAGCAGTGCACGAGGGTTCCTTTCTCTCCGCATCCTCGCCAGCACTTGTCTTTCTGAGAGTTCATTATTGGTGTATAAAATGCCATCAATTTCTGGGTGTTAATCTTGTATCCTGCTACGTTGCCAAATTCATTTATTAAATCTAGTAGTTTCTTTATGGAGTCTTTAGAGTTTTCTATGTGCAAAATAATGTCATCTGCACATAATGACAGTTCTACTTCCTCCTTTCTAATTTGAATCCCTTTTGTTTTTTCTCGTCTGATCGCCGTGGTTAGGACTTCCAGTACTATGTTGAATATGAGTGGTGAGAGTGGACAGCTCTGTCTTGTTCCTGTTCTTAGGGGAAATGGTTTTAGTTTTTGCTCATTGAGTATGATGTTGGGTATAGGTTTGTCATATAAGGCCTTTATTATGATCGTTCTATCCCCACTTTGCTGAGAATTTTTATCAAAAAAAAAAGGATGTTGGATCTTGTCAAATGCTTTTTCTGCATCAATTGATATGATCATGTGGTTTTTTGTCTCTCTGTTTGTTTATGTGATGTATCACGTTTATTGATTCGCGGGCATTGTACCAGCCTTGCATCCCTGGAATAAATCCCACTTGGTCATGGTGTGTGATGTATTTAATGCATTGCTGGATCTGATTTGCTAGAATTTTATTGAGTATTTTAGCATCTATGTTCACCAGGGATATTGGCCTATACGTCTTTCATTGTGGTGTCTTTATCTGGTTTTGGAATTAGGGTAATGCTGGCTTCATAGAAAGAGCTTGGAAGTGTGCCTTTCTCTTGGTTTTTTTGGAGCAGTTTGAGGAGGAGAGCGCTGATAATATACGTAAACCAGCGGACCAAAATGACACCACCCTTCATACTCTCATTTAGAATGCGCCATTCTCAATGCGTTCTGTAGGACTGTGTCTCAGAGAGAGACTCTGCAAACGTGACGGGCAGTCTATTCAGCTTCCCCTTTCTTGCTCTGTCTCCCTGCGGGATATCCTATATCCCATCGTTCACCAAACTGTGAGATACTTTTAATGGTTATTCTTCAGGAAGGAAAAGCCACTTAAATTATCTTAAAGTGTCGCCATACTTACTCTCTTTTGGAGAATGACAGCTTATATTCACATGTTAATGGCTCTACTTGACTAGGTTTAGCTTAATCTTTCCCCCTAAAAAGTATTGAGAGGAAGGATTGAGAAGTACAGACCGGCGGTTACAGAGGAGGCCTGGGGATGGAGGGTACAGCACAGGGAATACAGTCAATGACACTGCAGTAACTATGGATGGTGCCAGATGGATATGAGCTTTAGCTGGATGATCACTCAGCAAGTTATATATGGTCTGATCACTGGGTTGTGTACCTTAAACTAATATAATGTTATATGAACTGCAATTGGGAAATAAAAAAATTATTTAATGTAAAAGATATTTGAATTTGAATGTCTTTGCCATGAATTGTGTTGTGGAAGGGAGGAGGCAGAGAAAGAAACATCAGTGATGAGAATCATGGATCAGCTGCCTCCTGCACGCCCCCTACTGGGGATTAAACCCACAACCCAGGCATGTGCCCTGTCCAGAAATCGAACCGTAACCTCCTGGTTCATAGGCCAATGCTCAACCACTGAGCCACACTGGCCAGGCTATTCAGAAACGCAGTTTGGGAGGGACTGAGAGCTACCTGCTGTCAGGATGTGGGTTCTGAATGGTAAGTTCAGTTCTAAGCAGGGCATTGATTTCAGGGGTGGGACCTGGAGAGAGCACTGTGGACACGGCTTCCCTCCCGGGACCACCCTGCTCCCGGGCCATGCAGCTCTGCCCACTCACGCAGTCGGGCACAGCCTTCAACCTTCGGCCACTGTCAGCCTTCTGAGAGCAGATGGCGGCGACTGCAGGCAGTGTCCCTCCGCCTCACAGGGCTGGTTGTGCAGTTCCGTCAGGATTTACTGGGAACGATGCTGACGTGTGTCATACCAAGTGACAGGGAAGTGATTTCTCACAGCGCGTGGCACCCTGGTCGCAGGAGAGCCCACAAGGCAGTGAAGGGGACAGGCTCGGGCGCACAATGAACAACACTGGCGCATGTTAGATGCTGACAGGCGGAGCCTCCCCCACGCCACTGGCACAACAACACACAGAGGGGTTCAGGGACAGCCGTCACTTCAGATTAAGAGACTGACAATGACACGGAGTCACCTGTTCATCCTAAATCTCACCCAGGTTGTGGCAAAGCGGGGGCCTGGGCGCCCGGAGATTCGCAGTCAGAGACTCGTTTCATTTCATGGACTTGCCCTGGCCCCTGTTGGCTCGTTCTGAGGGCAGAAAATCAATTCACCTCCTTCGCGGTCTCCGGGCAGTCATCTGTTCTGGTGGCCAGTCGTAGAAAGTGCTGTGTGATATGAGGCATCGAAGAGTTTCAGCTTCTGCGTTCCAGATCCCCAGACCTTTCCTAGGAGGGGGCTGTGCCCTTATGCAGGGACTGCAGCCACTCGTGTTAATCCTCACCCGAAGATAGATATAGATGTATAGACATATAGATGTATAGACATGTAGACATATAGACATATAGATATATAGACATATAGATGTATAGACATGTAGACATATAGACATATAGATATATAGACATATAGATGTATAGACATGTAGACATATAGACATATAGATATATAGACATATAGATGTATAGACATGTAGACATATAGATATATAGACGTATAGACATATATACATATAGACATATATACAAATAGACATATAGACATATAGACGTATAGACAAATAAACAAATGGACATATAGACATATATACAAATAGATATATAGACACATAGACAAATAGACATATATACAAATAGGCATGTAGATGTATAGACATATAGACGTACAGACATATAGACAAACAGACATGTAGACATATAGACAGACATACAGACAAATATACAAATAGATGTATAGACTTATAGACATAGACGTATAGACGTATAAAGGTATAGACATTAGACATATAGACATAATGACATATAGACATAATGACGTATAGACATAATGACGTATAGACAAATAGACATATAGACGTATAAAGGTATAGACATTAGACATATAGACAAATAGACGTATAGACAAATAGACATTAGACACATAGACGTATAGACATAATGACTATAGACGTATAGTTATTTATAAAGAGAGGGGTTACATGAGGTCAGTGAGGCACGCAGTGCTGGCCTGTGACAGGTGATTGACACGCCAGCAATGCCGGGGACGGGATTCCTAGGGCCCCCAGAAGCCTTTCCCACCTCCTGAGATTGCCATTTGCTCCCCTTCTTGGTGCTCCCGACGCGTCTTTCCTCTGTTAGGAGGACACTCGCATCTGTCATTGGAACCGTCCGTTCCCTTTCTGCTGCAGGCCCGTAGGTTTGAGAATTCTGTGCTCCAGGGTCACAGCTCACACTGTGTCACCAGGACCTACTGCACTGTCTGCCATGGAGCTGAGCTCCAGCCCATGGAGTGCT
Source organism: Myotis brandtii (assembly GCF_000412655.1). Classification (NCBI taxonomy): domain Eukaryota; kingdom Metazoa; phylum Chordata; class Mammalia; order Chiroptera; family Vespertilionidae; genus Myotis; species Myotis brandtii. The sequence goes on along the minus strand of NW_005370495.1, from coordinate 1,235,474 downwards.
TCTGGCTCCTGCCCTGACCCGAGTCTAGGTGCTCACCCCCTCCCGCCACCTCCGAAGTGCGTATCCTCACGAGCGCCCTCGGGAAGCACACGGGAAGGTGTCCGGTACATGTCCATCCTCCACACGAACACCTTCCAAGGAACCTCGGTGCGCCTGTGTCTACAGAGGGACACACGCTAGGGAGGTGGGTTTTGTTTCTTCTGCTTGGTGTCGGCATGATATTTTTTAAGAACTGAGACGGAGAGGGGTCTGAAGGAAGAGTGATTCTGTCTGGGGACGGGGGGATGGAGAGCACGCGGCCTGATTGGGCTAGAGCCAGTTTGCGGAGAGAAGTAACTGAGCATCCCAGACCGACCCTGGCGGTGGGTGCCTTGGGCATCTGAATGGCACGTGGTAGACAGCATGGTGCTGTGGGAGGTGGACACCCAGCACCTCGGCCGGGTCCAAGAATCAGGGATTAGAAACGTGGGGGCTCAGGACTGGGCCCTCCCGGCCCCTAACCCGAGGCAGAAGCTGACCCCGAAAAGGCCGTGCGTAAAGCTATGCCACATTCTCCTTTAGTCACAGCCATTTCAGTTCCGGTGAGTCTCACCCTGAACCTGCACGGGAGACAGAACGAAAACATCCCCAAACATCAGAGATGAAGTGACTAAAGAGAAACCATTAACCTCTGATACCGCAGTGATTCGGGGAAAGAGGAGGCTATTTTTCCCTCTAACTCCTTCGTAAGCAGCAGCCCCGGTGCTCCCATCACTCACGTTTACTGCGCACTTAGGATTTTATCGCTTCACCTTTCCCCAGTCTCCTTAGCACCGCCCCCGGTGTGATGCTGGGGAAATGTCAGGTTTGCTAGCTATCCTGGCAACTCCTCCCATAAGGCGACGGCACTGAAATGTCATGGGCAGAGCAGCTGGGGGGAAGCTCTTTGCTTCCGTGTCCCCCACCCCGTGGAGGTGAGTGTTTGGAGGTTGATTAAAAGTGGGGTCCGTCGCGCATGATGTGACTTTTCTGTGGCCCCTCCGAGCGCGTCTGTGGGGGCCCAGGGCTCAGCCAGAGGGGTTGGGGGGCCATTTAGTCTCGGGATGTCTCCAGATGCAGGTTCCATCCCACACACGCATGCCACCTTCTGGAAATAGAGCTGGTGAGAGCCTGAGGCTATATTGGCCGTCTGGTAACTTACGTCACCAGCAACCTGGACAGCACCCACGGCAAAGTAGTTCAGGCTGCATGTGAACTCGCAGAAGAGTGTGTCCGGCCTCTTTTCACAAATGCACTGAGTAAAGGTCACCATACAACATTCCTTACAGCAAAAGAAGCCAGACCTTTTCCTGGCACCTATGCCCTGGTCAGAAGGGATATGGACATCTGGGCAGGTTCTTGCTTTATTCTAACTAGATTTAATTTTTAAAAAATATATATATGTTTATTGATTTCAGAGAGGAAGGGAGAGGGAGAGAGATAGAAACATCAATGATGAGAGAGAATCATGGATCGGCTGCCTCCTGCACGCCCCATACTGGAGATCAAGCCAGCAACCCGGGCATGTGCCCTGACCGGGAATGGAACTGTGACCTCCTGGTTCATAGGTCGATGCTCACCCACTGAGCCACACCAGCCAGGCTATTCTAACTAGATGTAAAACTGAAGCCAGAATTTGCTTTATTATTTTTTTTAATCTGAGCAGGTAAAGCTTTCTATATTCATTATGAATTTTAGGATCCACATATAATTTTAAAACATTATCATAAAATCATATATACATAACACACAGACACAGGGAATGGGGCGGCGACAGCCAGAGGGAAAGGGGGTGGGTGCAGGTGGAGGTGGGCGAAGGGGGGGCACGGGGATGGGAAGAGACTTGCTCGGGGCGGTGGGTGCAGGATGCAGGTGACGTTTTATTGACTTGGACACTTGAAACCTCTATAGTTTTGTGAACCAACGTCACCCCATTGCATTCAATCAATAAATGGAAATCCTATCTAATAAAAGAGAAACATGGTAATTAGCCGTATATCCGCTACCCTTCCCATTGGCTAATCAGGGTGATATGCAAATTAACTGCCAGCCAAGATGGCAGCCGGCAGCCATGCACTGAAGCGAACAGGGAGGCTTGCTTGCTCCAGTGACGGTGGACTCCAACGTTCCCTGCCTGACTTGCCGGCCTCTCAGCTGCAACTCTAAGCAACTATGTTGCAAATATAGAAGCTAAACAAAACCCCAGAAACCTGCTTTATTCAGCCGGGCTTCAGCCAGCCTGACCGCAACATTGTATCAAATACAGAAGGTAAAGGCCAGAAACCTGTTTTCAGCAGCTGAGGCCTCAGAGCTAAAGCTGGCCCAGAATAAAAAAAAAAAGGAAGAAAAAAAGGGGCGGTTGGGAGCTTCAGTCACCCGCCAGCCTGAAAACGGCCCTCAGCCCCTCAGCCAGACTGGCCAGGCACCCCAGTGGGGACCCCCACCCTGATCCAGGACACCCTTCAGGGCAAACCAGCCGGCCCCCACCCATGCACCAGGCCTCTATTCTATATAGTAAAAGGGTAATATGCCTCCCAGTGCTGGGATCAGCGGAGCTGCGAGGCCTCCCGGTACCGGGATCAGCGTGACAGCGGGCAGCGCCCAAACCCCCTGATCGCCCTGTGGCTCTGTGTGTGACAGGGGGCGGTGCCCCAACTCCCCTATCGGCCCTACTCTGTGAGTGACAGGGGGGAGCTCCTCAACCCCCTGATGGGCCCTGCTCTATGCATGATAGGGGGGAGCTCCTCAACCCCCTGATGGGCCCTGCTCTATGCATGATAGGGGGGAGCTCCTCAACCCCCTGATGGGCCCTGCTCTATGCATGATAGGGGGGAGCTCCTCAACCCCCTGATGGGCCCTGCTCTATGCATGATAGGGGGGAGCTCCTCAACCCCCTGATGGGCCCTGCTCTATGCATGATAGGGGGGAGCTCCTCAACCCCCTGATGGGCCCTGCTCTATGCATGATAGGGGGGAGCTCCTCAACCCCCTGATGGGCCCTGCTCTATGCATGATAGGGGGGAGCTCCTCAACCCCCTGATGGGCCCTGCTCTATGCATGATAGGGGGGAGCTCCTCAACCCCCTGATGGGCCCTGCTCTATGCATGATAGGGGGGAGCTCCTCAACCCCCTGATGGGCCCTGCTCTATGCATGATAGGGGGGAGCTCCTCAACCCCCTGATGGGCCCTGCTCTATGCATGATAGGGGGGAGCTCCTCAACCCCCTGATGGGCCCTGCTCTATGCATGATAGGGGGGAGCTCCTCAACCCCCTGATGGGCCCTGCTCTATGCATGATAGGGGGGAGCTCCTCAACCCCCTGATGGGCCCTGCTCTATGCATGATAGGGGGGAGCTCCTCAACCCCCTGATGGGCCCTGCTCTATGCATGATAGGGGGGAGCTCCTCAACCCCCTGATGGGCCCTGCTCTATGCATGATAGGGGGGAGCTCCTCAACCCCCTGATGGGCCCTGCTCTATGCATGATAGGGGGGAGCTCCTCAACCCCCTGATGGGCCCTGCTCTATGCATGATAGGGGGGAGCTCCTCAACCCCCTGATGGGCCCTGCTCTATGCATGATAGGGGGGAGCTCCTCAACCCCCTGATGGGCCCTGCTCTATGCATGATAGGGGGGAGCTCCTCAACCCCCTGATCGGCCCTGCTCTGTGCATGACAGGGGGCGGCGCCCCAACTCCCAAATCGGCCCTGCTCTGAGCCCGACCAGGGGCTGCACCTAGGGATTGGGCCTGCCCTCTGCCACCTGGGAGCAGGCCTAAGCCAGCAGGTCATTATCTCCTGAGGGGTCCCAGACTGCAAGAGGGCACAGGCCGGGCTGAGGGACCCCCTCTCCCCCCCGAGTGCACAAATTTTTGTGCCCCGGGCCTCTAGTAAATAAATAAAGGGGACTCTGGCCACGGACAGACGTGCATTAGAAAGTCGTTCCTGCTCCCCAAGTCCCCGCGCTGAGCCCTTCCCACCCTGACCCACGGGGTGGACGGAAGCAGCACGGGGGGCTGGGAGGGGGCCGGCGGGGGTGTGAGCTTCTCACCCAGAGGTCGGCGCCAGGTGGGGTGCCCTGGCTCTGTCTGGATTCTAGACCCGCAGAGACCCCCTGAGCCCCGGGAGGTGGGCCTGGCGACCTGGTGGTGGTGGGACCAGGACTTGAACTCAGAACACGAGAGGCAGAGAGGGGTCGGAACCCCCTAACTACGTCCTAAATAACAGGAAAGGCGGGAGCCACGCCGCTGGTGCCCAGCGGCCACTCCCCAGGCTCGTGGTCACTAGAGAAGATGCACGGACACGCAGCACACACCCCTCCCGGCGTCGCTGGCAGCGGGAGGAGAGGGAGGCCCATCGGTTCCCCGAGAAGCGGTTTCCATGGAGAGCAGGGCTGGAGCGGGGTCTGGCCATGGGGACGGCGGTTGAGAGCCCAGGGCCTGTCAGGACACGTTGGAGACGTCGGCTTCCTCCCAGAGAGAATAGCTGATGAGAGGACCAGCATGGCGGACAACACGCGCTCACCGTGCAATGCAGAAGCTCGGAGTGACAGGCAGCCCTGCAGGTGGAGGCAGCCTTGCAGGACGCGCTGGCCCAGGGGTCATGCCCACCCGCCTCCTCTTCCCAGAGCCCCCGTGGCCTTGCTGAGCCTTCGATGCTTTGGGGGAAACATAAGCCGGTTGAGTCCGCAGGGAGGAAGGAAGGAAGGAGGGCCGTGCAGCTCCGGCTGCAGGAGCTCAGGGACCAGGGCAGCATCGGTCCAGGCAGAGCTGCTCCGAGCGTCTCCAGGCTCCGACAGGGGGTTTGTTATCAAATGAAACACTTTCCTGAGCTCACACACAGGAGCTCTGGGAAATGCCAATATTAGCCACACAGTAGTAATGAGACTATCGTTAGTGATCGCGGGACGGGAATAATGATGATACAGACACAGCGGCTGCGGAATCTGTTACACTTCCCTCCAGCAAACAGGACCCAGCTTCCCAACACGCTGCTCTTTCCTTGAACACATACCGGCCGTGTCAGCGATAGCCTTTCGTTGCTGTGACACAGCCCCCCACAGCAAGGTCCTGGGTAGAATACTTATTTCTCACAAACACACGTTGCAATCACACTAAGTTGCTTCTAAATCAATATCTGTCAGTAAATTGCATTTCCCTTGAGTTACTATTCTTAAATAATGTTTTACTTTTGAAAAGTACAATAGGACCCAAAGTATAATAAAATGATGCCTATGAATAAATGCACCTTTAAAAGGCAGTCATATGCCCTTATTTTCATTGATCTGCCTTTCTTTGCCAAGTCTGGCTTCAATAATCCACTACTGGTATGTAAAGAACTTACCAACACGTATGTGATGTGTTAAGAGAAATGAAAATTAAAATTGGCAGGTTGCCTCTCACTTGTCAATTGGGGTTACTGTCTATGGGATGAAACCGCCCATCTAGGAAAGCTGGGGGATATCTATGTCTTATCTGTATCTGTATCTATATCTATATCTGTATCTATATTTATATCTATATCTGTATCTGTATCTAAAAATACATAAATGCAAACGTCTCAGGATACCAAGGCAAGAATTATGAACCATATTTTGAAGAGAGTTGGACATTTCCCTAAGGTCTTGCTACTGGGGGGCTGTGCCTCAGTCAGTGAATCTGGCTGTAGCGTGCACAAGGCATTGGACGAGATTCTTTGGGAGATTGCGCCCCCAGCCCCACCGCTCTCTGGGCGCTTTGTTTCTTTGGTTTGCAGCCCCCAGCGTGCTTTCCATCGTCATGTGCCGGTGCTTTATGGTCACATAAAATAAGTCATGTGATTCTAAGGTGAGATCGACAAAGCAAGGTCTGTTAAGAGAAAGCTAAATCCCATCCATTCCTTGCGTAATATCTTTTGTGGTTGCTGATTTTATTTATCCTTTCAATTTTATATTTCCCTGAATAAAGATACAGGTATAGATACAGGTATAGATACAGGTATAGATACAGATATAGATATAGATATAGATGTAGGTAGAGGTGTAGGTGTAGGTGTAGGTGTAGGCGTAGGTGTAGGTATAGATATAGATATAGAGCTATAGATAGAGAGATAAATATAGGTATAGGTATAGGTGTAGGTGTAGGTGTAGTTATAGGTGTAGGTATAGGTACAGGTGTAGATAGAGATAGAGATAGAGATAGAGATAGATAGAGATATATAGATATAGATATAGATATAGATATAGATATAGATATAGATATACATAAGACATAGATATCCCTGAGCTTTCCTAGATGGGCAGTTTCATCCCATAAACAGTAGCCCCAATTGACAAGTGAGAGGCAACCTGCCAATTTTAATTTTCATTTCTCTTAACACATCACATACGTGTTGGTAAGTTCTTTACATACCAGTAGTGGATTATTGAAGCCAGACTTGGCAAAGAAAGGCAGATCAATGAAAATAAGGATCTTTGTGTCTAAAGACCTCCTTCTACACGGAGAGACCAGCTCCTTGGAAATGCCTGGATCCAGGGCTTTGGCAGAAAAATGAACTGTGTGACCCAGGAATCTATGGTTGCTTCGCCAAGCACAGCTGTGGGGGGGGGGGGGCAGGGGCACTGGGATAACTTTGAGGACACCTGCAGAGCCCCTGTTGCCCCCAAATAAAACAGATTGTGCATCTGAAGAAGATCAAGGACGGAGGGTGGAAGCCCATTGAGTGCATCCACGATTCTCCTGAAACCGTCCCGCCTGCTCACGTGGGTCTCTGTGCCCATCTAGGAAAGCTGGGGGAATATCTATGGTGTGGCGGAGAGAAAGATGACGGAGATTCTGGGCGAGTTCCTCAGGCTCCGGCCACAGGCCAGCCCTTTCCTGTGGCCTCGGAAGACGACCTGCGGGAGAGCCTCCATAGCGAGGGCCTGTGAGGGAGGGAGGGTCAGAGCCCCGGGGTTCGGACTCCCACACACCATCTGTGAACCTGGGCATTTGCTGCAAGAGCAGGGCGGCCGCGCACCGCACCCAGGCGTCCTGAGTGTCCGCGGTGCCTTTGCCCCAGGGAACAGCCACTCCCCCGGACCTACTAGGGAACGGCAGGGCCACGTACCTGGAAGATGTCCACCACCTGCCAAGGGCAGGATCCCCACCCTGCTGGCTCCCGTGGGGTTTTAGTGACGGAGACTCATGTTACCCTCCCGAGACTCCCCAAACCCAGGCTCCTGCCTCTGCAGGTGGAGGTCGGCGAAGGCTGGGCATTGCTGCTGTCAGTCCAAGGCACGGGAGGGAATATCTGCCTCCAGAATATGAAGTAAAAGCAGCTCCATTGGCAGCTCGGCCGGTGTGGCTCAGTGGTTGAGCGTCTGCCTAGGAACCAGGAGGTCAGGGTTCGATTCCTGGTCAGGGCACAGGCCCGGGTTGTGGGCTCCATTTCCAGAGTGGGGCATGTAGGAGGCAGCCAATCCATGGTTCTCTCTCATCATTGATGTTTCTCTCTCTCCCTCTCTGACATCAATAAAAATGGATTAAATAAATTCATTGACAGTTACCTATAGCAAATCCTCTAAGGCAGAGGGTGTGGAACTTAAGTGTTGGGTCTTGTCCTGCAGCTACTGCCACGTGCGATCGATCCCACAGCCTGGATAAGACAGGAAGGAGGCCAGTTATCTCGGTGTGTGTGTGCGGACACGGACCCAGAGCCGAGCCCGATGACTTCAGCTCTGCCACTTCTACTCTTTCAGAAGAATGTAAAAATAAAAACCAGAGCATCGTGGGCAAATGTGGTTTATTCTAAACTTAACTGAGAAAAGATCTTTGAGTGTTGAAGGGTAGAATATATTCCAGTTTATTTCTGGCCATTCTCTGCATTAGTTCCCTGAGTGGCCTGTGGTGGGATAAAATCTGCACAGACAAGTGTAAAGGGTGTGAGAGAAGACATCTGCCTGGCATTCTCTTCCCCGTGACTTGAGCTCGAGAGCAGCTCACCCTCAAGGTCTCTCCCACTGCCCGACCACGTGCCGAGGCTTGGCCCAGACAGCAGCACACCCCCCTTTAAAATCCTTCCCATTGCTGCCAGAACCGGTTTGGCTCAGTGGATAGAGTGTTGGCCTGTGGACTCAAGGGTCCCAGGTTCGATTC
>NW_005370495.1:1225572-1227232 GCF_000412655.1 Myotis brandtii | reverse complement strand
CCCAGGTTCGATTCCGGTCAAGGGCATGTACCTTGGTTGCGGGCACATCCCCAGTGGGGGGCGTGCAGGAGGCAGCTGATCGATGTTTCTGGCTCTCTATCCCTCTCCCTTCCTCTCTGTGAAAAATCAATAATATATATATATTTTTTAAAATCCTTCCCATTGCTTGTAAACGATCGGAAATTGCTGAGCAACGTTTCATCTTTCTGCAAGTTGTTTTTGAGTTTGACACGCATCTTCATCCAATAATGCTTGTAATTGTTGGTCTTCAAACTTTTTTGGTTGACCTGGATGTTCTTTGTCTTCCACATCGAAATCCTCACTTTTATAGCATTTAAACCAACGTTCACAAGTATCTTGAGATGGACCATGTTCACTATAAGCTTCCCAAAGTATATGATAGCTTTCAGCAGCACTTTTCTTCAAAATAAAGTAATGAATTAAAAGTTTTCGCAAATGCTCTTTTTTGGGGGGCACAAAATTTGACATTTTTAAGCGTTCATCATAAAATGCAGAAAAACTGAGATCAGAATCATGAGTGTCCCCATTCCTGGACCACATCTGGGGCTCCCATTTTCTACGGGAAAAGCCACAGCAGCTGAACCACTAACTGTGTCATGAGATTCGTGTTCATATGACGACGTTCCATGTGTGTTCACCCTGCGGTTACAGGAAAGGAGAGGATTTTGCTCCTTGTGCTGCAAATAACCAAAACAAATGCATTTAATAAATATTCCCTGGGCTGATCAGCACCACATTTGCATGAATTTATGCAAATGCAAAGGTGCCTTGTTGGTAGCCAGACGCTAATTTGCACAGATTCCAGACAGGGTGTGTGAGCGACTGGGGGCCGCTCAGAGGAACAGGGGTGACCACCAGGCGTCATGGCACAGTCTTCAGGGCTGCAGCTCAGACGGGTTGCAGGAGGGGGTGTCCCGCACCTCAGGAGATGGTCCAGGGTGCAGAGCAGCGACCAGAGGCCCAACCCGAGAGGGAGGAGCCCGAGGAATTCCTGGGGGAAGGAGGTGGCGGGGTCACCTGTCCAGGTGCCGTTCTGTGATGTTCTTATTCATGAGGGAGGGATGGCCCCAGAGGGCCTGGCCTCGGTCACCAGGGCCCCCCACCCGCTGCCTTCAGTGTGTCTGTGAGAAGGAGGCTGCAGACAGAGGCCTGTGGGCACATTTGTGAAGCGTCATGTTAAACGTGCCCCCACTGTGCCTACATCTGCAGCCCTCCCCAGAGAACCGCCGGCCCCTCCCGGGAGGCTGGGCCCTGGGTCCAGCAGGGGTAGTGGCAGGGGTCCGAGTTGTTCCTCAGTCCCGGCCCCTCTGGCGCCATCTCTCCCATCCCCGCTCTCCCATCCCTGCGACGTCTCCATTTATCCGAGTGGCCTCTCACTCACCGGGTCTCCTGAATGCACAGCTGGCCTCTGCTTGCAAATGCAGAGGGCGTGGGTGATCTGGTTAAAAAAGAAAGGGATTATCGCAGAATTAAATTCTAGAATAAAGCATGTTACTGATTTCATTGCACTGGGTCCTGTTGACTTGAGAGGGTAGCAAAGCCTTGTATGTTGAATTCTGCACCACAGTCATGGGCGCTGGGATTTGAACTCCGTGGAGGTTCTGTCCCGCACAATCTGGTCGCTTCCTTGAAGACTAAA
>NW_005370495.1:1207376-1225199 GCF_000412655.1 Myotis brandtii | reverse complement strand
CGGGAGAGGCGCGGCTGATGGAAAACACATTTCCTTCACGAACCAAGTTGAAGCAGCGTCGAGAGACCATAACAATGGCGCCTCCTGGGGACACAGTGATTCGTGTCCAGGACAACACACATCTCCAGGCTGGGCACTTAACGATGTGTAGTCGGTCCCCCGCCCTGCGGTGAGCTTTGCAGGGAGAAAGGAGCCTGGTGCTGGTGTGGTCCTGGACAGAGGGGGCGAGTCCGGCACCTGCTGAGGTTGCAGAACACACCCATTCGAGCGTGGACTGCGTGTAGCAGCACTACCGACATCTGAGGGGAAGCCTCGTGAAAGGCTGGGGTAGCGTTGACTCGACAGTTATTCCTCGCGAGCTCGGCATGTGCAGGAGCTGGAAGGGACGCGTTTGCAGAGGGCAGAGGGGCCCTGGGTTAACTTTACATGGGTGTCCACTAGTGCGGGCTCTTGTATTGGAGAGCTGTGAACACATGGCAATAATTCATTTCAGAAAACTTGCAGAAATTGGGTCAATATCAAAGGGTAGTCTTATGAAATGCATTGAAGTATGAGGTAAAAATTGACACAGGACCAGGATGAGAGTCGTGTAATATGTGCTGTTTCCTCATAAGCAGGCAAGCATGTATGTATGAGGATGTCTAGAAGAGCACTCTTATAGACTTAGTCATGGGTGCCATTTGGTTTAGGACCAAAAGGGGTTTGATCATTCACCTCCCTATCATCTAAAGACAGAAAAACAACCTCACAGACGGACATGGAATGTGCCCATGTTATTGTATGGAGTTATTTTCTTACAAATATCAGACCTGACTTTCTCGATTAAAAAGATGTGTGGTTAGTCTGTAAGTCAGAGGTTGCCCTTTGGGGAGCGGTTTCTGGGAGTGTGGATGGTTATGTAACTACTAGAGGCCCAGTGCATGAAATTCATGCACAGGAGGGGTCTCCCAAGCCCAGCCTGCACCCTCTCTAATCTGGGACCACTCGGGGGATGTCCGACTTCCGGCAGTCGGACATCCGGCCAGCCTGGTTCCCCCCCCCCCCCGCCAGCCAGGTCACACTTAACTGCCCCACCTGCCGGCCTGGTCGCCCTTTACTGCCCCCCCCCACTGGCCTGGTTGCCCCTTACTGTCCCCCTCCGCTAGCCTGGTCGCCCCACACAGCCTGCTGTTTAGTGGTTTAGTCGTCCCTCCTAACCCCTCTGCTGGCCTGGTCACCCCACGCAGCCTGCTGTTTGGTCGTTACTGTTACTGTGACAGTGTCCCAGACAATTTGCATCTCTATTATTAGTATAGATGGTTACTGAGCAGTGCATTCTGGGGAACAGGGGGAAGCAGCCCTATGACTCAGAGACCAGGGACCCCACAGGAAGCTGGGAGGTCCGGTCTCGCACAGCGAGGATGGGCCTGGGGTCATGGGTGAGGCCTGGACTGTGTTTAGGTCCAAGGAGCCTCCCTCCTCCAGGCACCACTTGCTCAGTGGCCTCCCGCACACACCCCGACCCTGGTTCAAACCTGCAACCTTTCCATGTACAGGACGAAGCTCCAACCAACGGAGCCACCCGGCCAGGGCAGTTACTCTTGGCTTTTATTTTATGGTCTTTTATTTTAGTTTTTAAGTTACTTTAATTTTTTACTCTTTTTATTCAATCTTTGTTGAAAGGTTTACGTAGGTCCCCTTTCCCCCCATTAACCTTTTCCAGCCTATCCCCCCCCAGCCTCACCACCCGGAGCCACCCGGCCAGGGCAGTTACTCTTGGCTTTTATTTTATGGTCTTTTATTTTAGTTTTTAAGTTACTTTAATTTTTTACTCTTTTTATTCAATCTTTGTTGAAAGGTTTACGTAGGTCCCCTTTCCCCCATTAACCTTTTCCAGCCTATACCACCCCCCCCAGGCCCTCACCACCCCATTGTCTGTGTCCAGGGGTGATGCATGTACGCACACAGGCCATTGGTGATCTCTTCCCACCCACCCACCCTCCCCGCCTTCCCTCTCAGGTCCCACAGTCTGTTCATGCGTCTCGGTCTCTGGTCTACTTTTGATCGTCAGTGTATTTGGCTCATTAGGTGTTAAAAGAGCTCTGGTTGTGAGCACTTGGGTTTTCTGAAGATGCAGTCATATCACGCACAACCCTTTTTCCTTTCCCCAAATGTACTTGTGGGCACACTGGGTATGTAGATACCAGAAGCAGAGTCTGTGGGTAAGTTGGGAACAGGATGCTTTTTCCTTCGTGACGTGGTGTACAGCACCCTGTGCTCCCGCCGTGTTGAGAACACCGAGTCCTGCGGCTGCAGGGAGGCTCTCATGGGCAACTCCCCCGCATGGAGCCATCGCCTCCCTCTCCATCGGCCGCAGCTCCCAGGGCAGATGCATGCGCCCCGCAGCAGAGGTGGGGGCACTGGGCCACCTCCCGCAGGGTCGCCCCGTCATCACCCGGTGGGGCCCACCTTCCGCATATCACCCCCTCGTTCCTATCCCAGGCCTTTCCATGCACTTCCTCTCACCTCTCACCCAGCCCCTCCCTCCCCCGTCATGTCCGGAGCCCCAGGTGCTGTCCTGAGATGTGTCTAACACTCCCTACCGGACGTTTCCCCTTAGTCCTCCATGGCGTCCAGTGTTTCTTCTGCCCGTTAACTTGGTTTGAATCTGAACGGAAACGGCCCCATCTTCTATCCCTTCTGTGTCCTTTCCCCCAAGTTAATGCCGTGTCCTTAGCGTGTGGCTGTGAGATGCCTCTGTGACTGAGCTGGGAAACCTTGCACGTTTCTCTTTCCTTTCCTTTCATCTCAGGATAACTGAGCTCTGCGGTTTGTGTGGGGCCAAAGGCCCTGGGCATACACTGCTGAGCCCTCTGAACTCACTCTACTCTTTATTGTATTATTTGATTCCTGGGGGTGAGTTACACACGAAAACAGAAGAAAATGCACCCTTAGATGTGCAACCTGAGTCATTACCCGGAGATTTCAGCGGGAGTTGGCACTGAGGCAGGAGACCCCTGTGTTTGTTGGTCAGTTTCCTCGACTGCGGAATGAAGGGTGAACCTCCCCTCGGAGCCTGAGGAGGTTGGATGTGATGCGCCCAGAGGGGTTACCGGCGGCTGGGAGAGTGAGATCGAAGTCAACAGACATTGTTTCCTTTCCCCGCACAGAGTCAGGAAAGCACAGCTCTTCTAACCTCCCCTCGGAGCCTGAGGAGGTTGGATGTGATGCGTCCGGAGGGGTTACCGGCGGCTGGGAGAGTGAGATCGAAAGTCAGCAGACATTGTTTCCTTTCCCCGCACAGAGTCAGGAAAACACAGCTCTTCTTATCATAACATGACTTCAACTTTCAAACCTGAGTCATTTCTCTCCAAACTACAGAAGACTCCACACCTTTCTGCACGTCCCTCCTTACACAAATGAAGTAAGAATTTATGCCCCACATTATAGAGAACTGCACAGCATGTGTCATATGTGCATAACATAGAATTATGTGAAATGAGATGATAGACAAGTAAAATGAATGTGTACATGGAAGTTTAAATAAAATAGAAAGCAATCAGCCTCATTCACAGGCAACCTTGAAAACAAGTTGCTTATGCTCTTGACTCTAAGAGTGGAGGCAGCCGCTCCTGTGCTGCGAGGCAGGGGCCCTCCCTGGCACCTCAGTGCATTCTGGGAGGAAGGAGAGAGACAGGCGTCCCAATTATCACTGGGGGATGCATTCCAAGACCTCCTGTGGATGCCTGGAACCGTGAATGGTACCAAACCCTATATTTTTCCTATAGTTTCGTATCTGTTATAAAGTCTAATTTTATAAATTAAGCACACTAAGAGATTGATACCAATAAACGGAAGATTATAGCAATTCACTCTAATAAAAGCTTTGTGACTGTGATCTCTCTCGCTGTATATCTATCTACCTCATAACTGATCTGATAACACACAGGGGTATGTGCAGCTTGGAGAAGCTAGACAAGGTCATGAATCCCATCCTGGCAGACAGTGTGTGTGTGGGGCGGGGGGGTGTTTAGTCACGCTACTCAGACCCATGTGCCATTTAAAAATTATGGATTGTTGCCTTAGCTTCTTTGGCTCAGTGGATAGAGCGTTGGGCTGTGGACCAAAAGGTCCTGGGTTCGATGGTCAGGGCAGGTTGTGGGCTCGATCCCCAGTGTGGGGCGTGCAGGAGGCAGCCGATCCATGATTCTCTCTCATCATGGATGTTTCTCTCTCCCTCTCCCTTCCTCTCTGAAATCAGTAAAATATACATATTAAAAAAGATAAAATAAAGATTATGAATTATTTATTTGGAATTTGCATTTAATGTTTTCCGATCTTGGTGGACGGCAGGGAACTGACGCCACAGGAATGAACCTCTGAGGCTGGAAGGGATGTATGCCCAGGGGTGTGCAAACACAGCACCTCTCCGAGCCGGGGCCTGAAGCTGGGCCGAGGGACTTCGTGGTGATTGTCACATTGATGTGAAAGGGCTGCCCAGCCTTGGGGGGCACCTGGTGGCTCTGGCTCCGTGAGATCTGAAAGCTGGCCAGGTGTGCGGGCAGGGGGCACTAGGAGGCCCAGGGAGGCTCCTGCCGGGCAGGCCTGCACCCCCTCGCACCTCGCACCGCACGCCTCACGCCTCACACCTCATGCCTCACTCCGCACTGAGGGAGAAGAAGCTGCCTCCTCTGAAGGCTGTGGCCGCTGCCTCCTGCCAGGCTCAGGGCTGAGGCGCGTTTCGGTGTAACTGTCGCCAGGAGCTTGTGCTGAAGGGTCTTGTGTGTTTAGCTCGCGCTCCCTTTTCTCTGCCTCCCACTGACTCGGGGTGCGGTCATTTCCTCCCGGGGCCACGGGGCCTCTTCTCCTCGGTGCCTGCCTGTGCCCACATGGCAGCAGCCTCCGCCTCTGACAGCCGCCCTCACACCAGTCGGTCGGCAGGAGAGCTGCTCCCTGTGGAACGTGCTGGGTGTGCGCTTGGAAGTAGGCAAAGGAGAGGAAAGAGCGTGACGGGTTAGGACTTCACGGAATACAGTCAGGCCTGGAAAGGTGATGCGTGACTTGAAAATCACTTAATATTTCCCGCAAAATATGACCATCAACAGTGTCTGTTGAGGACTATTTTCATGTGGCATCAAGTCAGAAACTAGAAATAGACTTACTCTGTCAAGTAGTAGAAAATTGTTTCCTAGTTCCCTGCTTGTGTTTCAAGTGAAGTTGAGAGGCTCAAGGTCATGGTGAAGTTGAGAGATTTGAGGTCATGGTGAAGTTGAGAGACTCAAGGTCATGGTGAAGTTGAGAGAGTAAAGGTCATGGTGAAGTTGAGAGAGTAGAGGTCATGGTGAAGGTGAGAGAGTAAAGGTCATGGTGAAGTTGAGAGAGTAGAGGTCATGGTGAAGGTGAGAGAGTAAAGGTCATGGTGAAGTTGAGAGAGTAGAGGTCATGGTGAAGGTGAGAGAGTAAAGGTCATGGTGAAGTTGAGAGAGTAGAGGTCATGGTGAAGGTGAGAGAGTAAAGGTCATGGTGAAGTTGAGAGAGTAGAGGTCATGGTGAAGTTGAGAGAGTAAAGGTCATGGTGAAGTTGAGAGAGTAGAGGTCATGGTGACAGTGAGAGATTTGAGGTCATGGTGAAGGTGAGAAGTGAAGGTGAGAGAGTAAAGGTCATGGTGAAGTTGAGAGAGTAGAGGTCATGGTGAAGGTGAGAGAGTAAAGGTCATGGTGAAGTTGAGAGAGTAGAGGTCATGGTGAAGGTGAGAGAGTAAAGGTCATGGTGAAGTTGAGAGAGTAGAGGTCATGGTGAAGGTGAGAGAGTAAAGGTCATGGTGAAGGTGAGAGAGTAGAGGTCATGGTGAAGGTGAGAGAGTAAAGGTCATGGTGAAGTTGAGAGAGTAGAGGTCATGGTGAAGGTGAGTTGAGAGGACCGGCATAGGCTGGAGGTCAGTGAAGGTGAAACACCATGTGCTCTGGGGTGTTTTGTAGAAAGAGGTCAGAAAAGACAGAGCCCAGGGTAACCAGGCAGCGATGTGGGCGTCACTGCTGCTGAGGGGCCGAGGGGACGTCAGCAGGTCTCACTGAGGCAGGAGGAAGAGGAAGGCGGGAGCTGGCGTTTTCACCTCCGCTCAGTCCTTCTCCAGCTTTCTCACCCCCCTGGGCCCTGCAGCTCCGGGAGCTCCTGGGTGGCTTCCTCCAGCCTCAAAGCCTCTTGCCTTTGACGCACAGTCCAGCCGGGGTGATGCCCGGGACGTGCAGCTCTGCCGTGGCGCCTCCCTGGGGACCGTGATTGTCCATAAGCTCAGCGCACTCGCAGGAAGCGCTTTCTCCGCGACTCTGGCTTTGTTGCTACAAGGGCTTCTGACTCCTCATGGGCTGCGATTGAGCAGGTGCTGCGCTCACCCCTCAGAGCGGCAGGGCTGGGGGTGGGGGGCTCCCTGAGGGACAGCAAGCGGAGAGGTGATGGTGATGGGGGGCAGGTCACCCTGCGGAGACACTCGTCCGTGCCTCTCACAGCAATTAAGTGGGTGGATGGGTGGATGGGTGGATGGATGGACGGGTGGGTGGATGAATAAATGGACAAAGAAACAGATAAATAAGTAGCATTCATTTCAGGGCACTGCCATAAGGAAGCGCCACAGACTGGGCACCTTAAAACCATAGAAACCTATTCCGTCCCAGTCTGGGGGCCACGGTCTGTGATCATGGTGTTGGCAGGACCAACCACACTCACTCCGACAGGCCAGGGGGAGGGCAGTCCCAGCTGGTCCCAGCTTCTGGTGACAGGTCCCCCCTTGGCCTTCACTCCTTGACTTGGGGACACATCCAGCCACCTCCGCCTGCGTCCTCACGTGGCTTCTTCCCCAGGCGTGTGTCTCTGCGCCTTCATTTCTCACCTCCCAGGAGCCCAGGTGACTGGACCGCGGCCGCTGCAGCCCAGCAGGGCCTCGTGTTATCCACCTGCGAAGCTCTGGCTTCCTAGGAGGCCACGTGTGAGGGACCGGGGCTAGGGCTTCGGTACGTCTGCTTTGGAGACACATTTCAACCTACAACACACACACGTGTGGGACAGAGGGACGCAGACTGGAGGGCGCCCCGGCACGATCCATGACGGGAGGGGGCGTGGAAATGCAGGCTCAGACCTGCCAAGGAGCCCGGCTGAGCCCCGAGCCGCTGTCCGGTGGCACCAGGGCCGGACAGTTGACACGTTGCATAGACTTCACTCTGTTGTCTGTTTCCTGCTCGGTTATCAGAGCAATCGCTCTGCATTTGTCCAGCTTTTATGAAGTCTATTCATTATTTTGAAGTATTATCCTTTTATTCAAATTCCCAGAGAATTCTCATGGAATGTGGGGCAATGTTAATACCACAGAAAGATCCGTTGCTACTCGATGCCGTATATTGCAATGAACGCCGCCTATTGTTTGCGTGTTTAGAAGCATGTAACCAGCTAGTCCAGGCATGTTATTGTCCACTGCCCCAGCACACGTGCTCTTTCGTCACGTTGCTAGCGGCTTCTGGCTCGTCTTAGGCTTTTCTCTCCTTCGCTTCCCGCCCTGTACTTCCTCCACATGTCCCGTTGCCTTCCCATCGCCCCGTTTCATCATGTGGACACCTGCCGGTGCGTTAGGCCCTTCCAATCACACTTGACAATGGGAGTTTTCAGCTTTTCTTTCCATGTTCCTGGTAGAATTGCTACCTACTTTGTCTTTCTTTCCTAAATGCATTGTTTCATAATTTTCCTTAAAATCATAAAAGGAAATATTCTCAGTGGAGAATAGGTAATCAGCAAGACAATGCGCGCCGCATGCTCACACACTTAACCCCACTGATTGGGGTTCAACAAATGTGTTTCTTTAAAATGGTAAGAACACTGATGAATGTGAATGTGAATGTGAGTAAAGTAAACTTTCTTTGAAAACCTGTATTTTAAAGCAATTTCTGACGTTTTACCGACTTGTAATATTCTTAAGCCAGACGATGCCTGGTAGGAGGAACACATCGTTTTGATATAATCTGGGTAGAGCTGTCTCCAAATGGAAGTGGTCAGACTCTTAAATGACCACAAACTCATCTTAGGGAAATGGACATGTGACTGTTACAAATAAAAGCTTTTTCATAGTTCACATTCAAAAGACATGCCACTCTCCATGCCATTCTTTTTTTAAAAAAATATATTTTATTGATTTTTTACAGAGAGGAAGGGAGAAGGATAGAGAGTTAGACACATCGATGAGAGAGAAACATCGACCAGCTGCCTCCTGCACACTCCCCACTGGGGATGTGCCCACAACCAAGGTACATGCCCTTGACCAGAATCGAACCTGGGACCCTTGAGTCCGCAGGCCGATGCTCTATCCACTGAGCCAAACCGGTTAGGGCTCCATGCCATGCTCCATGCCATGCTGTGAGCTGCTAGGGTGGGGTGGTCAGATTGGAGACAAGAGAGACGGGAGGCATGGGGCTGAGTGGGACACAGCTGGGACAGGTGCTCATGGGAGGTGATGGAGGCCTTGTAGTTGAGATGCAAAGAGGAGTCAGGCATAGGGGAGGTGGGCAGGGGCAGAGGGGAGGAGGGAGCAGAGCGGGCACCTTCTCTCTGGTGGGGATGTGCCCAGGGCTTTTGCATATGTTCTGGAGGCTGAAGTTTCTAAGTAAAGAAACTGGGTGATGATGAAGCCCTTCACCGAGTGAGGCTGTAGGAGGAAGAAGCTCCCATGATGCATTATGCAAAAATGTGCAAACATAGCTGCCTCCCACTTCTTGCCACTGTTTTTCTCCCCCTGCCCCCCTTTGCTCCCGCTCTCCATCCCCCCTCTCACTATTCCTCCCTCTCTCCCTCCCCTCCATCCTACCCCCTTATTTCTCCCCACCCCCTTTCCTCTCCCCATCCCACGCCTCTCTGATTATCTCCATGATGTACGCAGATCGTGCCGAGTTGTACTCTGGCTGCAGCGATGCCTATGGGTTGGGCATGTTATGAGAATGGCCAGGTCGTTGGAGGAGGTAGAGTTAGCCCAGTCCCGTGGCTGAGAGAGAAGTGAGGGGGTCGGTTCATCTTCCACTCCATGAGGATGGCTTCAGTACTGAACTACATCAAACTAGGAAAGACTGTGGACTTGCAGGTACTTACTCTAAATGTGTCCACAGCATCCTTCGTTTCTAATCCATTAGAACATTCTGGAAAAAAAGGGGAGGAGCTTAAAGCCAGGAGACTCATTGGAGTCTTTCCCTAATGTTTTCTGGTTTAACATTTCTGAAGGTTCTTCCAATGATTGAACCCTGCTTAAAAGTGCACATGTTCCTTTTAATAATTCTGAGGAAATGGAAATAAGACTGGGCTGTGAGAGAACATCCTTTTCTGCAGGGGTCTGAGTAGACTTTATTAGCTGGTGGCTTTTCTTTCTTTCCTTCTTCTTTTTTTATTTTTTTTTATTTTTTGCAAATCACTTATAAAGTATTCAACCGCTTTCAAAAAATATTTGCAGTCTCCTCACTGCAGCCCTTTTAGCTGAGAGCCATCAATTGAACTAAAGGTACACAGATAAGTAACATTGACGGAAATCCGTTTATAGCTCAGGACCCAGAGAGAAAAGGGGACCAGTAGTTTATCAGTGAGTTTAAAATCGCAGAGGTGGGGTATGTATGCTGTGTGTGTTCGCCGAGTAAATAAGAAAATTGGAGAGCTATCAGACAGGAAGACGGGGAAATTACCCCCTATGTTGCCCTAATGTTTGGTTTGCGCATCTTTCGACCATTTGTGAATGACAAGCCCTTAAGCTCCCCAGCGGGCCTGGCAGCGTAGCAATGATGCGGGAACTCAAAGGTGACATTAAGATGGAATGAGCTTTATGAATGTCAACAACGATACACATTATCTTTCCCATTCGGAGGACAGAGGGTGGGCGTTATCCATGGTGGCAAAATCCAATTATCCAAACGTGCTGGCTGGGCCGTTCCTTTACCAGCCAGGACACTCACCCATTGAGTGAGACCAGGGATTTCAATTACAAAATTCACAAAAGGGAAAAGGCCAGCGACCCCGGGGAAATGTTCACATGATCAGAATGTTATTGGTGGAATTAGACGCAAATCTGAAATTAAGAAAAAGAGGGGGGGTGTCCAATGTGCTGGTGTCTGGACAATGAAGTCGTAGAAAATAACCCTGAAGGGGGACTTCTCCCCCATCTGAGGGAGGGAGCACAGAGTGACTGAGAGGGGGCCATGACCCAGTGGCCCCAGTGGAAGTGCGGGAATGTTTGTGTTGAAAGTCTCCCAGGTCGGTCAATAAAACGCCCCCCTTTTGGAAACTGTACTTGGAAATGTTATATTAAGTGGGCATCTCTGAGTCTTTCACCTTTGAAAGGGTGAACGCAATTTTAAAGACGACATTACAGTTATGTTCTCATCCTAGGATCCCACGATGGTACGAATGACAGCAGCGAAGGGGACTGTGGACTAAACTGAGCACAGAGATGGGGGAGGGGCGGTCCCTGGACAGCTCAGGGCGGGAGGGGCTGATCAGGAAACCCCCCCACAATGAGATCTAACTTCGCTTTTAAAAATGTTGCCACGTGCCCTTGCCAAAGATTTCCAAAGTGCTTTTTCACACAACTTCGTTTGCCTTTAAGATAACGTGGGGAGATGGGCCGTTCCCACAGGCAGCACATGAAGAACAATACGCTCATTAGCCAGGCGAGTTAGCACACGCTCATTAGCACACGCTCATCCACAGTGGCCATGGAGTGGGTTAGAGAGCTTCCCCCCTTTACTCTGTACACAACTTAGACCCGCATGAGTCCTCAGTTGTGTTTGCATCTTTGCTTCTCCTTCCTCGACTCTGAAAATTCCTGCGTAACTTTAACTTGGAGATTTAATTCCGATTCCATTAACCGTGGGCAGTTTCCCTAACAGGAGGCCAGGGGAGCGTTCACAGAGCATCTCTCCCCTTCCGCAGCGTCTCGGCGTGAGCTGCGCAGAGGGAGGGGTGCGTGAGGCATGTTCTGCTGACAGAGCATCCGCGCCGTTCGTTTTCCTGTCCACACCCTGAGCGCTGGGGTCAGAACCTTCCCGGGGATGTCAGAGCTCAGGCAGGGGATGCTGCTTACCTTCTCGGAAGAACACACTCCGCTGGCACCCTGAGGTCCTGCCCCCGCCACCTATCAATCCCTCCCCCAGTCCTTCAGGACTTGAGGGTTTTCTTTCTTCTCTTAACATCAATGGCACTCGGAATGCCCACCTTTACAATAATGGCTCTCGGCTGCCTCCATCATTGGTCAGCCTCGGTCCCAGCTCCCCTGAGGTTCTGTGCACCTGGGCTGAGCTCACTCCATGCCATTCTTCTCCCACTGCACACTCATCACCATGAGGGGGACCATGACTCACTTTTAAGAGTTCATCAAATGCCGACCAGCATGGCTCAGTGGTTGAGCATTGACCCATGAACCAGGAGATCACGGTTCGATTCCCAGTCAGGGCATTTGCCAGGGTTGTGGGCTCGATCCCTACTAAGGGGCACGTAGGAGGCAGCCAATCCAAGATTCTCTCTCATCATTGATGTCTCTATCCCTCCCTTCCCCTCTGAAATCAATAAAAGCATATTTTTTAAAGGAGTTCATGAAATACTAACAATTGCATTACTTTATAGTCTGAGTTCAAATCGCTGAAAGAAGGGCAAGTTAGAATTTCAGTGTCAGAAATTACATTCAGGCAGGAAGTTCCCAGCCTTTGCATTATGTACAAACATAAAACATTCACTTATTCTGGTGTCATAAGACAAGTTCCAGAGAACTGCCAATTTAGTGGCATTGAATGAGGGAAAACCAACTGAATTATCAATATATGTTAGGGCTGATAGACCTCAGAGGGCTAGTTTCTGTTTTTCTAGTTGTGGGGGAAGGTCTGCAAGTGAAACTGATATATCTTTAGGCACATTGGTCCGAGCTGGTCTTGGTAAATCTACAAGGAATTGTATCTCATATAAAAGCAATATATGTGACATGTGTGTGTATAAGCATAGAAGCGTGCGTATCTATGACAATGGGGTGAGTGTGTGTGTGCGTGTGTGTGCGTGTGTGTGTGCGCGTGTGTGTGCGTGTGTGTGTGCGCGTGTGTGTGCGTGTGTGTGTGCGCGTGTGTGTGCGTGTGTGTGTGCGCGTGTGTGTGCGTGTGTGTGTGCGCGTGTGTGTGCGTGTGTGTGTGCGCGTGTGTGTGCGTGTGTGTGTGCGCGTGTGTGTGCGTGTGTGTGTGCGCGTGTGTGTGCGTGTGTGTGTGTCTGCAAAGGTTTAGGACGCGTTGTTAACAGGATGCCCACGCCGTGTGGCCGTGGAGTGGGTTAGAGAGCTTCCCCCTCTACTCTGTACACGTGGGATCGCTACTCTTTAGGACTGCGTGGGGCTGTTATAACAGTAAAGGAGCAGCGGCCGTTGTAAAGGAAGTGCGTTTGGAAATGGCCCTGACCCCGCAGATGATGTCACGCACCCCACTGCGGGCGGCACCCAGGATGGCCTGCTTGTGTTTGTTCACAGCTGTGACTCAGACGTTGTTGCTGGATGGCGACAGTAGGTCACAGGGCGAGAAGATAAAGCATCGAGTCTCATGGCTCAGTCACTGGCACGCCTGGCGGTTTAGACATGAAGTGGTTTCCCAGAGCATCTTGGAGAGTAGACGGTCCGGAAGTGGCTGGGGCAACTTACCTCAGGTTGTCTGCTTTAGCTGGAGAACTGCTCGCCACCGAGTTTGTCTGTGCCGGTGGGTTATGTCGGAGGCTGAACACGAGACTCACAAAGAAATGCCCTAAGCTGGTAACCCCTCGTTGGGTGACGGGTTCTCTCCTGGTGGCCTGTGCAGTGTTTTCTTAGAGGTTCACCCTTCTGATTCGATGGGGCACCACCGTCGACCAGAACCTGGAGAGACTCAAAACCCGCCAGTGAAACAGCCGCCGCAACATCTGAATAAAGTGCCGCGTTTCCCTAGTGCGCCGCACGGGTTTTAATTGGTATTGGAATAACTCTTGTAAGTCGTTTATTTTGGAGCCAATTATGGCTTGTCTGAGAGAGAAAATTAAACATGTGGGTGATGGAGGGCGGTGCCAGCATCACCAGGAGCGTCACAGGGACATGGGGACACGGCTGCATGAGCTGCATGAGCTGCAGGGAGACTGGGGTCGTGTCTATGTTCCAGCGACATCCACGCGGCGGAGCGGAAACAGCTTCCCCTGACGCTGAGGCTGCTCCTGCCTCCGGCCTCCTGCCAGCACCTCGCGAGCCGGACGCCAAGGCATTGGCTCTCGCTGACTCCATTTTACGGAGATCATCTTAAAGGTAGTTGGCGTCACATGGCCAGAATTTTAAAAAGAATATTGTACCTATTAGAAGTTAGATACATATATTCCCATTAATATCTTCAAATATATAACTTTAAAATAAAATACTCACATGATGAAGTTTTCCAAAAGCAGAAAGAAGCGAACACAATGGGGTGACTGTTCCCATGCACCTGCATTACCTTCTTCTCGTTAGAGCCAGTGACTGACTAGTAACTTCCTTCCGCACCTTCCAAGATTACACATGCACACATGCGTCAGCTGTGACATGGACGCATGCGTTTATATGTATGCACGTTACACACAAGCACACACATATGAATCGTGCTCTAAAAGGAGCGCCTTGTCCAATACCCTCATCCGGACTGTGTGTGGGACTGTTGAACGCTGCCACTGTAGACCCCTTATCTTTACATTAGAATCGTCTCGCTGTTGTGAAAATCGAACGGTGTAGTATGTCTAGGGTGGCTCCAGTGTGCAGGGCGGCATGTTCATTCACTTATGGAGACTTCCAGCACACATTGTTGCTCACTGTTCTGTTTGCTAATCGGTTTGCAGTGTTCCTCTATGTCTTATTATACATCTTATTATCTTTAAAAGATGACATTCGCCGGGATCTGTGTGTCTCTGTAGCTTGGATTTACAGCTCCGGCCAAAGGCGGTGTTTATGGCTCTAGGCTTCTCCATCCGTAACTACCGCTGATCTGTACCTTCCCTTTGCCTGAGAATATGGACCTTGGAATGATGCCTGGCCAATGTGGCTCAGTGGTTGAGCATCAACCTATGAACCAGGAGGTCATGGTTTTGTTCCCAGTCAGGGTACATGCCCAGGTTGCAGGCTCCATCCCCAGTAGGGGGTGTGCAGGAGGCTGTTGATCAATGATTCTCTCTCATTGATGTTTCTATCTCTCTCCCCCTCTCCCTTCCTCTCTGAAATCAATACAAATTTTTTTTTTTTTAGAGAATTACATGTGCATCCTCCCTTGAGTAGGCATCAGTCTTTGCGATGTGTTTCTACATAACAACTATTTTAGCTTGCCTTACAAGTGCTACCTTTTTTCTACCTTGGAATAGATAAATACAGAAATACATACTTCTTTACAATGAAAAGTACAGAGAAGAAAGGCATATTCTGTTAAACATTTACATGTATTTACACAGGTACTTCAATATACAATTTGAAATGAGTGCACACGTGTGCATATGTACATATATGTACACGACTGTCTCAGCTCAGACCTGGCAGCCCTGGCCAAATAGGGCCTCGCAATAAAGCGAGTGCAGTGACATGAGTGTGCCTGTGTTCAGTGTGAGAACACAGGGGCATTTTAAAGGGTGTTAGAAAGAAATGAGCTGAAAAGAATCACTGAATTATTAATGACCAATTATAGGTTTAGGTAATGAATGTGTGTGGAATAGTTTAGTAATCCATAAAGTTGTATACTGATGTTATTTTTATAATTTTTGTCATTTGGAAAAGGACATTTTACATGGAACTGACTGAGGAATGTGAGCGGGCAGGTGGGGGTAAGGAGTAGGGGGGAGAGATTAGCCAGAGAACCGATATGCACAGCCCTTGGACATGGACAATAGGGTGGTGAAGGCCTGGGAGGGAGGGTTCTGGGTGAAGGGGGTCAATGGAAAAACAGGAGGACATATGTAATACTTTCAACAATAAAGATAAATTTTAAAAATCAAGGGGGAAAGGGGACATATGTAATATTTTCAACAATAAGTTTAAATAAGTAAGTAAATAAAATATAAGGTCAAAAACATCTTACATGTTGATTCCTTGTTACATTTGGCATCAGTAAAAGTTGTTTTCAATTTGTTTAAGAAAAATGACATAATTCAAGTAACTGTAAAATGTGACTTGATGAGCCATTCATCGTTAGCCCAGCGGCAGCCGGCTCTCAGGGATGGTTGGTGCCTGGTGAGCAGTGAGTGTGGCTCACGTAACTGATGCCCGAGGGTCACCGAGCAGACCCGGTGGCCAAGGTCTCCCAGGAGAGCTCACCTGTAACTTAGCAGGAAGAGGAAACATGCCTCCCACTGCCGGGCTGGCGGCCTCCCAGGGCTGTACTCCTTCATTTATGGGGTCCTCCAGCATCAGGGCTGCTGACAATGCACCCCTCAACCCTAGGAGGATCCTTCATTTATGGGGTCCTCCAGCATCAGGGCTGCTGACGATGCACCCCTCAACCCTAGGAGGACCGTGTGTGCTGGTTCATAGGAGGACGGAGGACGCGTGTGTGCTGGTTCATAGGAGGACAGTGTGTGCTGGTTCATAGGAGGTTGTGTGTGCTGGTTCATAGGAGGACATGTGTGTGCTGGTTCATAGGAGGACGGTGTGTGCTGGTTAATAGGAAGATAGGAGGACAGTGTGTGTGCTGGTTCATAGGAGGACAGTGTGTGTGCTGGTTCATAGGAGGACACGTGTGTGCTGGTTCATAGGAGGACACGTGTGTGCTGGTTCATAGGAGGACACGTGTGTGCTGGTTCATAGGAGGACACGTGTGTGCTGGTTCATAGGAGGACACGTGTGTGCTGGTTCATAGGAGGACACGTGTGTGCTGGTTCATAGGAGGACACGTGTGTGCTGGTTCATAGGAGGACACGTGTGTGCTGGTTCATAGGAGGACACGTGTGTGCTGGTTCATAGGAGGACACGTGTGTGCTGGTTCATAGGAGGACACGTGTGTGCTGGTTCATAGGAGGACACGTGTGTGCTGGTTCATAGGAGGACACGTGTGTGCTGGTTCATAGGAGGACACGTGTGTGCTGGTTCATAGGAGGACACGTGTGTGCTGGTTCATAGGAGGACACATGTGTGCTGGTTCATAGGAGGACACGTGTGTGCTGGTTCATAGGAGGACACGTGTGTGCTGGTTCATAGGAGGACAGTGTGTGCTGGTTCATAGGAGGACAGTGTGTGCTGGTTCATAGGAGGTCGTGTGTGCTGGTTCATAGGAGGACACATGTGTGTGCTGGTATAGGAGGACAGTGTGTGTGCTGGTTCATAGGAGGACGTGTGTGCTGGTTCATAGGAGGACGGTATGTGCTGGCTCATAGGAGGTCGTGTGTGCTGGTTCATAGGAGTGCACGTGTGTGCTGGTTCATGGGAGGATACGTGTGTGCTGGTTTAAGCCTTTAAGGGGGCGCAACTGGATCAGGTAGCGCAGCTTTAATTTGATTTCGGAAACCAGACCTGAGCAGTAACCAGCCATTGTGATCCATTAAATCCCTTGTGAAGGAGAGCAGGTGACTCCAATGGTTTCATTTGTAGCCAGGTATTTGCAGGTGATTGTGGGTAATCTCAATGGCGTGTTGGGAGGGGTGGCGCCTCGGGGAGCTCCCAGTGAACACAGACGCCCGGATGGGACGCTGTGGGTCAGAAATGATGGGAGAGTGAGTCCTCACAGCCTCGCTCTGCGGGGCCTCCCTCCCCCCTGTGCTCAGAGATGGGGAGTGGGGCTGAGACAAGCAAGGTTCCGCGCTCTCCTGGGCAGGTGCACGTGCTGAAGGTGGTCTCCTGCTGGGGCAGGTGCATGTGCTGAAGGTGGTCTCCTGCTGGGGCAGGGGCTGTGCTGGGGGTGGTCTCCTCTGGGGAAGGGGCTGTGCTGGGGGTGGTCTCCACTGGGTCAGGGGCTGTGCTCAGGTGGCTGTGAGGTCCCACAGCGCGAGCAGCTCCATTGTTAGTCGGTGGTTCTCATGGGGGAGCAGCGATGGAGGACAGAACCCGACACTAAAATCGGGGCGTTCAGGGATTAACAGGTCTGGGTCTTAGGCCCCGTCTAAAAAAGAAGGCTGCTGCCCTGGCCAGACTCAGTGGTTAGAGCGTCGGCCCTTGGACTGAAGAGTCTCGGGTTCGATTCCTGGTCCAGGGCATGTACCTGGGTTGCAGGCTCCATCCCCAGCCCTAGTTGGGGTGTGTGCGGGAGGCAACCAATCGGTGTGTCTCTCTCACATCAATGTCTCTCTCTCTCTCTCTCTCTCTCTCTCTCTCTCTCTCTGTCTCTCTCTCTCTCTCCCCCCTTCCCTCCCACTCTCTAAAAATCAACAGAAAAAATACCCTCGGGTGAGGATTAACGACAAAGTAAGGCTGCTGGCCAAGACTATGTGGCCTTCCCTGAACACCTGTCTGCGTGTCTATGACGCATGCATGTCATAAACTCGGGTCTAAACAAACATGCACATGGTTCGTGTTTTCCGTGATGAAAACACGCCTGTCGCGTGGTGTGGCTGGAGAACGCACCGAGGGGGCAGCTGAGGCGCTGGGTGCGGTGCCGACCTTGCTCCCCCAAAGCTGAGCCTCCGACGAACCCTGTCCCCTGGGAAATGGGCCATAGGGCACCCCCCGGGGCTCCTGTGGGGCCTCAGGGCAGTCGTCTGGGAGGGATGTGGGGAACTGGTTTGGGCAGGTTGACATCCCGCCCGGCACCTGGCACCTGGGCTCTCGAGTGGGTCAGGGGAGTGTGGGCACCGGGTGGGCTGCACCTGCACCACGTCCCAGGGGGCCCAGCGCCTCT
>NW_005370495.1:1197486-1198580 GCF_000412655.1 Myotis brandtii | reverse complement strand
GGTCGCTGACCCGCCCGTTGGCGGCAGAGGGGGCGCAGGTCATATGTCCCGGGCGGCTCTGACTGGCCGAGGCTCTTCCCTGTGGTGAGAAGGGAGAACTCCCGGTGCCGCTGTCACTCGGGGTCCCTGAGAGGAGTGAGCAGGACGCTGACCCGCCCGTTGGCGGCAGAGGGGGCGCAGGTCATATGTCCCTGCGGGCTCTGACTGGCCGAGGCTCTTCCCTGTGGTGAGAAGGGAGAACTCCCGGTGCCGCTGTCACTCGGGGTCCCTGAGAGGCTGAGTGAGCAGGTGGAGTAGGAAACAAACAACACCCTAATATTCCGCTCCAAGTACTCCAGACCCTGAGGTCGTGTGTGGGAGATTACAGCCACATGGGGTGCGCACGGGAACCCCAGAGGAAGGCATTCACGTCTCTCACTGTTTCAGGAACGTGTGTCCGAGTTTATGGATAATTTCATCGTGACCAGAAAACGAGGCTCAGTTATGCGGGGTGTCCTCGGGGTTTCCAGAAAAGCCTTGGGGCTCAGTTCCTTCTCAACGAGGCCTGGAGGTTTCGCTCACACACCCTCCCGTCCAGGTGCTCAAAGGGAAGACGAGTTTCCTGCCTTTCGGAAGCAGGTCTTCACTTTGAGATGCGGTTGGCCATTCATTTCGGTTTGTCGCGTAGCGAGAGCTAAATTTGGCTTCGTTTGGTTGAATTGTCTTTGGCAAATAAGGTATTTATTTTATTTCCACAATAAGATCCCTGAAAGCATTCTTCTGGAGAGACACCTGGGGGACATGTCCCGCCCGCGGCCCTGTCACAAGCTGTCCTGCCATGACCTTGTGGAGGACGCTGGACTCGCGCTGGGGGGTTGGGGGGGGGCGGTCGCCATGAGCGGTGAATGTGGAGGCTGCTCCTGCCCCTGCAGGGACCCAGCCCAGCTTGTTCAGTAAAGCGGGGGCTGACCTTGCGGCAGGAGAGGGTGACCTACCGTCACCCACCACCAACACCAATTCCCACGCGCTGGGTCCACAGTCTTCTTATAAATTACATCTATATTTTATTGACTTTAGAGAGAGAGGAAGGGAGAGGGAGAGAGAGAGAGGGAGAA
>NW_005370495.1:1189043-1197259 GCF_000412655.1 Myotis brandtii | reverse complement strand
TTTGGTTGCGGTCACATCCCCAGGGGGGAATGTGCAGGAGGCAGCCGATCGATGTTTCTCTCTCATCGATGTTTCTAGCTCTCTGTCTCTCTCCCTTCCTCTCTGTAGAAAATCAATAAAATATATTTTAAAAAAAAACATATATTGTAAATAATATGAGAAAAATTCAGGCTCAAATAAGGTGATCAGAGAGACAACGGACCTTAAAATAGTAATAAAGCTACAAAATAAATTGTAGAACAGTAGCCCCATATTTCACCCCACGGCCTGGGAGCAGTCGCAGGCACGCGTCCGGGGACTGACCTGGGCCTTCAGTCCCCTGCAGTGGCTCCCAGGGTCTCCCCTGTCGCCTCGGTGCCGTCACACACCGGCAGGGCCGACGGAGACGCCTCCTCAGGAAACTAATCTAATTGGTAAACACTGGGCAGGTTCGATCACTGCTGACGCGGAGGGTCTGATCTCACGCCCGCGACGCCTGGCCAGGCCTCGGCATCAGCCCGTCGCATGCACCGCGGCCGCCGCAGGCGGGCGATGCGATGCTGTTAAATATTGCGCAGTAACGTGCGTTTGGCACCGTTTGGCGTTACAGAGATTTTCTTTCAAGCAATTAGCTCACTGGAATAAGACTGAATTCGGTGATTTTCTTTTCCTAATTTACTTAAAATATACACTTGACATTTTAACTAAACTGTCGCTTGAAAGAGAGTTGACATTTTGGAATCACGAGCCTGTGGGTGATGGAATCTGAGCGTAAGGAGCCTGGCAGTGTGGCCCAGTGGAGCCGAGGGCTCCAGGCTGTTGTCTGCTGAGCGCTGGGTCTCTGATGCTTTCCTTCAGCAGCCTCACCCCTAACATCCAGGAGGCTGCCCGGGGGGGAGGGGGGACCTGAAGGTCTGGGAGGAGCGTGCACAGTTTGTGGGGGTTCCCCAGGGCAGTGCACAGCCTGTGGGGGTTCCCCAGGGCAGTGCATCGCAGTCATTTGTTGTGAGGCAGATGCAGAGTAAACGTGCTCAATTCCAGAGCTCGTGTTTCTGCCGGATGATGGGGTCTGAGGATGTGGGGGTGCCACAGGCCCCTCTGCTCCCCTGAGAATCACTCACCTCTCGGGCCTGCCCCACACACACACTGGGCTGAGAGGGGACCCCACCTCCCCCACACACTGCCTGTGAGAGGGGCCTGCCCACAGGCACACACACTGGGCTGCGAGGGGACCACTTCCTCCAACTGGACGCACAGAAGATGGGGTTCCAGAGGACAGAGGGGCGCCTCTAGAAAGGGGCAGATGGAGAGGCGTGTGGGTCGGAGCAGCCGTGGCCTTCTCACTGAGGAGATGGAGTTCTGTCCCTGCTCTCCAACCCATGACCTTCTAACCCTTGTCTTCCTCCTCTGTCCAGGAGTCAATAGGGCTTCGGTGCCGCCCTGAGGGGTTGGATGGGATGCAATGGGGTGTTTTCCCCAGTGAGTTATGGCGGGGAGGGCAGGAGGCTGGGCCCCCGTAAGCCGACCCCCTCCAGCCCAGCGCAAAGGCCAGCTTGGGTTTTCAGGGGAAATTATGGCAGAAAATATCTGGTAGAGAGATACATGAGCATCTGTGGCTTGGTTTCTATTCCAGTCACTCGGTGGTTTGAATGCACCCCCTCATCCTCTGAACTGCTCGCTTCCGAGTCCCAGAGTGAGAAGAGGCAGTCGGGTGCCCCCAGAGGCGGTGGGGGGGGGGAGGAGAGAAACGGGGAGCGGACACTGTCCTTTCTTCTTCTTGTTTCCCATAACCCCATGTGGCAGCACCCTGGTAGGTATGGCCGAGAGGGACCGGCCTGCAGAGGGAGAGGCAGGGCCCAGGGAGGGGCAGGTGCTGGAAGCAGAAGGAGCAGCTCTGCACATTCCCAGGCGGCTCTGGGGAAGCTGTTTCCTTTCAGCCGACACTCAGAGAGAAGCAACAGCTCCCTGGTCTGCTGGGTCTGCAAACCAACCAACCAAACCGGTTGTTCAGAGACAGTGAGATGACACTCACAGGTGTCCCCAGGGCTCAGGGAAGAGCATGAGGGAGGAAATAAACAGCCTCCAGCGGAGCACCAGCAGGGAGCCGGGGAGGGAGGCCCGCCAGCCATTTTTACGAGATTCCTCGTTTTTATAAGATGGAGTGACGGCTATAAACATTCGACCCACAAACCCAGCTCCCCGAGGTCCTCTAGGATCCAGGAGAGAGGATGAGATCAACGCATCGGCCACCCCCAGTTCCCATCCAACGAGGGGTGGTCTGTTCCTCTGCCAATAACATTCCGCCGGTCGTCCATAGACACCGTGTATCTCTACTTAGCAACTGACTGGTTTCTTCCTTCAGCATTCATCATGTTTAAAAATATATTTTTATTAATTTCAGAGAGGAAGGGAGAGGGAGAGAGAGAAAAAACATCGGTGATGTGAGAAAAAATTGATTGGCTGCCTCCTGCATGGCCCCTCCTGGGGATGGAGCCCGCAACCCGGGCCTGTGCCCTGACCGGGAATGGAACCGTGGCTTCTTAGTTCCTAGATTGATGCCCGCCACTGGGACGCACTGGCCAGGCCTTCATCATTTTTAGGATATAGTTCTGTCCGTGATTTGTAACACCTAAGCCTTTTATTTTATTTGTTCATGGTTATAAAGGCCATCCTAGCTTCCGTCCCGTGTCCAGGAGCTCAGCGCTGTCAGATAGAAACACGGCTGTTTTCTATTGTCTTGTGTTTCCTGCGTTGGCTTATTCCCCATGTGAGCTCTGGGAGGATCCTCATGGCTCTGTGACAGAGTGTGTGTAGGTGATGGTACCACCTGCTAGTAGGGCAGTTTGGTCGCACCCTTTCGGGTCTGTATACGCTTGTCACTGCTCAGCCTGCTGCACAGCCTTGGACAAACACGGTGCGGCCGCCCGGCCTTAGGCGTCAGTCCCAGGGCTGAGCATGCGGAATGTCACCACAGTGTCATGTCCGCAGCAGGTTCCCTGTAGAACTCACTGTCAGTGGGGCAGTCGTCGTCCATGCTGATCACTGGAAGGCATTTTTGTGATCGGATATTCTCCTGTGTCGATTACGACAGTCTTCCGAGTTAGCATGGCCACCACACCGGCTGATGTTCAAGTATTGGATCATCTTTGCGTCCCTGGAATAAACGCCACCTGGTCCTGGTGACGAACTCTTGCTATGCTAGCCCATGGCTTGTGTCTGCTTCCTTCTATTTTGCTCAGGGTGTTATGCAGATGTATTTATTAGGTAGATCCGTTTATGGGTTTTCTTTGCCACTGTTGGCCTTTAAACAGCAGGGCTGTACTTCTCACAGTTCTGGGCACTGGAAGTTCAGCACCCAGGGGCCAGCTGACTCGGGGCTGGGGGAGGGCCACTTCCTGTCTCACAGGTGGCATCTGTGTGCAGTCTCCCATCACGAGGACGCGGGGACACCACCCTTTTGACCTGACCACCTCCCAGCGCCCCCACAGTGGGGGGTTCATCATATGAATTTTGGGGGACCGGGAACCTTCCGTCTATGGCAGTAGAATTCTCCTATGAAACCCCGTGCGCCTGCAGCTTTCTGTTGGGGAGTTTAATGGTTACGTAGGAGATATGTTGTGTTGTGTGTTTTTAAAGCAAGCGGCCCCTTTTGTTTAAGTTGACAAATGTATGTGGGTAGTTTTTGTAGCAGATCCATGTTGTTGTTTTTTTTGTGTCTTTGGTGTTTCTAGTAATATTTGCTATTTTATTCCTGAAATCAGATATTTGTATCTTCTCCCACCCCCTCCTTCTTTTGTCAGTCTTGCAAAATGTTTGTTGATTTTGTCAATATTTTCAAAGAATTGTCGGTTTTTAAAATTGCTTTTCTCTATTGCTTCTCTGCTTTCAATTTTGATTGATTTCTGCATTTGTCTTTTCTCTCTTGCCTTCTGTTTGCTTAAGGTTGATTTTATTCTTCTCTAAGTTCTCGAGATGGGAGCTTGGATTATGAATGTGAAATTTTCCTCTTGTCTGATGCATTTTTCGTGCTATTAATTCTTCTCTCAGCCCTGCCTCACTGAGCCCACGCGTTGAGGTCTTGCATTTGTTTCCCTCGAGACTTGTTCTCTGAGGCCTGGGTCACTTGGACGGGTGCTGGCTAGTGACGACGAGTGTCCTTTCATGATTCTCTTCCACCCGTTCCTGTTCGAGGCTGCAGCCCACAGAGACTGCAGTCAGGGTCAGTGCCGTAGACGGCACGGCAGTGGGACTTCTCCTGTGGGGCGGGGCTCAGGCTGACTTCTAGCATCGGAGGTTCCGGTTCCGACCAAATGAACCCCCAGGTCTGTACACAAGCCGCTTGATTGGCGAATGTTGGGGAAAATACAAAGTGGTGAAGCATCTCTTCGACCTTTTCTAAGGCTGTTAACTCGTGGAGGATGATGATGTCATGATACCTGCTCACGCATTCTGAGCGCTGACTTCACCTTCAGGAACGTTTGCAAATAGATCCAACCCAGTGACACGTGAAAGACGGGTCTTAGAATTCAAAAGGTGCATCATGACATCCAACATTAACATCGATCTCTTTGTTAAGGTCGTGATGACTGGTTATGACTGCCTGACGTGCATGTTCCCTTTTCAAGAGACACTGTGATTGCTTTCAGGGAGGCAGGAAGAATAAGCACACGACCTGTCAGATGAGACAACCCCACCCCCTAATCTAGGAGGAAGGCAGTACACTCAGAAGCAGGCGCAGTGGCCTCTGGTTTCACGGAGCTCCTGTGAGGAGCCCACAGCGTCTTCATTCCAAGTGTTTTCTTTATGTCACTGGGTCAGTGGATGCCTCCTTCAAAAAAGACCATTCCCAAATGTGGTTTAAGTGGACAAACTCTGGTGGCCAGAGCTGCTCAATTACCTAGCAACGCCTTGTGCATGGGTCATGTGATTGCCCAACAGTGTATCTCAAACGAATATGCCACCGTGAAAAGAGGAATTGGATGTGTTCGTTAATCAGCGTCAGTGACACATTCCCGCCTGGTAACCGCATCCCTGTGTTTCTCTGAATTGCAGGCTGTCGGGGTTCCAGCTGCCCTCCGCCATCGTGAGTTCCGGCTCCATCCTCACGCTGTGGTTCACCA
Source organism: Myotis brandtii (assembly GCF_000412655.1). Taxonomy (NCBI): domain Eukaryota; kingdom Metazoa; phylum Chordata; class Mammalia; order Chiroptera; family Vespertilionidae; genus Myotis; species Myotis brandtii. The sequence continues at coordinate 1,192,160 of NW_005370495.1, read as the reverse complement.
CCGACTTCGCCGTGAGCGCCCAGGGGTTCCGAGCCCTGTATGAAGGTAGGACACCCCGTGCGTGCACGGTGCCCCCGACGGCTGGGCAGATGGCTCACACCTGTCGCTCTAGGTTGCAGGTTTTAGTGTGAATGTGAGTCTCGGGTTCCAGTGGCTGAAATGTTTGAATCTGGAGCAATGCATTGAGGATTGGAGACTACTCTTTGTTATAATTGCCAACAATTTTTTAGGAAAAGGTGTGTTTACAATTCTCCTTTATCGATAGAACTCTTTTTTATTGGAAAAGCGTTTTTTCTTGTGACATAGAGTTTGGAGAAGTTTGCGTTCTAATGGGCAGCACCCCTTTACGGTGGAGAATTTATTCTTAATACAGATGAGTCCTCTTAAAAAGGCTGTTGCATAAGAATGCTGACAGTGCTTACACAAAGGGAGTTCTTTTAGATGAGTATTTGTTTTCAAAGTTGAAACTGTTCATGGAGACGGTGATTTTGACTTTAGTGTTTGGTCATTGGCAGGCCTCGGGGCTTGGTTTTGTGTGTGTTCGGACTCGTGTCTTGGTACCTTTGGGCGCGTGAAATCGGTTTGGAAGACTCCTGAGCAAACATGTTGAAAAGAGCACAGAGAGGTTGAGCTCTGAGGGAAATGCTGCAGGTGGGCACAGCGCACTCAGCTGAGGAACCGGACTAGTGACCCTTTCCTTTGTGCGTAAACGCCAACGTGGGCCCGTCTTAGTTGGTTTCACAGAGAAGTCGTACGATCTCTTCCGTGTGTCACACGAAGGCTGTTATGTTTAACAAACTCCCGTGAGTTGATGAAAGACTGTGGATGGGGTGGAGGCCAATCCCTGGCGGCAACACACACCTTTGACCTCGGATGTCCTCTGGGCTCAGTCACACCTTCATGTTCCTGTTGGGGGAACTGGCTGCGCTTGGGCAAAAGGCATTCTTCCTGGGAAACAAAATTGACGTGCGCTTTCTGCCACGGAACTCAGCTGCCACGCAATTACCAGAGAACATACGGCCGACTGCCCTCTCTGCGCGTGTTTAAACAAGCCAATGTACCCTTTCCCTTAAAGTTTTACATGGAATAGTCCTTAGGATGGTCCAGGGTTCTGACTTCCATGTCTTCCAGCCTCGGCGTTTATGCCTCCACCGGCGTCCGTGGCTGAAGGGTGGATAATCTTTAAGTAGATCGTGGACCGTCAGGGATGCTGACTTGTTCAGAGAGGAACAGGCCGTGTAGGATGGACAGGTGCTATGCTCCTTCGAGTTTATTGTGTCTACCATGTGCGAGGCAGCCTAAGGTCACACGATTTCTTTTTTATAAAAGAGGTGTTTCTGAGGCCGCCTGTGGTTACCTACAGAACCTGGCTGGTCCGACCGTCGTGTGCTACTTGCTGAGAAGGTGATGCAGCGCCCGCATGTGGGAAACCCGGGCGGCTCCCCTCCCTCCCTGACAAAGCGGGGCCTGGACAGTGTGCTGTGCTGGTTTCCTGATAGACACGCTGTGGGGACGCTGGGGACGGGTGATGGCCAGGTGCACAGGCCCGTGAGCTTCCTGAGCTGTTGTTGCTGGAATTATTGGCTGTCCTGGAGGCTTAACGTGAAGCCGTTGGGGGGATTGTCTCTGCTGGAAGAATCTTTATGAGTTTCTTAAAAAAAAATTCTAGAAAAGTGACTTGAAAAGGGAACAGGACCGTAAGTTAAAGGCAGTGTTTTTAAAGAGTTGATATTTGGAAATGCTATTATCATAAAGTTTACATTTCAATAGGGACATTAAAAGAACATAGTCTCTTTACCAGTGGCTGCAAACCTTTGTTTTGAAAGGAAAAAGCTAATCAGAAAGTGCTTTGTCAGCAGAATCAAAATTGTAGAGAGAATGAATATCAGTATTTTAAACATGTTGCTCAATTAGCTTAAAGGTCTCCCGAGAAAATGAGTGTGTACTGTCTGGAGAAAAACCGTAATGATCGTCTGAACAGAAGAATAAAGAGCAGAGAATTTATCTAAAAGGAGCAAAGCTCCCAGTGCAAGCACCAGCTGAGGGATATGTAAATCTGCTCCCACAGTGAATTTAAATACAATACCAAGGCAATGTCACCATAAAAAGTGAGATGTTATTATGGACAGAATGTATAAAATATAGCATTTAAATATAATATAAAGTAGAAACAATGATAATTGGCAGAAAAAAATTGAAAATACTTTTGGAACCAGCACATTGAGTCCTTTGGATGAGTCAGATGTCCTCTTTCCCATTAGGTTGTACTTGGGTGGGACTGCCCGTCACATAATTAATATCCCCCAAATAATACAATAACATGTCGATGTCTTATACAAGACATTCAAAATAAGTTTAATTTATTAAAAAACTAAATCAGCATTTAAAAAACATAATTCACTCGATTCCTTAATCTAGTATTATTTTATTCCAATTAAAAATTAGAATTTATTTAGTATTATCAGATTGATATTTCATTTTTCATTTAAACTTATTTGCTTGAATTGGAGAAAATCTTTCAAACTTAAAATCTGCCTAAGCACTATACCCTTGGTAAGAAACTTAATCTGGGCACAAACTTTTTAGATTTCTGGCAGTACTTTGGAATAGTTAATATTTATGTGAATTATTATTTATACATGGAAATATTAATCTAGATAACAAATATGGAAATAATAAATTGAAATATTCTAATTAATATGTTCAGTCATTGAATTTAACCCTGATAATCAAATGGGAATATTTATAAATTTCACACTAACTTATTAAATAGGGAGCCCTTCAGGGTGTTAGTAAGTTTGTAGATTGTTGGTGAAATCAACAAATTTTAACCCATAAATATGGAATAATGAAATTGAAGTTAAAAACATAACAGGGTGTTTGTAGTAGTCTATATGCTAGTTTCATGGTTAGACATTATTCTTTATGGTAAACCAAAGAATTCACATAATTTTCCTTGGTGAATTTACAGCAATATATATTGGGGATTGCACGTAATTTGCAGTGAAACGGAGCGCTATCGGAATTCTTGTATTTGTCCGATAGTGAAGTGCCGTGTACGTAAGTGGGACTTACTTTTCTATTTCTATTTGTTGCCCTTCCTTCATCAAGGTCTCA
>NW_005370495.1:1178620-1188982 GCF_000412655.1 Myotis brandtii | reverse complement strand
TTTATTTATTTATTTTTGTTTATCAAGTTTATGATATGAAAAAGACATGAGGGTCAGAAAATAGGCATGACACGCCAACACATGGGAAGTATTGTCATAGGGAACATACATGACCAGGCATGGCCATCGTTAAGCGTGACTCTAGAGATGGCGCCTGAAGCACCTGTGGCTCAGCCCCTTCGTCTTTCGCGTTTGCACGAGGACGCTCCGTTTCCTCCGCAGTTTGCTCACCAGGGACCCAGCGAACTGGATGCAGGGACCCCGGGGAGTGTATGGTGGAAGCTCTCCAGCTCCAAAGCCGCGTCACTTGGGTCTGCTTCACTTTTAAGCGCCATTTCTTGTGTCAGCGCACGTCCTTATCTCTGTCCTGAATGTCCTTCCACATGTTCCATAAGCTATTTGGCCATTTTTATGCTCTGACCTCGGGTTATATTTTAAAATCTGAGGTTGCAGGAATCATGTGTCACATGTAGGCTGACTTTGTAGCTGTTTTCCTGGTGAGCTCAGTTTGCATCGACACCGGTTGGATGGTTACAGTCTCTGGTGGGAGGTAGAGTGTCTGTGTGTAGCACAGCTTCTATTTGGATAGAAAGCACCCTCTGTGAGGGTGATGAGGCCGCTGTGTGCTCACTGGTAAGTGTTTTCCTCGTAGAGAGCGTGGCTTGCAGCGCAGGGCGGGGCTGCGGGGAGCTGGGTTTCCTCCCGGCAGTCCGCACAGGCTTCATGGGGAATGAACTTTACAAAGAAACGGGAATGGAAATCATATGCGTATTTTGACACAGAAGCTCGCTTTTGCAATCATCGTTTGGCAAGGCGGAAGGAAGGTTAAATTAGATTCATGTTTAAGACAAAGCTGATAAGAAACAAAGGAATCTAGTCCTTTAAATTTTCTTTAAACAGGCTGGCAGACACGGTGCTTAGAAATGGAAACATTTAACCACAAATGTAGACAGTCAAATATTTTGATCAAAAAGTACTAATTTTACACCCTCAACATTTTTCTTAGCTTCCCAAGGTGCCATCTTTGAATTTATTGGCCTTCCATTTCATGCATGAAGATCTAGTTTAATGGAAAAAATACTGGAGGCCTATTGCGGGGGATTTGATGTTAGTCAACAGTAAAAATGTGCTTGTGTCAGAAATCGTGTTTCATACAAAACATCCATTAGAGTGAGAAGAACAATTGCCCGTGAAGATGGCTTAGGAGACTCCTGGGTTAGGAGATGTTCTTCTAAGAGTTTTCTCCTTCAAGTGTATTTTTATCTAAAAATTATTCCTTCTATCAATCATGACATATGTTCTGCTTACTGAGGTCTATGTGTCCTTGTGGGTGATAGGAACAAGGAAAGGCAGGTATGTAAATGATAGATAGATAGGAGGATAGATGATAGGTAGGTAGATAGGTCGATAGATAGATGATAGATAGACAGATAGGTAGATGAGAGATAGATAGATGAGAGATAGAAAGATAGAGGATGTGCCTAGAATGGTATAAACACATATACATTTTGTTATTAAATCCTCAGATGATATCTATGAGTGAAGTAAAATTACCTAATATTATCAGTTAGAGAACGTGAGGGAGTGACCTCCAGCAATTGAAATTGCCAGGAGCTCATAGCTAATAACTAGCTAATAAATACTGAAAGCAGCAATTAAACACAAGCCTGTCTTTTGTCAGAAGTTGTCATTCTTAACCAATCACTATACCAGTATATCCTTTTATATACTTGTTTATTTGTGTATACACAGATATGCCCATACACACATAACTACCTGCATATGCATGTATGTGCATACACACAGATAATTGCATGTTAAACAGTGCACATCTAAGCTGCACACACCTGTGTATACGTGGTTATGTAAGTGAGCACACAGTTCTGGCCATTCATTCTCCTTCTCATTCATCACTGAGCTGTCGCTGAGCGCCTGCCCGGCCCAGTGCTGACTATGCATAGGAATGGGGAGGGGAGGTGCGGACCTGTGGGCTAGGGAAGGGCAGCCTGGGAATGTGGAGAGCACGTGGAGTGAAACTGGTGCCAATGGCAGGAACGGCGTCGGACAAGCTCAGGGACCAGAGGGACATCGGGTCTGTGTGAAGCCAGGGTCATGCGGGGCTGTGTCCCAGAACCGCTCAGAGCACTCCCTGCTGCGTGCTGCTCGGCGTGGGCGCTGGGTGGGGTCCTCCAGGGGACACATCTCCCCGCACCTCTGGGTGAGGAGGACCAGGGCCGGGGCCTGGGACAGACAAGTGGCCGTCCTGGAGGACAGGAGGCAGTGGGGGCAGGAGGGCAGGCGAGAGGAAGCGGGTGGGAGGGAGCGTGGCGGGGGCAGAGGGACCTGCTCTCTGAGAGGTCAAGCCCGGCCCTGGGACCTCCTCAGGGTCATGGTCAGGTGAAGGTGGCTTCCTCCGTGAGCCAGAGCACTGCCTCTGAGGCCTTTGAGGGCAGGCTGCGATGAGTCACTGCTGCCTTCCAGTTGGCCTGCCTCCCGTTTCACAGCCCTGTCACCGGCCGCCTGTGCATCGTGGCTGTGGTGTCGGCCACGTGAGCAGAGAGCTGTGGATCCGGCCGCACCTTCAGCGTCAGCCTTCAGAGGGCAAGTGCGCAGTGTGGGCGGCCATCCTCCCGGGGACCCTGGAGGGCGGCGAGGGGCGCCCAGAAAACACGGAACCCCTGGGGTCTGGCACAAAGGAAATATTCAAGAATGTTTTTGAGCCCTAGCCGGTGTTGCTCAGTGGATAGAGCGTCAGCCTGCGGACTGAAGGGTCCCAGGTTTGATTCAGGTCAAGGGAACATGCCTGGGTTGTAAGCTAGGTCCCCAGTAGGGGGCGTGCAGGAGGCAGCCAATCAATGACTCTCTTTCATCACTGATGTTTCTCTCTCTCCCTCTCTGAAAGCGATAACAATATATTTAAAAACATACTTTTCATAAAAAACCTGCACTCAACCCCGACTTGCCTGCACCCCGTGGTTGGCATTTCTTTCCCTGGAAACGGAAGGAGAACTGCTTGCCAGCACCACAGAGAACTATGCGCAGCGACTCTCTGGGGTCCCTGCGCCTTCTTGCCCAGAAACCTCTAAAAAGCACCGAAACGACTCCAGAACAAGCAGGTCACAGGGTCCCCAGGGGCACGGGCTGCCCTCTTCACAAGTAACAGACTCCACACGGTCACACATTCACCTGGGGAAGCCTCAGCCGCCTTCAGGTCATGTATGTACATTCATCTCATGGCAGCACAGGGCTCACCTCTCCCTGGGACCTGACCTTCCCTCCAGGTCCCACTAAGTGATGAGCTGGGGTGGGCGGGGCTTCCCCAGGTGGGCGGGGCCTATTCCGGGGGTGGGCGTGGCTTCTTCCTGGGGTGCTTCTCCCTCACTGGATGCATTTGGCATGTCCCTCTGACACGCCCCTCACTCAGAATTTTCTTCTCTCTAACATCCGTGAATCCGGACTTTAAAAGAGCAGCTAGATCATTACCCTTCAAGCTCAAAGCTCTATTTAGAATGTCAGCCCTGATTTCTTTCCTCCTGGAATTGATTATCCAAACCCAGCCTGCATGAGAGCCTGGGCCACGGGGACACGCCTGGCAGGAGAGGAGCCCCCTGAAGAAAGGCGCAGGGGAGCTGTCCGCGAGGCGGGCGTGTGGCCTGCCTTTGGTCCCACAACAGCCACTGGAGCTGAACCCGGTGGGAGCTCCCAGCATTAAGTTCCTCTTGGCCTTGGCCGTACAGGTGAAGCCGGTGCGGGCGCCCCTTGGCTGACAGCACTTTCTCTCTGTAGCCTCAGAGCCGCTGGTCCTCAGCCAGCCTGGACCCGGCTACGTGGTCTTTTCCGTCCCCGATTGCAGATTGTCAATGGTGGGCCCATTGGAACCCCTAGCGAAGGAGTCCAAAATGGCACTTGGAAATACTCATTGCCTTAGTGACGTCGCTGTCAACATCTCCAAAGAGCCCGGACATGAGAGAAACGGGGTCCTTTCTGAAAGGTCAGCTCTCAGGCATCAAATGAGGGTCGAAGCCGAGAGATGCCAAGGCTCCGTGAAGAGGGGGCGGCCAGTCCACAGGGTGTGTCACCGTCACCTCTGATGAAAGGAGAAAAGACCAGTGAGAGCCGGAGGGTGAGCGCTGTCAGTCACGCGAGCCAGGAGCAGGGATGCTCAGCCCCAGAGCTTGAGTCCTAGGGATCAGCGGGCAGCATCCCTGTGTGGGTGCGGGTGTGGGTGCAGGCGCGGGCACAGGGGAGGGTGCAGGTGTGGGTGTGGGAGCATAGAGCTCACCCTCCTCATCCCAGTCCCCTCCTTGGTACCTGGCTTCCTGAGTTTTGGGTCAGAGACCCTCTCAGTTCCTATGACCCTGTGCGTCCCCTGAGTGAGTGTGAATAGACGTGTGTTGTATTTTGGGGGAGTTCTCCAGAGTTTCATCCCCAGTGAAAGGCCAGAGTGACTCCTGCCGACAGAGGATATGAGCTCTGCGCACCGGCATTAGGGCATGGAGTGTTCTGTGCTCTCATTCCTGTCGCTCAGCTGGCTTCTTGTTGCTGTTGTTTGGATTTCATGTGGGAGCAAGCGGCCCTCGGGGCCCAGCTGGGCCTCACACGTAGGCCCGAGTGGGGGGAGAAAGGACCGGGCTATCAGCCGACATAGTCCAGGGTCTTAACCTGACACTGATTTTAGGTCTCGGTCTGTGACCTTAATGAACGTGCATTTAGCCGAGCGATGAACCTGCTGGCTGGGCACCAGAGAACGTGGTTCCGATGCAGCAGGAGGGTCCCCTCCACCCTCCGAGGGATGGACTTCGTTCCCAGTGAGTCCACCCTTTCTGTTGGCAACACACCAGCTCACCATCAAGCGCACACGCACACACACACCCTCTTTATCTGGCTGCGAACGACCGTCCTTTGAGCAGCCTCATAAGAAAGCCCTTTCCTCACTGTGCCAACACCACTAAAAAGAGCTGGTGTTAGTCCTCCATGTTTGAAGCAACGTGATGTCCCTGGTACATGAAAGTGAAGACATGTAGGGTGATCCACTGCAATAGAAATACGTTTAAACGTGATACTTGTGTAAGTAGCTAGACCAGCCGTGGGCAAACTACGGCCCGCGGGCCGGATCCGGCCCGTTTGAAATGAATAAAACTAAAAAAAAAAAAGACCGTACCCTTTTATGTAATGATGTTTACTTTGAATTTATATTAGTTCACACAAACACTCCATCCATGCTTTTGTTCCGGCCCTCCGGTCCAGTTTAAGAACCCATTGTGGCCCTCGAGTCAAAAAGTTTGCCCACCCCTGAGCTAGACGCACATATGTGTGTATCCATGTCTATGTTCACACACACATATGTAAGTATTCAGAAAGGGGGGGAGATACCGGAATTATTCAGTACAGTACTTCGAGGAGGGACTGAATGATTAGGAAGGAGGATTGCTTCGCGCTTCTTTGTATAATTGCATTATTTCACTGGTTGCCATGAGCACTAAAAATATCAGATAATGAACATCATAAAGAGAAATTTCTAAAGATGATGTGGAAATCAATGTGCTTACAGGATCCCCGGTTCTTACCTAGAAACTGGAAAGTGAAACCAAGTAACTAAGAGTCTTTCACTATTGTTTTCGGATGCCGGTCAGTGGGAGCACCAGCACTGAAGCTGAAAACACGGAAAACGATGTGTATTCGCTGGAGATCCCCGCCCAAAAGCAGAGCTTCACTGAGGGAATGGGGGCAAACGGATTCCACGGAAAAGGCGTCTTCAGAATCTGCGGTCGGTAACAAATGCGCGTTGGCTCACACTTGCCCTTCAAGGCTATGCCCAAGCCCGGCGACTGTAGCTGCGTTTCTTAATGGATTTCCTCTTGGCCACAGCTCAAGTTTCATCCTTTGTGCCTACTCATCTCCCAGCGCTTTTTTCTAACTTTTCATTGATTTTTTTCTCTCCATAATAGCCTGTGTCATAGACAGATTACTCCAAGCTTATATGCATATGCATTCGGTGATAATCAATCTCAGGTAATGTTTGAAAAAAAATGGTTATTACTCAAAGTGAACGTTTATAAGCAAAAATGATGAGATGAAGGAATCGATTTTAATAGCCTCCCTCCTGCTCTCGCTGTCATCTGTCCTTGATGAGGGACACGCTGCGTGACTACAGAGCAGGCGACCTCGCCATTTCAGCACAGTAGCCTCCGCTGCCCGGCTCGGACACGGGAGGTGACCGGGCTGGGGGAACGGATAAGTCCCATGTTTGCATGTGGACGAGGGCGTGGTTCTGGGGTCTGGATCGTCCAGTGTGGGGGGCGAGGTCCTCGGCCAGGGACCGGGCCCCTCTGGGCACAGGGGGTTGGAAGGACACACGGGGGACAGCAGGCGGTGGGGCAGGCTTCATCGCGAACAACGCAGCCAGAAACTGGCCGACCGGGGGCACACACGTTCAACCACTGGAGGCCTCGTGCCAGTTAACGGTGCTCGTGCCACGTGAACGTGTGTACGTCACACACCCGTGCACTCAGTCTGCGGCCACATGGGAAGAGTGAATCTTGGCACACGCCTCCCTGTGATGCTTCGAGAAAGCAATGCCAAACGTGCCTGCCCCCCCCCACGCCCCCCAGACCCGTGCACTCAGTCTGCGGCCACATGGGAAGAGTGAGTCTTGGTACACGCCTCCCTGTGATGCGTCGCGAAAGCAATGCCAAACGTGCCTCCCCCGTCACCCCACGCCCCACGACCAGGCAACGCGGTGTTTGTTTATGGGGAGAGCGCTCAGGCCGCCTGCGGAGACCCGAGTCACCCCCACCCCGCCCCACGACCAGGCAACGCTGTGTTTGTTTATGGGGAGAGCGCCCCAGGCCGCCTGCGGAGACCCGAGTCACCCCCACCCCGCCCCACGACCAGGCAACGCTGTGTTTGTTTATGGGGAGAGCGCCCCAGGCCGCCTGCGGAGACCCGAGTCACCCCCACCCCGCCCCACGACCAGGCAACGCTGTGTTTGTTTATGGGGAGAGCGCCCCAGGCCGCCTGCGGAGACCCGAGTCACCCCCACCCCGCCCCACGACCAGGCAACGCTGTGTTTGTTTATGGGGAGAGCGCCCCAGGCCGCCTGCGGAGACCCGAGTCACCCCCACCCCGCCCCACGACCAGGCAACGCTGTGTTTGTTTATGGGGAGAGCGCCCCAGGCCGCCTGCGGAGACCCGAGTCACCCCCACCCCGCCCCACGACCAGGCAACGCTGTGTTTGTTTATGGGGAGAGCGCCCCAGGCCGCCTGCGGAGACCCGAGTCACCCCCACCCCGCCCCACGACCAGGCAACGCTGTGTTTGTTTATGGGGAGAGCGCCCCAGGCCGCCTGCGGAGACCCGAGTCACCCCCACCCCGCCCCACGACCAGGCAACGCTGTGTTTGTTTATGGGGAGAGCGCCCCAGGCCGCCTGCGGAGACCCGAGTCACCCCCACCCCGCTCCCGGCTGGGCACTGACCTCGTTTCAGTTACATGTGCAGGCACATGCGTCGCACATACCGAGGGTGAGCGGGCCCACAGGCCCAGCAAGCACCCCTGTTGCTGGTCTAAGCACAGGTCAAAGGGCATTAGTCTGAGGAGTTTCTGACTTGCTCGGGAATTCCTTCCTCCCTTTTCATTCTTCCTGTAAACGTAGCAGAACATGGCAGTCCGCGGTCTGTGGAAACAGCTGTGAGGGTGGCCCCTGCAGGACTCCTGTCTGGGAGAGACTCGGTTGTGGGCGTGTTCTCAGTGTCACATAAGGAGGCGCCGCTCTCACTGACTGACCTGAAAAGGTGTCGCATGGCCTTACGCCAGGAGCCGTGCCTTTTCCAGCATCAGACATTTACCTGCGTGTTGACCTCTTATTCTCTCTTTTCTTTTTTTTTCTTCACCCGAGGATATTTTCCCGTTGATTTTTAGGGAGAGTGGAAGAGGGAGGGAAAGACAGAGAGAAACATCGATGTGAGAGAAACACATCGATTGGTTGCCTCCTGCACGAGCCCTGACCACGGCCTGGGCCGGGCAGAAACCAGCAACCAAGGTACGTGCCCTTGACCGAAAATGAACCCGGGACCCTTCAGTCCACAGGCCGACGCTCTATCCACTGAGCACACTGGCCAGGGCTCACCTCTTGGTCTTTAATGCCAACCGTGGCGTGTAAACCTGAGGAGGCCATGTCCCCCGTGCCCAGGGGTGAGGTGCGCAGGCGGCACTACCCTCCCAGGGGGGGAGTGAGCGTCTGGGCTCTGTCAGACACCCCAGGCTTTTCTCTGCACGTTGGCATCGGTGCTGGTGCTGCCCTGTGTCTGCGCTGCCAGCGGGGACCACGGGCGCTTTTGTTGACACGTGAGCCTCCTCACAGACATGCGTGGCCTGGTGCTCCCCGAGTAGAACTCACATCTCTCACACCTGGGGGAGAAAGCACAGCTTAATGACTGGGAGTGGCCGGGCGTGAACTTGCAACACGAATCTGTGTGCATCCCGTACAGCGCCTGTGGCCATTGCATCCCGCGGATTTCCTAAGATCCCATCTTGTTTCTGAGTCATGTCGCTGAAATACGTCTCTAACTGTTCACCTGATGGAGGGACAACCACCGGGGAGGAGAGGTGGGGTGGGGGAGGTGGGGGGCGGCGGGCAGCTGGCCTGTGGGCTCTGTGCTCCCTCTGCCTTCTGTCCAGGCGTGGGGGTGAGGTGTGGGGTGAGGTGCAGGGTGAGGCCGGCTCCGGGGACGAGGCTGGAGCACATGTCAGCTCGATGCTCCCGTCCCTACACGGGAACGCGGGTCCCCACGCCCCACGGCGCCGCCTGCATTTTCTAAGCCTTCCACGCGCTCCCACCTCCCCGCCTGCCCCGGGCTGACGTCTGTGTCGTGACTGACATACGTGCTGGGCTGTTTCTGGGAGGAAAGCGCAGAAGCGTGAGCCATGCGCAGCGCCACGGCCTCCATGCGAGGGTGGTGCCGGCCCGTCCTCCTTGGGTGATTGTACGTTGGCCGGGCCCAAGGGCTGGCTCACACGCGTGTGCAGTTGGTCCTCACGCAGCTCCTGAAGGCGGGAGGGGGCTCAGTGTGTTTGTGAGCAGCTGTGTGAAAGAAGGAGGGCCGTCTGCCTCAGTTAGACGATGCCTGAAGCCGTGCGATGACACACAGCGTCCCGTTACACGCCGGCCGCATGCACCGACGTTCATCACAGCTGTAGGCAGCGTGTTGGCCCGTGTGCGCCGATTCCTTCCACTTTCAACGGCCCCAGCACAAGTCACCACGTGGCCACTAAACCACAACGTCTCATTAGCACTTTACACTGAAAAGGCTTTGATACACTAACTTCCGTTTAGTCTTTAAAGCCTGGAAGTAGGTGCTTCATCCCTACAGAGCTACGGCGAGAGGTGAGGCGATTCTGCAAGTGTTGCCTGGGCATCAGGCCCGGAGCAGCTGGAGGTTCGAGGTCCCTGTCTGTGAAGGGTGGGGGCGGGGGGTGGCTGTTTGGGGCCTGGATAGCAGCTGTGTTTGGCTCTGCAGTGTCTGGGCTCGGCTCCTGCAGTAAGACCACAGCCCTAGAGGGGGCGCACCTGGGTGAGCACTGTGCTCCCATAAAGCTTCATTTAGCAAGGAGGGGGCCCCCCATAGCCAGAGCCCTTCCCTCCTGTCAGCTCAGCCTCCCTACTGGCCCGCCCTCTCTGCACAGTGGGAAGTGGGTGAGGTTGGGAGGGGCAATGGTTGGTTGTAACTGAGGGGACAGCTGGGGCAGCTCCTCAGGCAGACACCGGGGCGGGGGTGTCAGGAAGGGCCATCTCGCTCCCGTTGGCTGACACAGTCCTGGCGTACGGCACACACAGCTGCTCCCGGCGTCCCCTCTGTCCTTGGGGTAGGACGTGGCCTGTGAGGGCGTGCACCTACCTGGACCTGTGCCGCCTGGAGACCCAGGGCCCTGTGTGTTCCTCTCAGCAGCTCCGCCTGCAGCTGAGGCTCTATGATTCCCACCCCGAGGGGCTCCTTCCACCCCACCCCTCACTGTAGACGGTGTGTCCCCTGGAAGGCCCTGTGCCCCTCGCATCAGTGCCCGCGGGCAGGCGGGGAGGGGGTTGTTAGAAGACAAGCTGCCCTGATAGGATCTGCCTGCGGCTGGGAGAGAGCTGCGTTTCCCATATGGTTGCCCTGGAGCACCCACTGCCGCTCACGTTGACCACAGGGCGTCCCTGAGTGTGGGAGCCGCATGGTTGTCTTGCTGCTGTCCGAGGGCTGGGCTCCTCCTGAGAAGACCTGGGCTGTCGCTTCCCTAATGGACCCGAAAGAAACCCGCCGGCCTGTGTCCACGGCCCCCCTCCCAGAACCAGAGCCCGCTGAGGGGCTGGCGCCCGCCCTGGG
>NW_005370495.1:1175285-1178286 GCF_000412655.1 Myotis brandtii | reverse complement strand
GAGGGAGCCACGTCCTGCCCCGTGAAGCCGCTGCCGGAAGGGCCACGCGCCCTGCACAGGACCCGCAGTGCCGAGCTCAGCCAGGAGCCTCTCTCTTCTCCCTCATCCACAGAAACAAGTCATGTTTGTGCAGAATCATCGGATCCAGGAGGTGGGGTCAGGGCATTTATACTGTGATTATTTTTTAAAATATTCTTATTGATTCTAGAGAGGAAGCGAGAGGGAGAGGGAGAGAGAAACATCCATGATGAGAGAGAATCCTGGATCGGCTGCCTCCTGCACGCCCCCCACTGGGGATCGAACCCACAACCTGGGAATTCAACGCTGACCTCCTTGTTTATAGGTGGACGCTCACCCACTGAGCCACACTGGCCGGGCTGTATTGTAATTATTCACTAAACTCCTAGCCTTTCACACCGCATTTTACTCTGAAACCACACGGGCACTGGTGGGTAGTAAACGCCTCATTTTACCAGCGAGTAGCGAGTTAAGCAACGTGTTTGTGCTCCTGGGCGAGCAGGGGCTGGGCCCAGAGGCACAGCGCTCCCACCCCGAGAGCCGAGAAGCCAACAACTCGGAGTCTGAAATTAGGGACGTCCCTGCCATTCATGAACATGATTATTATTTTCCTTTTCGACGTCTCCTTCCCGAGCTAAACATTCTCCGTTCCTGCAAAACCATCACTGGGAACGGAAAGACCCAAACCCGCCCCTGAACACAGCGCTGGAGCGGGCCGGTCGTGTCTGCAGCGGGCGCTCACGCCGATGCTGTGCGATCAGGGGGAGCAGAGGCCCGAGACCCCTCTTCTGAGTCACACGCTTGTACCGACGCGGCAGCGCAGCTGGCAGAGCCTGAGGCCTGACGGGCACACGTGGGCGACGTGTTCAGGGACCACGTGTCGCTCTGCAGTGTATTCCTGCCTGTGATCCCGGGCCCGTCACTGACCCCTGTGCCGCCCGGTCTCTGCACGTTAAAACCAGGTGACGACGTGGAGTTAGGCATCGCAGGCTGTGGAAGAAGGTGAGTGACTGGAGCTCGCACCCTCAGTGAAGGCCCGGGGCAGGGCCAGCGCCCCCTGCTGTTTAGTTTAAGTCTCTGACAGCCATTCACATTCCACGTAGCAACATTCATCATCCTAACATCAACCACGCTCCGAATGGATGTTAAACATGAGTATGATGCTACCAAGAAAGTGAAATACTGCCCGGCCGGCGTGGCTCAGGGGCTGAGCGTCAACCTATGAACCAGGAGGTCATGGTTCGATTCCCGGTCAGGGCACATACCCAGGTTGTGGGCTCCATCCCCACTAGGGGGTGTGAGCCTCCTCACAGACATGCGTGGCCTGGTGCTCCCCGAGTAGAACTCACATCTCTCACACCCGGGGGAGAAAGCACAGCTTAATGACGGGGAGTGGCCGGGCGTGAACTTGCAACACGAATCTGTGTGCACCCCATACAGCGCCTGTGGCCATTGCATCCCGCGGATCTCCTAAGATCCCATCTTGTTTCTGAACCAGGACGTCATGGTTCGATTCCCGGTCAGGGCACATGCCCAGGTTGTGGGCTCCATCCCCACTAGGGGGTGTGCAGGAGGCAGCCGATCCATGATTCTCTCTCATCATTGATGTTTCTATCTCTCTCCCTTCACCACTGAAATCAATAAAAACATATTAAAAAAGACAGATACCAGCCAGGGGGAGGGGCGTTCATCGTTGCGGGGAGGAGGGTCCTTCTTCAGGAGCTGGGATGAGAGTGCCGTGGGACGCAGTGGGGCACAGCGGGCCTGTGGAACGCAGGGACCTGCTCTACAGCCTCAGTGCTCACCCGCGGGCCAGGCTCCAAGCAGGCACGGAGGGAGGGCGAGGCTGGCCCCGCGGTCCCAGGACTCGAGGCACGGCCCTCTCTGGATGAGGGAAGGGACCTGCTCAGGGAACTAATGGTTTGAAATCATGTACGTTTTTAGAAAAACACACACACACGTAATTTAAAATAACGTTACGGCCCAATATCAATGCCACTGGGAACCCTTATGCGGTGCGCACGCTGCAGTGATATTTGGGGTTCTCCGGGGGCCCCTTTCATTTTCTCCTTGTGTAGAGACCATTGACAGAGTTTTAATTACGGATTTCAAGACATCGCATCTGAGGGGTTTTGAAAAGGATGTGAGGCCTGAATGTGTGCGCTATGTCGGAAACCATTCATTCGAAGAGGTTTCTTACCCCCCAGGTAGAGGAAGGTTTGAACAAACAGTAAGCGATCACGTGTCCCCCCAGCTTCAAACAGGAGGTTGGTGCTGAGCTGAGAGCCTCCCCGTGCAGGTGCCTCATCGGAGTCCTCGCCGCCAGCACTGCGTCCGCAGGCTCAGGCCGCAGCCACTCAGACCGAACGGAACAAGAGTCCTTTCCATCTTAGAGGCATCTCTTGGGAAATACTTTCGGGACTCGCCCCTCTAACCTCCCCTGAGGAGGACTGGGGTGCGCACAACAGGGTGCTCTAGGGAGTAACTTTGAAATAGTAGCAGTTCAACATACTCGATGCCAGTATAATCGTCAAAGGAAACTTTTTTAATTAGACAGAGTATTCTGATGTTAATTTGTGGCTATACATTTTGTATGATTACATGAAATTTGTAGTCACATGTCCCTGGTAAAGTTTTCCCATTCATCTATTTATGATGTTTCTAAAACATCAGCTTGAGAATCAAGGGGGGGGTGGATGATGAAGAAAATCAGGCATTTTTGGGGCGGGGGGGGACCAGCAGCCTGACCTTGTACCTAGTTCATCAATATCCCTAATGCACATTCCCGTCAGCCTAGAGCAGGGCTGGGCAAACTTTTTGACTCGAGGGCCACAATGGGTTCTTAAACTGGACCGGAGGGCCAGAACAAAAGCATGGACGGAGTGTTTGTGTGAACTAATATAAATTCAAAGTAAACATCATTACATAAAAGGGTACGGTCTTTTTTTTTTTTAGTTTTATTCATTTCAAACGGGCCGGATCC
>NW_005370495.1:1145703-1175071 GCF_000412655.1 Myotis brandtii | reverse complement strand
TTAGGTCAGTGATGGCGAACCTTTTGAGCTCGGCGTGTCAGCATTTTGAAAAACCCTAACTTAACTCTGGTGCCGTGTCACATATAGAAATTTTTTGATATTTGCAACCATAGTAAAACAAAGATTTATATTTTTGATATTTATTTTATATATTTAAATGCCATTTAACAAAGAAAAATCAACCAAAAAAATGAGTTTGCGTGTCACCTCTGACATGTGTGTCATAGGTTCGCCATCACTGCACTAGTGTCTAGTCACTGCCCCTTCCTTAATTATCTGGTCTTGCAAGACCCATTTACCTAAATGCTCACATTTCACAGAGGCCACAGTCCATGAACCACACACAACCCCCGGAGGGGTTATCAGCGCTGGGGCCAGGCCAGGCCTTCAGGTGTGGTCTCATGGCCCCCATCCCAACACGGGGCTTTTTGCAAAGCCCGCAAAGGTCCGGAAGTCTGGTCCTTATTTGGGGGACAAAGAAACCAAAGGGTATGAAGAGAAAGCTTCCTCCACGTCGGTTTGCTCAGGATTTGGAAACAGGCTCCCCTGAGCCACGGTGCTAGAACAGCTGGAAATAAATGTTCTTTTCCTGTATCGCCGGGGACTCCTGCGTATTTTTCGGTCGCCTGGTAAATTCTGCAACAATAATCGTGAAAGAAAACTTCTTTAATTAGACAGAAGTATTCTGACATTAATTTGTGGTTATAAATTTTGTATGATTGCATGTAATTTCTAGACACGTGTCCCTGGTAAAGGTTTTCCATTCATCTCTTTATGATGTTTCTAAAACATTTGCATTTTTATAGTTGAACTGAGTGATTAATGTGAAAATATGTTAATATCTATTTCCCCATTTTATATTGACACCATTCCTAGCATAATTTTAGGATAAGTGATATATTTTGTCTGGCTTATTGCAAAAAAAAATGATGAGCACTTGGGCTGTTTCCAGATCTTGACTGTTATAAATTGTGCTGCTATGAACATTGGGGTGCATACGTTCTTTCTGATTGATGTTTTAGAATTTTTTGAATATATTCCTAAAAGTGGGAGCACTGGGTCAAATGGCAGTTCCATTTTTAGTTTTTTGAGGAAACGCCACACTATTTCCCCCAGTGGCTGCCCCAGTCTGCATTCCCACCAGCAGTACACGAGGGCTCCCTTTTCTCCACATCCTCGCCAGCACTTGTCATCTGTTGATTTGTTGATGGCAGCCATCCTGACAGGTGTGAGATGGCACCTCATTGTCGTTTTAATTTGAATCTCTCCGATGTCTCTGGGTATCTGTCTGTCCTCTTTGGAGAAGTGTCTATTCAGATCCTCTGCCCGCTTTTTAATTGGATTGTCGTCCTTTTGTTGAGTTGTATGAGTTCTTTATATGTTTTGAAATCAACCCCTTGCCGGATGTATCACTGGGGAATATGTTCTCCCATACAGGGGGCTCCCTTTTCGTTTTGTCGTTGGTTTCTCTCGCTGTGCAGAAGCTTTTTATTTTGATGTGGTCCCATTTCTTCATTTCCTCCTTGGTTTCCTCTGCCCCCGGAGCTGAATTAGCAAACACCTTGCTAGGAGAGATGTCTGAGGTTTTCCTGCGATGGTTTCCTCCAGGGTTTTTATGGTTTCATTTAAGACCATTACCCGTTTTGAGTTTATGGTGGATGGTGTCAGTGGGTGGTCTAGTTTCATGTTTTTGCATGTACCTGTCCAGTTTCCCCAACACCATGTATTAAAGAGAGTATCCTGACTCCATTCTGGGCATCTGTCTGTCCTCTTTGGAGAAGTGTCTATTCAGGTCCTCTGCCCGCTTTTTAATTGGATTGTCGTCCTTTTGTTGAGTTGTATGAGTTCTTTATATGTTTTGAAATCAACCCCGTGTCGGATGTATCACTGGGGAATATGTTCTCCCATGCAGGGGGCTCCCTTTTCGTTTTGTCGATGGTTTCTCTCGTTGTGCAGAAGCTTATTATTTTGATGTGGTCCCATTTGTTCATTCCCTCCTCGGTTTCCTCTGCCCCCGGAGCTGAATTAGCAAACACCTTGCTACGGATGTCTGAGGAGATTTTCCTGCCAATGGTTTCCTCCAGGGTTTTTATGGTTTCATTTAAGACTGTTACCCGTTTTGAGTTTATGGTGGATGGTGTCAGTGGGTGGTCTAGTTTCATGTTTTTGCATGTACCTGTCCAGTTTCCCCAACACCATGTATTAAAGAGAGTATCCTGACTCCATTGTATGCTCTTGCCTCCACTGTCAAATACTAATTGAGCATAGTGGCTTGGGTCGATTTCTGGGGTCTCTGTGCTGCTCCATTGGTCTGTCTGCCTGTTCTTGTGCCAGGACCGGGCTGTTTGATCACAGTGGCTTCGTAGTAGAGCTTGAAGTCTGGGGTTGTGATCCTCCCAATATTGCTCCTCTTTCTCAGGATGCTGCGGCTACTTGGGTTCTTTTTCTGGTTCCGTATACATTTTTAGAGCATTTGTTCTAGATCTGTGCACTATGCCGTTGCTATTTTTATATCTCTCTGCATTTTTAAGCCACTGCTCACACAGCGCACGCCTTTGCAGTAGCCTGTGTTCTGTGTACCTTGAGTGGGGATTGACACATGTGTCGGTGCTGTTGTGGCTCACACAGTCCCTGGGCACCGACGGGCTCCCGCAAGCATCCAGCTTTCACAGGTGAGTGTTGGCGTCACAAGGACAATGGTTTACATTTTCTCCTGAAATGTGTTTTGAGGACAAGAGAGTAGAGAGGAGCTAGAAACAGAGTTTGCTGCCCTGGCCGGTGTGGCTCAGTGGATAGAGCCTCGGTCTTCGGACTAAAGGGTCCCAGGTTCTATTCTGGTCAAGGGGCACATGCCTGGGTTGCAGGCTCGATACCCAGTGGAGGGCGTGCAGGAGGCACCTGATCGATGATTCTCTCTCATCATTGATGTTTCTATCTCTCTCTCCCTCTCCCTCCGTCGCTGAAATCAATAAAAATATATTTTAAATAAAATAAGTAAAAACAGAGTTTGCAGAAGACGATTAGCCACCTGTGGGATTTCCTGTCTCAGGCCCCAGGGGAGGGCTGTGCTAATGACCCTAACAGACAGCAGCGTCCACACAGCGAAGGGGGTTCCACCCAGAGGTCCTTCCCTCCGTGAATTCTCGCGCTGGGAGCTAAGATCAGTGCCCTGGCCACGGCAACACGGGCTGGGGGTGCACCACACCACGGCCACGGCGGCCATGGCTCGCGGGCCCAGGAGGAGCCCAGGAGGAGCCCAGAGGTCCTGGCGGAGGCGGGATGGGCTAAAGGCGCCGCAGCCAAGGGCAGCGGGGGCAGCAGGGAGATGCTAATGGACCTCAGGGGAGACCAGGCACAGTAGAACGGGGTCTGGCTGGTACCCAGGGCAGAGAGCAACCGTGGGTGCAGCCACACGCCCAGGGCCATGAGGAGGGAACAGGGGAAACGGCTGCTGGCAGGGATGCCCCCGCCTTGGGCACGTCTGTTTCCTGCAGCCACACCAGGCAGCTCTGAGGATTGGACCAAAGTCGCTGCCCCAGGCAGTAGCTGAGGTGGTGGAGGACCTGGATCTCTCTCAGCTACGACCAGGCCCATGGCAGGAACAGCAGAGCCTGAGCAATTCCCCCAACAAGCAGGGGGCCACCCTGGAGAAGCTGGAAGGGGTGCAGGCTGTGTGCATCGCTTTTCTTCCTGGGGTAGGCTCCTGGGTAGCGTTCAGTGTCCAACCTAAGAGCTACAGTCCCTCTCTATGGAAGTTTTACCTACATCCTATGCACGGCAGGTTTTTAGAAAAACCAGTTTTTCTTTATTATTCAAAGAAAGAAAACAGGGCTATGGTTTCGTTCTGAACCAAGGACTCCTTTCCTAAGTGCATGACACACGGCCGTCTGCCTAATGGCACTTTACGTTAAACAGTCCCGGCACAGCCCTGGGAGCAGCTTCTGGAAGGTTCACCTTCGTGTTTGCAGCGGAGGTTGAGCGTCTGCTCCAATAGAAGCAGCTGCGCCTCTTAGCCCTTCGCTGGCGAGGTCCCCGCGAGCAGCCGGCCCACTGGGCGCCTTATCTCCCCAGCAGCCCGGCCTGCACGGCCCCCCTTCGCCCTGCAATACGGCCCGAGCCTCGCCCTTCCCCGGGGTCACCTCAGTGGCAACTTTTGCGCCATGTGTTCCAGGGCTGCTCCGTAGGGGGGTCTGGGTGGAGAATAGGGCAGGTCTGTCACTGCCGAAAAGTTCCTGCATCTTAGGTGACACGGCTGCCCAGAGGCCCACTAAGCTCATTCTCTTTCTCCGACCACGGATGTTCTGAGGGGAAATGGTGGGGTGTGGCTGAGGCTGGCCCTAGAGGACCGTGTTCTTGGTGAGTTATGTATGTGGCATCGTCTTGTACACGCATGGGGGGTGGAAACACTGGTGGGGAACAAAGTCCATGACCTTGTGATGTTTGCGGGCGACAGAGATGCCAGGCGCGGGGAGGTGGCTGCCCTGTAAGGGGTGTAAACATTGCCACCGAACTGTGTCCTGACTTGAATGTGACATGGTAGACCAGCTGTCCTTTAGAAAAAGCAATGAGTCCATTTGTAACTGACATTAAGTCGGTAAACACTGAATATCTAAGAAAACGGAGACACCATTTATTGAAGAGACTGTCTTGACTTCATTGTATGCTCTTGCCTCCTCTGTCAAATACTAATTGAGCATAGTGGCTTGGGGCGATTTCTTGGGTCTCTGTTCTGCTCCATTGGTCTGTCTGCCTGTTCTTGTGCCAGGACCGGGCTGTTTGATCACAGTGGCTTCGTAGTAGAGCTTGAAGTCTGGGGTTGTGATCCTCCCAATATTGCTCCTCTTTCTCAGGATGCTGCGGCTACTTGGGTTCTTTTTCTGGTTCCGTATACATTTTTAGAGCATTTGTTCTAGATCTGTGCACTATGCCGTTGCTATTTTTATATCTCTCTGCATTTTTAAGCCACTGCTCACACAGCGCACGCCTTTGCAGTAGCCTGTGTTCTGTGTACCTTGAGTGGGGATTGACACATGTGTCGGTGCTGTTGTGGCTCACACAGTCCCTGGGCACCGACGGGCTCCCGCAAGCATCCAGCTTTCACAGGTGAGTGTTGGCGTCACAAGGACAATGGTTTACATTTTCTCCTGAAATGTGTTTTGAGGACAAGAGAGTAGAGAGGAGCTAGAAACAGAGTTTGCTGCCCTGGCCGGTGTGGCTCAGTGGATAGAGCCTCGGTCTTCGGACTAAAGGGTCCCAGGTTCTATTCTGGTCAAGGGGCACATGCCTGGGTTGCAGGCTCGATACCCAGTGGAGGGCGTGCAGGAGGCACCTGATCGATGATTCTCTCTCATCATTGATGTTTCTATCTCTCTCTCCCTCTCCCTCCGTCGCTGAAATCAATAAAAATATATTTTAAATAAAATAAGTAAAAACAGAGTTTGCAGAAGACGATTAGCCACCTGTGGGATTTCCTGTCTCAGGCCCCAGGGGAGGGCTGTGCTAATGACCCTAACAGACAGCAGCGTCCACACAGCGAAGGGGGTTCCACCCAGAGGTCCTTCCCTCCGTGAATTCTCGCGCTGGGAGCTAAGATCAGTGCCCTGGCCACGGCAACACGGGCTGGGGGCGCACCACACCACGGCCATGGCGGCCATGGCTCGCGGGCCCAGGAGGAGCCCAGGAGGAGCCCAGAGGTCCTGGCGGAGGCGGGATGGGCTAAAGGCGCCGCAGCCAAGGGCAGCGGGGGCAGCAGGGAGATGCTAATGGACCTCAGGGGAGACCAGGCACAGTAGAACGGGGTCTGGCTGGTACCCAGGGCAGAGAGCAACCGTGGGTGCAGCCACACGCCCAGGGCCATGAGGAGGGAACAGGGGAAACGGCTGCTGGCAGGGATGCCCCCGCCTTGGGCACGTCTGTTTCCTGCAGCCACACCAGGCAGCTCTGAGGATTGGACCAAAGTCGCTGCCCCAGGCAGTAGCTGAGGTGGTGGAGGACCTGGATCTCTCTCAGCTACGACCAGGCCCATGGCAGGAACAGCAGAGCCTGAGCAATTCCCCCAACAAGCAGGGGGCCACCCTGGAGAAGCTGGAAGGGGTGCAGGCTGTGTGCATCGCTTTTCTTCCTGGGGTAGGCTCCTGGGTAGCGTTCAGTGTCCAACCTAAGAGCTACAGTCCCTCTCTATGGAAGTTTTACCTACATCCTATGCACGGCAGGTTTTTAGAAAAACCAGTTTTTCTTTATTATTCAAAGAAAGAAAACAGGGCTATGGTTTCGTTCTGAACCAAGGACTCCTTTCCTAAGTGCATGACACACGGCCGTCTGCCTAATGGCACTTTACGTTAAACAGTCCCGGCACAGCCCTGGGAGCAGCTTCTGGAAGGTTCACCTTCGTGTTTGCAGCGGAGGTTGAGCGTCTGCTCCAATAGAAGCAGCTGCGCCTCTTAGCCCTTCGCTGGCGAGGTCCCCGCGAGCAGCCGGCCCACTGGGCGCCTTATCTCCCCAGCAGCCCGGCCTGCACGGCCCCCCTTCGCCCTGCAATACGGCCCGAGCCTCGCCCTTCCCCGGGGTCACCTCAGTGGCAACTTTTGCGCCATGTGTTCCAGGGCTGCTCCGTAGGGGGGTCTGGGTGGAGAATAGGGCAGGTCTGTCACTGCCGAAAAGTTCCTGCATCTTAGGTGACACGGCTGCCCAGAGGCCCACTAAGCTCATTCTCTTTCTCCGACCACGGATGTTCTGAGGGGAAATGGTGGGGTGTGGCTGAGGCTGGCCCTAGAGGACCGTGTTCTTGGTGAGTTATGTATGTGGCATCGTCTTGTACACGCATGGGGGGTGGAAACACTGGTGGGGAACAAAGTCCATGACCTTGTGATGTTTGCGGGCGACAGAGATGCCAGGCGCGGGGAGGTGGCTGCCCTGTAAGGGGTGTAAACATTGCCACCGAACTGTGTCCTGACTTGAATGTGACATAGTAGACCAGCTGTCCTTTAGAAAAAGCAATGAGTCCATTTGTAACTGACATTAAGTCGGTAAACACTGAATATCTAAGAAAACGGAGAGTGTGGGGAATGGGAACTCCCAAACGTGGATGGGGGTGCGAATCAGCCCCACGACTTCGGGAGGCGAGGCGGTGCTTCCTGCTACAGGCGAGTGCGTGCTTGGGAGCCAGTGGGTGGCTCATCCTCGCGGCTAAGGCCCGGGCAGCGTCGCTCATTCCAGGACGAGGCGTGAAACATTGGGAACAGCCCGCCTGCCGCTGGGCGGTGGGTGTATAAACCCTATGGTGCTCATGTGCACATTATACTTTCCAGCAAAGTCGTTGCACAGCTTTCCATGTTGAGTAGATTTCAAACAAAATTAAAGCGTGGCAGAGCAATATGTGTACCATTACGAACTTTATGACCAAAGTTACGAACACTTAGGACATAGGCACGCTGCATTAATAACAGAGCTGTCACTCCATCTTTATTGTTTTGGGGGAGAGAAAGGAGAAACTAGCATTTGCAGAGTGAGTATGGCTGGCACACTTCGATTTAACTTAAAATCGTTATTTCTTAAATGCCTGACGCACTTCTCATAAAAACCGTAACGCTTTAAACGTCTTCCTCTGAGAGCATGAAGGATGAATGGGCTTTGCATTTTTCTGTTAAATGTCTACTCATGCAAGTGGTGTCTGGCTTGTTTTCTTTGCACCATGTCACTGTGCCTCCTTCGTTCCAATCGGGGGGACCTCACTGATGGTCAGTTTCGAGTGCGCCCCCAGATGCAGGCGTGGGCAGCCCCGCCTGGGGGGCTGTGAGGGTAGAATAGAGGCTGGGCTGGCATTGTGCACGCTTAGTCCTGGGTTCTTTGTTTACACTCGATCGATGCTGCAGATGCCAGGACAGCCTGTGCGGACTGAAATAGCCCGCTCCTTCCCCCAAAAAGTAATTGGCCAGTTGGGATGCGTTTGTGTGTCTAACTTTAATGAAACACTTTGTCATACATAAATGCACTGTGCTCTGAATCCCCCTGCCCGGGCTCTGGCGGAAACATCCCCGTGGGGCAGGGAAGGGAGAAACGCAAACATGAACACACAGGCGTGTAACAAGCAGTCGGGCTCCTCAGGGGGCTGGTCCCATCTGCCCCTTCAGGTCTGTGACAAAGGCCAGGGACACAGCCAGGGTGTGAGATTGGCGACGCCAGGAGGGTCGCGGGTCAAGGCTGGGAGGACTTTGAGCAGACGGCTCGGTGAGAAGCGATGGGAACAGACATCCGGCTGCCAGGGGAGCTGAAGGGTTCCCTTGTCCAAGCCAGGCCTGGGCTCGCCGGCTGCGGGGCGGAGGGACCAGGGGCCCAGCACACAGAAGGTGCGTCTTCATTCTGAGAGGAAGGGCGTTCTCACCAGAGTCATCTGGCCCAGACCTTGGATGTGGGGAGATTGGACTTGACCCCTGGGACTTGACCTTCTGGTCTCAGGTTCCAGGTTGTCCACTGACCAGACAAAACCCACGGGCATTTCTTGTGAGTCATATTTTTAAAATATATTTTTGCTGAGTTCAGACAGGAAGGGAGAGGGAGAGAGAGACAGAGACATCAATGAGAGAATCATGGATCAGCTGCCTCCTGCACGCCCCCTACTGGGGACCGAGCCCGAAACCCATGCCTGTGCCCTTGACCAGGAATCGAACTGTGACCTCCTGGTTCATGGGTTGATGCTCAACCACCGAGCCACCGTGGCCCAGTGGGAGTCATAGTTTGTACTTGCTCTCACCCTGCACCAGGATTTGGAGTGAGAACATGAAAGGATGTGAGTTGGCAGCTGTCATTCCTGACTGTAAAGAGAAAGGGGCAGTTTTTGAAGGACGTTCTCAAAGCTCAGCCTTCTCCTTCCCCTCCGCGCCCAGATACCCTCTCAGTACGTTGAGTGAACGTGTCCATTGGGCTGCAATAGCGTGCCGTTGCCTCAAAGCCGCCTCCTGGGGAAACATTTTAATCGATGTAGGTTTTAATCGTTCGTCATTGTGAATAGTGTTTCATATTAAATCCTTGAAAAATCCTACTAAACGTTCACTGTATGTTCGCCAGCTTGTATTCGTAGCCTCACTGGGTGTTGTGTTGTGAAGACGAGCTCCTGTGGGTCAGGGCACGGTTCTGCAAATGTGACCTCAAGCGGGCAGTTCTCTCCTTATGTAGGTCGAGGCCAGCCTGACACTTAGATTTGAATCATAAAGATTTTGAATTATTATTTACCAAAAAACAGAGGGAAAAATGTGCGCCACTGAATATAGGCTAACGTACCATGTATTACACATCTTTTAAAGAATCAGTATCAAACATTAGAGTTACTACATTTTAAAATACCCTGCGCCCGCAGCGTGGGTGAATAGGAGTGGAAGCGTGCATTATTTAAATTTGTTCAGATAGAGCGGGCCGCTCCCTGATGCTCCTGGCCCCAGTGGCATTCCAGGGGTCCCTTTTCCAAATGAAGGCTTTCCCCGTCAGTCTGGTTTGGAAAATGCTCCAGTTTTCCCTAAACCCAGCAAGTGCATTCTTCATGTGATCCAGCCATTTTATTTTTTTTAGATCTCATTATCCCACCAGCATGTCAACAGTCCATTTCAAATGGGGCCTGTTGATGCCATGCCCTTCCTACAAGTAACAGCCCATCTCCGCACCTTGCTTTTCGTGAGTTCTGCTCCCTATTGTGGTCCGCATGCCTGGGAGAGACCTGTTGATATCAATAAAACCATCTTCCTTGTGGTCAACCAGGATTCAAGATGTGATACCTTCTTGCTTTTTTTGTTTTAAATTCTAAGAGCCCAGGAGATTTTTTTTGTTCCATCCCCGTTTTTAGCCTCACGCAAGCCTTCTTTACCTCTTCCCTCCTCACTACGCTCGCCATCTGCACCCCTTGCCAGACATACGTTCTTCAGCACACGGTCAGGGTCGTCTCCTGAACGTCTAAACGCCCTTTGTGGCTGTGGAGTCTGTGATTAGATGGAAGAGGTGCACCTGGCCATGGTGCCCTCCTCTGTTACGAGCCCCGTCTGCTCTCCCGGACTCACCTCTGGATTTGTCTGCGGGGACAGTCAGCCGTGGATGTGCTGGGATTGAGCGACAGGTGCACTGGATGGAGACATAGCGAGTGGAGAGCCTGTGGTGCTGGGTGTTGTCTCAGTGGAAAGGGAGTCGGTGAAGGACTGGAGACTCCCGGGCAAAAGTCAAGATTCCCATTGAGGCTGGAGAGCAGCCGACAGACCTGGTGCCACAGAGAAGGTGGGTGGAGGGTTCCTGGTGTCAGCAGTGGGACCAGAGCCCACCGTCACTGTGACCGGGAAGCATGGAAAGGTGATGGAGAAGGTGCATGGGAAGGAGAGAGGCTGTGGTCAGAGCAGGAGCCTGGCTTTCAGAGGGAAGGGTGCACACAGGCAAGGCAGATACCGCTGAGAACGGGGCGAATTGCATTCCTGAGAAAATGGGGCCGGTCCTCAGGGGGAGGCTCGGGGGTACATGAAGCCAAAGACCACGTTGATGATGAGGGAGGGTGGGAGCATGGATCCATCAGAGCCGGAGCAAAGGGGATCACTCTGAGCCCAGCACACATCCACCGAGGGCCGAGGTGCCCTCCATCCTCTTTGAGCAGATGATGCACCGATGGTGGGTTACTGAGCGCTGTTTTCTGAAACAAAATGTGGTTTTCTTCACAGCGGAACACTAATGAACGTTAGGCGAGTGTCTGAAATAGACTAAGAGAGAGACTTTCCTTCTGAAATCCTGCTCAGGTCGACGCTGCCATTTTCAAGCTCCACTTTTGCAAATGTCTGACATTAAAACATGTGACTTTTGGAGACATGGTGGTTCGTCTTTGAGAAGGCAACTGCTTGATGGGTCCATGCTGACTTCCCCATGGGCAGAGGACTGGCCGGATTTCCCGCGTGGGAGCGTTTGGGTTTCTCCCTGGGATGTGTGTGTGAACGCTGACCTGTGTAGCTGGCTCCCATCCAGCTCATGCAGCAAACATCCAGCTCACACAGCAACCATCCAGTCAGCACTCCGGGTGCAGGGCCCACCTCCAGGGCCTGAGCTGCAGACACGTTGTGGGTGTGGGACCCGGTGTGCCGTGGCCGTGGCCTGTTGGTGTCCCAGGATAACATGAAGGAAGACACACTCCTCCGCTTTACGTAACACTGGGGACTCGTGCTGAGCTCCGGGGAGCCGGGTGGACTTCCTCAGAATGGGGCGTGGATGGCTGAATGCCGCTCCAAAGTGGGCGTTCGACCCACACTTCCCGTGAGTGAGAGAGAAGAATGAGCTCATGGAAACCTCTCTTCTTTGACTCGGTGACCCCCCCAGGCCTGCCCTCAAAATCCCCTCTCCCTGGGAAAGGCCTGTGGACGTCATCGGACTCTGAGGTGTAGATGCTTTCTCCAGAGTCGCTGTTAACAACCCAAATCAGCACTGGGATTTGTATGACCCCCCGCGGCGTCTGGAACCAAAATGCAATATGAAACCAGAGCACCATCCGATTATCCAGTTTGACTGGGTGGAAACACAGTAGCAGATGGTAGCATCGTTCAGTCCTGGGCAGCCGTCTGCCAGGACCCTAATTCTTGAGTGTGGGGTTGGTGGTGGGTGTGCGTGTGGAGCTGGTGGAGGGTGTGAGCATGGGGTTGGTGGAGGGTGTGCGTGTGGGGTTGGTGGTGGGTGTGAGTGTGGGGTTGGTGGTGGGTGTGAGTGTGGGGTTGGTGGTGGGTGTGAGTGTGGGGTTGGTGGTGGGTGTGAGTGTGGGGTTGGTGGTGGGTGTGAGTGTGGGGTTGGTGGTGGGTGTGAGTGTGGGGTTGGTGGTGGGTGTGAGTGTGGGGTTGGTGGTGGGTGTGAGTGTGGGGTTGGTGGTGGGTGTGAGTGTGGGGTTGGTGGTGGGTGTGAGTGTGGGGTTGGTGGTGGGTGTGAGTGTGGGGTTGGTGGTGGGTGTGAGTGTGGGGTTGGTGGTGGGTGTGAGTGTGGGGTTGGTGGTGGGTGTGAGTGTGGGGTTGGTGGTGGGTGTGAGTGTGGGGTTGGTGGTGGGTGTGAGTGTGGGGTTGGTGGTGGGTGTGAGTGTGGGGTTGGTGGTGGGTGTGAGTGTGGGGTTGGTGGTGGGTGTGAGTGTGGGGTTGGTGGTGGGTGTGAGTGTGGGGTTGGTGGTGGGTGTGAGTGTGGGGTTGGTGGTGGGTGTGAGTGTGGGGTTGGTGGTGGGTGTGAGTGTGGGGTTGGTGGTGGGTGTGAGTGTGGGGTTGGTGGTGGGTGTGAGTGTGGGGTTGGTGGTGGGTGTGAGTGTGGGGTTGGTGGTGGGTGTGAGTGTGGGGTTGGTGGTGGGTGTGAGTGTGGGGTTGGTGGTGGGTGTGAGTGTGGGGTTGGTGGTGGGTGTGAGTGTGGGGTTGGTGGTGGGTGTGAGTGTGGGGTTGGTGGTGGGTGTGAGTGTGGGGTTGGTGGTGGGTGTGAGTGTGGGGTTGGTGGTGGGTGTGAGTGTGGGGTTGGTGGTGGGTGTGAGTGTGGGGTTGGTGGTGGGTGTGAGTGTGGGGTTGGTGGTGGGTGTGAGTGTGGGGTTGGTGGTGGGTGTGAGTGTGGGGTTGGTGGTGGGTGTGAGTGTGGGGTTGGTGGTGGGTGTGAGTGTGGGGTTGGTGGTGGGTGTGAGTGTGGGGTTGGTGGTGGGTGTGAGTGTGGGGTTGGTGGTGGGTGTGAGTGTGGGGTTGGTGGTGGGTGTGAGTGTGGGGTTGGTGGTGGGTGTGAGTGTGGGGTTGGTGGTGGGTGTGAGTGTGGGGTTGGTGGTGGGTGTGCATGTGGGGTTGGTGGGTGTGAGCGTGGGGTTGGTGGTGGGTGTGAGTGTGGAGTTGGTGTCAATAACCTTTAAAGTCGTTGGTCATGTCTGCTTGATGGGACTGAGTTTCTCTCTGAAGGGCCGTTTTCATTGTCCCCGGGGACGGGGAGGATCGCACCATCAGCTCCTCCTTGCCTTTCTCACGGGTGCTCTTGCCGTTCTGAGGCTCAGACACACCGATCCCCGTGCCGTTCGTCAACGAGGTCCGGGGAAACCCAGCGGCACAGTCAGTCTGAGCTGTGTGCACAGCAGGGCAGCTTTGGGGATGTTGGCTGGTTTGCTTCTGGCAAACAGGACCGTGGACAAGGGTCCTGGGAGAAACTGAGTGGGCCGAGAGCGAGGTGGAGCGGGAGGGGTGGGCGATGAGGCGAGGACGGCTATGTATTTTGAAGGTTAGACATGACTCTGAAGGTCACTGGTATTTTGTACGAAGTCTCTCAGTTTGACTGCTGTTTGCTCATGACTTGGTTGAACTGTGCGTTTGGGGGCAGAATGCCACAGGCGTGTGACCCCTCTTTAGTGCATCGGATCGCAGGCTCCAGGACCTCGGTGTGACCTTTCACATAGGATGTTACCATGATGAGGCACGTGGGAGGAGTGTCGCGCTGGGCGGTAGCTGGTTTTACCTGGAAATGAATGAGTATCTGGGGGGAGAGATCCTTTACTACTATCCACTCATCCCATTCGCCTTCAAAGTTTCTTCTTAGCATTTTTTGACCCAAGGTATTTACAACTTAGTGAAGGCAAATGTAAAGCTAAAATAAGGAGCTATCGATATTGTGGGTATTGATGGATATTGGGGCGGGGGGGGGAGAGAGAGAGAGAGAGAGAGATAGAGTGAGAAAGTTTCCAGGAAATATCTCCAACTCATCCTGTGTTTAAGCTTATGTTGTAGATCAACTTGTAGACAAATTATGCCACTAATTTCTCATAGTTGCACTCACCTCGAGTTAATTGAATATGTAATACTTTAATTAGCGCTGAGTAATCTATAGCAACTAAATTGTGGCTTTGTAGGGGTTACTTGGCGTAGCTGTTTTAGAACAAACAATCTATTTACGAACGTTAATAGTGAGCCGTGGGGAATTTAAACATAAAATCTCGCGAATCAATCCCTAGCACAGGGAGTCTGTCGGAGGTCGAGTAGAATCGTACAGAATCCAGAGTGGATGTGACCAGTGGGTTCCCGCGTGGGGTCTCCACGTCCCTGCCAGGTGAGGAGTCTAACGCGTGGTGGGGGTACACTGTCCTGGGGCGCAGAGAGAATCAGAATCAGGGACCACAATGCAGTTAAGTGTGTGGAGAGCACTTCAGTTCTATCAGATCTCGCCACCACCCCCCTCGTGAGAGCCACACAAGGACCTTTCTTAGTAAAGATCACCCAGGGTAATTCGGTGACTCGTTATTGCACTGAGGCACCCACCCCGGGGGCAGGGTGTCCGTCCCTGGAGGTGGCAGTTCTATAACTGTTTTCCTGGCCGCTTTGGGGTTATTGCGGGCCACCTAAGCAGTGTCATAACTCAAATCATGTGTTGGATGGAATTGTTAAGAGCTCACAAGTGCACTCCCATGTTTAGCGAAGCTTCGGCGTGTCTCCCCCGGCTCCGGCCTAAAGGGTGATGCCATCCAGGCACCGCTTCCCGCCTGTCTCCGGGCTGCGCCGTGGCCGGCTGGGCTCTGAGAGCATCTCCGTTCCCTGCGCCCCAGTGGGATCTGTGAGCCCGTTTAGAACGCACTCAGGGGGACGTGTGGGCGGGAAATGCTTGGCCTCTCGCTGTGCAGGGCAGACCAGAGTAGAGCCAAGGCAGTTTGGATGCAATCACAGAGAGGGAAGAAAAGGAACCGAACATCTCCAGCAGAATTGGAGTGAGCTGTGCCCCCCCCCCCCCCCCGCTGTGACGCTCCAGGTGGTGGTATGTGCCCCCTTCCCAGATGCCTGCTCTGCCCACTTCCCCTCCTGCCTCCAGCCCCTGCTGCCACCCAGAGGCCACCCCTGAGGGGCTGGGCAGTGCCACCTCCCCCTCCTCCACGCAGCCCCTGGTGGGCGCTTTCTGAACTCACTCACCTCTGACTAATTCTCAGCATCGCTCTCTCTGCCCCGCCAGAGGCCGGCAGCCACCTCTGTGCATGACAATCCCAGGGTGTCAAACTCATAGGACGCAGAAGGAAAGGCAGTGTCCCCACATCAGCATTGAGAATGAAGAGCATGTGAAGGTGCAAACGCAGTAGAATCATGATCAAGGCAGAACAATTGGGACTCCATCCGTCCGTCTCGTCTTCCTTGAGCCGCTTCCGGGTAATGGCATGTTCTGTACGTTCCAGCTCCGGGGTCTCTGCCTCCTGTCCTGGGACTTGGAACCCGGAATATTGCTTTTCCTCCTTATTTGATCCTCATGCTGCGTAGGCAGCTTTCCAGTGCGGTGGGGTTTTGTGGCCACTCGTGCGCGTCTTACACTCTTTACGGCGTCGCGCGGTTCTTGGTCGTGAGTGGCCAACCTGCCCATCGCTGCCTGACAGGGGCTGGGGGTGCCCAGGAGTCTCCCGTTTTCTCAGTTCCCTCAGGGCTCTCTGAAGGCCCTCGGGCTGACCCCCTGGGACAGGTCACCGATTCCTCCTTCAGCCCCGCACCCTGTCCTCTCCAGCTGCCCCCAGGTGGCCCCGGCGGCCTCTGGTGCTCCCTCCCCACCACCCCCTGGGACAGGTCACCGATTCCTCCTTCAGCCCCATGCCCTGTCCTCTCCGGCTGCCCTCAGGTGGCCCCCGGCGGCCTCTGGTGCTCCCTCCCCACTAGGGCCCGTGGGTTAGAGAGGACCCTCCACTGTCTCTACGCTCCTGCCTCCGTCCTGGACGCCGATCCGCGTTCTGTCCTTTGTTTTCTGTTGCTGTTTTTAACTTAATACTGCCCTTCCCATCAGCCCCACTCAGGACACTTCAAGGTGCTGGCCGGCGTGGCTCAGGGTTTGAGCATGGACCTGTGAGCCAGGAGGTCAGGGTTTGATCCCAGGTCAGGCAGGGCACATGCCCGGGTTACGGGCTCCATCCCCAGTCGGGCGTGCAGGAGGCAGCCGGCCCATGAGTCTCTCTCATCACTGATGTTTCTCTCTCTCCCTCTCCCTTTCTCTCTGAAATCAATAAAAAAAATATTTTAAAAAAAAGACACTTCAAGGTGAAAACCACTTCCCTGTCTTGAGTTCAAGCCCCTCTATGTTCCCCAGTGTCTGCTATGCCCACCATGAGTCTCTCTCATCACTGATGTTTCTCTCTCTCCCTCTCCCTTTCTCTCTGAAATCAATAAAAAAAAAAATATTTAAAAAAAAAGACACTTCAAGATGAAAACCACTTCCCTGTCTTGAGTTCAAGCCCCTCTATGTTCCCCAGTGTCTGCTATGCCCACAGCAGCGCGGCTCGGACCAGCGGACCGGCCCGTTGTCTCTGATTGGCCATGGTCATCGCACTGGGTCCTGCAGGCCGCTCCTTTGTTGCTGTGGGAGCGTCATCCTCCCCCCGACCCCCCCCAAAGGGTCTGAGGGGATCTGGGCCCAGAGTGTCTCTGATTGGCCATGGTCATCGCACTGGGTCCTGCCGGCCACGCCTTTGTTGCTGTGGGAGCGTCATCCTCCCCCCACCCCCACCCCCAAAGGGTCTGAGGGGATCTGGGCCCAGAAGGGCCGCCCTGGTGCTTTTCCGGACACCAGGGGACCTGCAGTCCTAGTTTCACCCTAAAGCGATGGTTTCTGGGTCCAACCCCGTTGACGTGTGTCCTGTTCTGTGTCAGCGGTCCCCAGCCTTTCGGACCTCAGGGACCACCAGTGGTCGGACCACCGCTTGGCGGCCGCTGCTCTGTGTTGTGTTCCTTCTCAGCTGGAAAAGGCGGCTCATTTCTGTGTCACAGCAGGGAGGAGGTCGGGGTACTACTCTCACTCAGGGGGACCCGGAAGAAGGAGGGGAGGGAGCTTCTCCGGCCCAGGCTTTGCTCCTGTCACATGGGAGACGCTCGCTCGCTGGCGGGACGTGTTCAGTTTTCGGTTCAGCTTGGCCTGGCCTCTGCGGGAGCGCTTCGGGCTGTTCACCATAGAAGACGGGCTTTTCCTGAATAGTGTGTATCGAGTCTGTTCTGAAGAGTGAGCGCCGGCTCTAAGCAAACACAGAAAGGGGGGGGGGGGGGGGGTTCTGTCCCGATGCCTCAAGAGCAGCCTCTGATGTAAAACACGGAGACTATTTGCAGGTAGAAGGGATGGGCCGCCCTTGGCCCGTCCCACTTCCTGGCTCCTGCAGCAGATTCCCCAAGGGGAGGAGGCCCAGGGAGCCTGGGATGGGGGACTCCTGCTCCCTCCTGGGGTGGGGGTAAAGGAGGGCGTGCTGTGCTCCCTTCTCATTGAGTTAAAGTGAAATCTTTCATTCAGCGTTCACAGCTCTGTCATAGTTTTAGAAGAGACACACGTGCGATGTTCATGACTCACTCGCGCACGTAGGAAAATGACGCAAGATGAAGTTAAATGATAACCGCTCTGTGCCGGCGAGGAGGGAGCGGGCTCTGTCGCGGTTCTGGAAGCTGTGGGGTTTTCACTGATCATTTGGGGGGACAGCCTTTGATGTACAGAGAGCTGCAAAGAGTGCTGAGGTTTCACAGACTCCGTCTTCATTTCCCCCCACCGACTTCTCACATTAGCAATTTATAAACCCACATGACACCCCAAATATTGTACTTTCTTTTTCCCTTTAAAAAAATATTTTTTATTGATTTCAGAGAGGAAGGGAGAGGGAGAGGGAGAGAACATCAATGATGAGAGAGCATCATGGATCGGCTGCATCCTGCACGCCTCCTACTGGGGATGGAGCCTGCAACGGGGCCTGTGCCCTGACCCGGAATTGAACCAGGACCTCTTGGATCCTGGGTGGAGGCTCAACCACTGACCCCCACCAGCCGGGCAGGAATGGTCCTCTTTCCTTCCTCCCGGGCCCTCGCCAGGCAGACTTAAACTTTTAGAAAGAAGAGCAGAAGTAGAGAAACGTGCAAAAACTCCTGTGCAGCTGACCATCCTGGCCCTGCAAATAGCTGTGAGTTTCCAGGGTTGGGAGTGACCCTAGATGTACCTGCATCTCCAGCTTTTCTTTAAGGAAGTGAACGTGAAGTCCAGACTGCGACGGGTACAGCATCAGCAATTCCCATTTCGTTTCCATTGCAGACGGGTGCAGGGTATGTATTTTGAGCAAAATTACTAAAGTAGGACTTAGATGTGAATGGTCTGTGTGTACGTGCATTTTCTCCTTTAAAGCCATTAAAAACACGTGAGCCCTTTCAGCAAACATCCCGTGGCCACCGATGACGGTGGAGGTCCTCGCCGTGGAAAGAGAGTCACCCTAATGGACGACACCTGAGCTCCAGGAGCCCACGGCGTTCGCAGGCGGCCCTGGGACATTCTGTGTCCCCTCCCAGGTGTGTGTTGGGGCCAGGGATTCAGTTCCCACATCTGGTAGCTGTCTTACCCAGAGACATCCTCTTGTTGCCAGCATTTGGGGTGCTGGGTTCCCCAAGAGAGAAATGGAGAGGGAACCCCAGAGGACTTTCCAGACAGGCTTTCTTTAGCTTGTGCTCAAGCACAGGGGAGGCAGCCCAGAGGAGAGGAGTGTAACCGACAACCCAGGGGTCCGGCTGCCTGTCGCTGCCGGAGCCGATTCAGCAGCCACAGGGCTGGATCCTGTATGAGCGTTCGTTCCCGTCCTGCCAGCAGCGGGAGAGCAGCAGGTCACCCCCACATCTGCTCTGCCCTCCATAAGCCAGCTGCTGACATCAGGGAGAAGGACAAAGGTTACCTGGGAAGTAGGCAGAAGGGCAAATGGGCAGTTTGCAGGTAACGTGGGCTGGGGATTTTCAATGGCCTGTGGGTGTGCAAAGGGCTGGGGATTTGCAATGGCCATGTGGGTTTGCAAAGGCTTGGGGTTTGCAATGGCCTGTGGGTGTGCAAAGGGCGGGGGGTTTGCAATGGCCTGTGGGTGTGCAAAGGGCTGGGGGTTTGCAATGGCCTGTGGGTGTGCAAAGGGCTGGGGATTTGCAATGGCCTGCGGGTGTGCAAGGGCTGGGGGTCTTCAAAGGCTAGTGATATGCAAAGGGCTGAGGGCCTTCAAGGGCTCAGTGATTGCAAAGGGCTGGGGTCTTCAGTGGGCTGGCAGCTCTGGTCTCTGCAACAGGTTGTTAATCTTTCCATGATAACAGGCAGCTCCCTGGCGGGGAGGATGGGCTGCACTTCTAGGTGAACCCCCTGGTCCCGTGTGGTCCAGGTGAGGATGTGCCTTCTTTAATCAGAACAAAGCAATCCAGGTAACAGAGCCTGACTGATAAGTCTAACAGTCAGCTGGTCCCCAGGATTCTACTGCTGCCCCATCAGAGGCCTCCACACCGCCTGGGGCCGGCCGGCTCTGCTGGCTGCTCTGACGCTGGGGCTGGGGATGAAGCAGGCAGCGAGGAAGGCGGCTGCGGGAAAGGCAGGCTTGGGGATTTTCCAGGTCAGGGCTGGGAGCCTGCATTCCCAGCTGTGCTGCCTGGTACCTGTGTGCACTCCTGGGCTGTGGGGCAAAGTGGCAGCTGCTCATCACCCCCAGGGCGGGCGCAGGTCAGCCCTCGCTCCCCTGCACACGTGGCCAGCAGTCCCCGCCCTGCAGGCGGTCAGCAGGGAGTGACCTCAGCTCCCCGGTGGTGTCAGCAGGGAGCGGAGGGCGCTCACATCCTTGTCCGCTGCCCTGGCTCTCCCTCTGCCTCCTGGTATTCCCCATCCTGGGCTCAGGTCCCTGTGCTGTCTCACTAACGTACAACATGATGGTGCTGATTTATTTATTTTCATGGATTTTTTAATGTATTTCTATTGATGTCAGAGAGGAAGGGAGAGGGAGATAGAAACATCAATGATGAGAGAGAATCCTAGATCGGCTGCCTCCTGCAGGCCCCACACTGGGGATGGAGCCCACATCCTGGGCCTGGTCCCTGACTGGGAATCGAACTCTGACCTCCTGGTTCCTAGGTCGATGCTCAGCCACTGAATCATGCGGGCTAGCCAGGCAATTCTGATTTATTTTCAAGCTAAAAAAAAATACAGAACTTTCTAGAAAGCAGATAGGAGCTTGCATTACTAAAAATGTGTCACTGCAGAGAGAATTTTGAAATGCAAATTATCTTCTTATATCAGCTGGGTGGTGGCAGAAGGCACACTAGTGACAGGAGCCAAAGGCACCAGGTGATTTCTCAGGCACCAGTTCTGGTTGTTTAAGGGATTGGATGCGACCAGGGGGGCTTCCTGGCTCCTGGGCTTGAATATGTCCTGTGACCCCCCTTTGCCCCCTGGAGATGGGAACCCCTTAAAGCTCTGCCAGTCTGACTGCCAGGACTTTCTTCCTGAAGGACCTGGAGCCGTCCTTGCAGTGCAGTCACTGGTCACCCCGGAGATGGACGCCTCCCCCGGCTCTGAGGAGGGTGGGGCCGACCTGGAGCCCAGCAGCTTGTTCCTCCGCTTCCCTGGCGGCTGCAACCAGGACAGTGCCCGTCCCTGCGCCAGAGGGAAGGAGAGGAGGGGAAGGTGGGCAGGGGAGACCCTGGCGGTGGGGAGGATGATACGTTGGGGGCGGAAAAACGTCATGTTTCCATGTGTGAAGCACACACACAGGGGGGATGTACCCTGGAGCAGCTGTTGGCATGGTAACCAGCTCCTTTATTAATAGTGAGAACAGGAAGAGAGCGAGGGGAGGCGGGACATGGTAGGCCTGTCACCTGGGCAGCCTGGCCAGGGAGCTACAGCCTCCCGCTCCCCAGGGAGCCCCGGGTCCCCCTACCAGGATGCCAGTGAAGTCGGGGTGCATAGGGAAGGCGCTGGCCCGTCAGTCTGTCCAGGTAAAGGTCACTGGCCTGGAGGGAGGACCCCATCCGAGCACGAGGAACCTTGCCAGGGTGACAACCCAACAAAGTGCTCGCCCCTCTGCCTCCGGTCCCCTCACTCTCTCGCTCCTGACCTGCGGGCCACCAGGTGCCTTCACAGCCACAGGCCCGGGCTAAGCGACCCCCATGGGGCACTGCACCTGTGCATGGGGAGCAGGAGCTGAGCCGGCAGACGCGCTGGGCTGGACAGCACGTGGAACAGAAACCTGGGCCCGATTTCTAGCCTGTCCCACTGCACAGGCGTGGACGGCTGCCATGGCGACGGGCGTGGAGGGAACCCCATAACTGTCCCTCACAATAAGCTTTCCCCGAAGCCCCCCGTCCTTGGGGCCTGAGGAAGTTCTCTCTGGGACACCCCCAGGGCCCCGCGCCCACCAGCCACTGCGGAAACAGCATGGAGGCCCCTCAGCAGTCACACAGAGCTGCGTGCGCTGCAGCCAGTCCACGAGGACAGTTATCCGAGGAGCGGAGAGAGGACGCGGAGGAGATCCGTGCAGCCATGTCCCCTGCAGGGCCACTCACAAGGCCAGACGTGGAGCCGCCGTGTCCGTGGGGCGGGGGGGGCATGAGGAGGAGGTGATGTGTGAGGGACAGTTGAACCCTGGCCATCTGCAGGGGGCACCTGGAGGGCATCATGCCAGGGGGACATGTCCGAGGACAAACCCTCACTCACTGTGGGAGCTAAACAAGCAGAACTCATAGAACCAGAGTCGCTGGTGGGTTCCCAGGGCCTGGGAGGGGGCAGGGCCACTCACAAGGCCAGACGTGGAGCCGCCGTGTCCGTGGGGCGGGGGGGGCATGAGGAGGAGGTGATGTGTGAGGGACAGTTGAACCCTGGCCATCTGCAGGGGGCACCTGGAGGGCATCATGCCAGGGGGACATGTCCGAGGACAAACCCTGTCTGTCTCACTCACTGTGGGATCTAAATAAGCGGAACTCATAGAACCAGAGTCGCTGGTGGGTTCCCAGGGCCTGGGAGGGGCGCATGGGGAGAGGCTGGTCCCAGTGTATGAATCCAATGGTGAGACGGGCAGGCCTGGGAGGGACACATAGGGAGAGGCTGGCCCCAGTGTATGAATCCAATGGTGAGACGGGCAGGCCTGGGAACTGATGGACAGCACGTGACTGTAGTGAGCAATACTGTGTCCCTAAAGGTGGACGAGAGAATGGGTCACACAATCCTCGGTACAGAAAGGAAGTGGGCGCCGTGTGCCATGAGCAGGTGGGTGCTGTGTGCCATGAGGCAGGGGTAGCGGATGCTACGGTGGAAGTCATCTCCGGAGACTGGCATCACTGTGTCCCATCAGCCTGCGGTGCATCTTCAACATCCACAAGGGGACATGTCAACTCTGTCTCAAGGAAGCTGGAAAGCCCGGCCGGCTGGCTCCGTGGTTGAGCGTCGACCTATGAACCAGGAGGTCATCATGGGTTCAATTCCTGCTCAGGGCACATGCCCGGGTTGTGGACTCGATCAGTGTATGAATCCAATGGTGAGACGGGCAGGCCTGGGAACTGATGGACAGCACGTGACTGTAGTGAGCAATACTGTGTCCCTAAAGGTGGACGAGAGAATGGGTCACACAATCCTCGGTACAGAAAGGAAGTGGGCGCCGTGTGCCATGAGCAGGTGGGCGCTGTGTGCCATGAGCAGGTGGGCGCTGTGTGCCATGAGCAGGTGGGTGCTCTGTGCCATGAGCAGGTGGGTGCTGTGTGCCATGAGGCGGGGTAGCAGATGCTACGGTGGAAGTCATATCAGGAGACGGGCATCACTGTATCCCATCAGCCTGCGGTGCATCTTCAACATGGACAAGGGGACATGTCAACTCTGTCTCAAGGAAGCTGGAAAGCCTGACCGGCTGGCTCTGTGGTTGAGTGTCGACCTATGAACCAGGAGGTCATGGGTTCAATTCCTGCTCAGGGCACATGCCCGGGTTGTGGGCTCGATCCCAGTGGGGGGAGTGCAGGAGGCAGCCGATCAATGATTCTCTCTCATCACTGATGTTTCTCTCTCCCTTTATCTCTGAAATCAATTTTTTAAAATGTGAAAAAAGAAAAGGAAATTCATGGAGCACCTACTCCATAGGCTGCACGCAGGTCTGTCAGGGATTTCCACCACATCCACGTCTTGTACTTTTGGTTCAGAGACGGAAAAGCAAACAGACAAAACCCATGTCAAGGGTGAGGCACCGGCCATGCTCTCAGCTGGAGCGCGTTCCAGAACGCCCTCTGCAGGAGGCCCGCTGACCTCTGACCTCACAGCCTTTGCATATTTGTCATCTCTAAAGAGGCTAGAACTTAGGGAATTTAATAAAGGTTTTATGAGAGCAAGTTAGGAGGGTAAACTAATTTTCTGCAGGGCAGGGAGCTGTGATTTATGGAACTTCCCCCTGGCCTGAAACAAGGAATTTCCCCAGGGCCTGAGGCACTGGAGTTCTTCTTGGAAACAAGACCAGCAGCGGGAGGTGTGATGGGTGCTGCTGACTGTGTCCTGCAGGGAGGCTGCAGGCGGGCACGCTTCCTTCAACCTCCTTTGTTCCCCTCTCACACTTGCTTTCCAAAGTGTCTGGTAGGGTTTTGGGGAAACGTTAAGTTTCTTTCACTGGGTGCACGGGGCTGGGGTGCCATCCCGGACGGAGTTCTCCCGGCTCTGAACGAGTCGTCTAGATCTCATGTGAGAATTCTCTTTCAAACACTGCACCTTAGGCCTCAGAGGGTCTCTCCTGAGGAGAGTCGTGCACAGATGACTGGCAGGGCCTTGCTTTTCACCGTCCGTGTGCCGATGGCTAGTTATGTGCTTCCTGTCTGCCAGACAGTCTGTTCACATGAGGACACGCCTCTTGGCCTCATGACAAGGCCAGGCGTTTCGGAAACGCACACGAGTGAAAACGGCACACACACAGGTCAGGGGCAGCTGGAAACATGCCTCATGCCTTCCGCTTAAATAACGTGATGAAGCACCCTCCTGTTGTTCTTGCATGTGCACACACACGCACTTACGTGTCCACACATGCACATGTGTGCTTAGCTGTTGGTCACATGTTGGCTGTGGGCATTGGAAGGTCAGAGGGTAAGATCCACCTTCCAATCCTTTACATTTAAACTATGTGGGGCTCGTGCATTAATGCCGTTGGGAAGTAAGAGTTATTATTATAAAACTAGAGGCCCGGTGCATGAAATTCTTGCGCTTAGGTGGGGGGTGGGAGAGGGCCTCCCTTCAGCCCAGATTGCGAGAGGGTGCATGCCAGGCCGAGGGACCCCACTGGTGCATGATCGGGGCTGGGGAGGGACGTGGAAGGTTGACCAGCTGGGGAGGGACCGTGGGAGGGCTCCAGGGCATGTCTGGCCTGTCTTGCTCAGCCTGGATTGGCTGGACCCCAGCAGCAAGCTAACCTACTGGTCAGAGCATATGCCCCCTCTTGGTCAGTGCACGTCATAGCAACTGGTCGACTGCCTGCCCCCTGCTGGTCAGTGCATGTCATAGTGAGCTGTTAAGTGGCCTTAGCATATCATTAGCATATTACACTTTGATTGGTTGAATGGCCAACCAGACGACTGGACACTTAGCATATTAGGCTTTATTATATAGGATCCCTATTGAGTTTATGTCTATAGGAAAAATCAATAATCATTTTTCCACAAAATGAGGACAAATGGAAAAGTCATTACATTTCATTTCACCTTAACGTGTTACAGTTAAGAAGGATGGTAGAGGCCCCGGAGTTCAGGCCCCTGACCGCCGACCACAGGTGTGAAGAGTGAGACCCGCGTCTCCAAGGGACTCAGGTCTCCTTTCGCTTTACTCCAAGCTCTAAGTTATAGGTTGTAACCCTTTTCCTATAACGTTATTTTCAAAAAACCATTAAATACATGTTCCTTATGTGGTAAAAGGAATTAGCTTTGTGGAGGTTCACCCTGCTTCCTGGGGACAGAGCCTTTTTAAAAATCCCAACCCCCTCCTCTCTGGCAACCATCAGCCTGTTCTCCGTATCAATGGGTGTGTTTCTATTTCATTTATTTATTCTGTT
Source organism: Myotis brandtii (assembly GCF_000412655.1). NCBI lineage: Eukaryota > Metazoa > Chordata > Mammalia > Chiroptera > Vespertilionidae > Myotis > Myotis brandtii. The sequence continues at coordinate 1,150,290 of NW_005370495.1, read as the reverse complement.
GGTTTTTTAGACGTCACACTCGTGGGATCACACACTATAACGTTATTTTCAAAAAACCATTAAATACATGTTTCTTACATGGTAAAAGGAATTAGCTCTGTGGAGGTTCTCCCTGCTTCCTGGGGACAGAACCTTTTTTAAAATCCCCAACCCCCTCCCCTCTGGCGACCATCAGCCTGTTCTCTGTATCATTGGGTGTGTTTCAATTTCGTTTATTCTGTTGAGTTTTTTAAAAATATTTTATTGATTTTTTACAGAGAGGAAGGGAGAGGGATAGAGAGTTAGAAACATCGATGGGAGAGAAACATCAATCAGCTGCCTCCTGCACACCACCCACTGGGGATGTGCCCACAACCAAGGTACATGCCCTTGACTGGAATCGAATCTGGGACCCTTCAGTCCGTAGGCTGACGCTCTATCCACTGAGCCAAACCGGTCAGGGCTTCTGTTGGTTTTTTAGACGTCACACACGTGGGATCACATGGTATTTGTCTTTCTCTGTCTGACTTACTCAGCGTAAGAACCTCCAGGTCTGTCTGTGTTGCTGCGAGTGGTGAGATCTCATGTTTGAAAGGGTTAGTGGAGAAGCAGGGCCCTAACCCAGCGGGGCTAACACAGGAAGCTGGTTCCGTAGCCTAAGCCTTGCCCAAGCCTGCTCCCCGTGAGTGGCCATTTTGCAGAAATTCCTGAAGACCATCACCCTGAACAGCCCCAGGAGCAAGGACGTCCCGCGCCAGCAGAAGGACAAAGGGCAAGGCCATAAAATGTTGACGGGGGCACGGGCTTGATAGGTGAGTCAGCCTAGGCCACCTGCAGCTCTTCGCATGAAAAGCCTGCTCCCTCCCCACTCGCCACTGACTCCTTTCTCAAACTCAGTCCACCTGCACCCAGGGGCCTTGAATAAATATCTTTTTGACTACACTGAGCCTTGGGTCGGTTCTGTGTGACTCCGGCCCAACTCAGAACCTTTCAGTTTTCATTGTCAAATAACATTCCGTTGCAGGTATGTCCACCTCATCTTCCTTGCCATTTGTCCACTGAGGGGCCCTTGGGCCGCTTCCGTACCTGGGCTATTTTAGTGAATGACGCTGCATGAGCACACGGGTGCACATATGTTTTCGAATTAATGCTTTTGTTTTCTTGGGGTAAATCCTCAGAAGCAGAATTGCTGGAGCACATGGCACTAGTAGCTCTAACGGTAGTTTTTTGAGGAACCTCCACCCTGTCTTGTAGGGCTGAGTCGATGCCTTGGTCACAGAGGACGTTACCCCGAACCTTAGTGAGAACCTTAGTGAGAACCTTAGTGAGAACCTTAGCGATCCATACCTCACTCGACCACTGAGTTCAGGGCCCTCAGCACTAAACAATTCCCACTGTAGGTGAATCGTCACCTGCAAATTGAATGCAAAAGACATTTACCTGGTGCTGGGATTGATTGGCTAATATATTCCAGCCTGAAACACGCCCGGATGACATACAACTTTGTTCTAAAAATGCTGGGGAAACAGTCATGCCATCGCTAGTGCCATGGAACTTGCCTTCGCTGCAGATTTCAGTCCCAAATATAGACGATCCCGCCTCCTGATTCAGAACGCGCAGACGGCCCGTCACCTAGGCAACGGTTATTGGAAATGAGATACCCGCATTCTTGCACATTTGTTTCCCAGATTTTACCTTTTTCCGTAGCTTTAGAGTGTGGATTTTTAAGTGGAATGTGTAATTTTCAGAGAAATAGGATGATTACGACAATCTTGAAATCCATCAGCTTGAAATAAATCCCCTAAGTACAGACTAGACCTTCCCGAGCCCAGAAAGCTCTGCGTGTTTCCCTTTGAATTGTAGGTTGTGTGTTCTTAATAGTTTGTCCCAGGCACAGTAGTCTCATTAGAAACCCAATCATTAAGACTTCACAAGTGGGGCTAGAATGAGCAAGTGGTTTGTGTGTGTGTGTGTGTGTGTGTGTGTGTGTGCGCGCGTGCGTGCATGTGTGTGTCTTTGCGTGTGTGCATGTGTGCATGCGTATGTGTGCACGTGTGTGTGTGTGTGTGTGTGTGTGTGTGGTTTTTCTTTTTTTGTAAGTAACTGTTACTACATTGAGTAAAGACCCTCAGATTTAGGACTGACACGGGTAACACAGACAAGCACTTGAGTAACTGGAGTTTGTCCCTAAGATTTTGTTCCCACTTCCCCTCCCGGGGTCCGCATGTTCCATCTCCTTCACACCCCCTTTCTGGTTAAAATGTCCAAGGACACCCTCGCCCAGAAGGCTCTGTGGTCCTCTCTCCCCGTTTCTTCTCCATGAAACAGGAGGTTGTTTCACTTTCGCTTGAGACCGGCTGCCTGGGTTTTCAGGGCATCGCCAGCCAAACCCTCCCCTGGCTGGGAAGAGGGGCCGGGCTGCCAGGGTCAGGAAAGGGCTGAGGACATGGAGACTCGGCACGGGTTTGCTTCCGGCCCTGGCTGACCAGGAAAGACCTCCATTCAGCTCTTCGCTCCTCGGGGGAAAGATTCCCAGTGTCTCTGGGGATGATGATGGATCCTTCGTGGCTGAATCCCCGGTGTCATGGTTGGACATCACTCAGTGCATGTTGAATGACTCAATGGCAGCGTCGTCCAAGAGTAAGCGATTCTGGGGCACAAGGAGCCATGCTGAGCTCCTCCCAGGACTCTTCCTGGCAGCTGCTCTGCCCCGGAGCCGGGAGGACTCACGCTGAATTACATTGCAGCCGACATGCACACGCTACTAGGCTAATATATCAGCCTGGACATGGACTAAGGGGAACATCGTCAACCCAAATACCAGCACATTGTGACAAACTGAGGGTTTATTTGCAAATCTGACAATCACCACGGAGCCAGGAGGGTGTGCGTGAGAAGCTACAGAGATGTTACTATGACAACTTCTTGGAATTTCTAAATGAAATGCCTTGGGAGGAATGTCTGCTGCTAGCCAGGAATCAGAACGCCTTTGTTCCACGTGCGTGGATAATGCTGCTTCTCTCTGGGACCCGGTGAGCCACTCCAGTGACGCTGTTCCTTGTCTGACTGTGGCCCCTCGAGGCCCACGTCCTATCTGCTTGGGAAGAATCAGGGAAGACGCCCCTCTCCCCGCCATGCTCCTTCCCCTTCGGTCCCTCCTTTCTCGCTTCCTGTACCCTCATCTCTGTTTGTGTTCTCTCGCCCACTCACCCCGGAAACCTGGTTGCCATAGCGCGTGGCCTATTGAGGGTTCCAATGCGTGTTTTCCGACCTGGGCAGGGAGTCAGTGGCCGAGATTCCCACCTCTTCTGGGCTCTACAGTGAAACCACCATCGTCAGTGAAGAAGTGTAACTGACAACCAAGTCCCTACTTGAGCCAGTTCAGCAGCAACAGGGCTGGATCCTGTATGAGCGTTCATTCCAGTCCTGCCGGCAGCAGGGAGAGCAGCAGGTCACCCCCACACATCAGCTCTGCACCCCATAAGCCTGCTGCTGACATCCAGTAGAAGGACAAAGGTTACCTGGGAAGTAGGCAGAAGGGTGGGCCAAATGGGCAGTTTACAGGTAATGAGGGCTGGGCGTTTGCAAAGTCTTTGCAGGAATCCAAAGGCTGGGGGTCTTCAAGGAGTTAGTGATATGCAAAGGGCTGGGTGTCTTCAAAGGCCTTAGGCTATGCAAAGGGGTGGGATCTTTAAAAGGCTGGCTGTTCTGGTTTCCACAGCAAGGTTATTCTTCTTTCCATGAACCCTCCAGTCAAAAAGTTTGCCCACCCCTGCTCTAGGCAAAGGCTGGGATCTTCAAAGGGCTGGCTGTTCTGGTTTCCACAGCAAGGTTATTCTTCTTTCCATGAAAATAGCTCCCTGATGGGAAGGATGGGCTGCACTTCCAGGTGAGCTCCCAGTCCCACCCCAGCCAGGTGAGAACGCGCCTTCTTTAATCAGAACAACACAATCACAGCTAGCAGAGCAGGATTACTATTTCTTACAACTATAGTTGGTCCCCAATATTCTATTCCCGCCTCTGTCAGAAGTAGGCTCAGTGCTTAGAGATGTAGGAGGGAAGGTGATGTCCTGCACATTAAAACTCAGCTGTCACTCAGCTCTGGCCCCACAGCTGCTGGCCCTGCAGCTGACTCCACAGGCTCTCATTTGCATGAGAGAGAGCCTGGCTTAGACCAGCCCAGGGCAGGGCAGGAGAGAAAATAGATTCATTATCTAACCAGCTGAGGAGTCTGCCAGGAGGGCTTGTGAATTTAAATCACAAAAAGGGGAGAATGGGAAGGGTTTGAGGTAGTTATCAACCCACTACTTTTGTCTCCAGGCAGGACCATCACTCAGTGCTTTCCTATAGATTATTGCCCTTAGCATTCTTGCAGATCTCACTGGGAGGAGATAAAGCCTGGCTCTGAAACTCATTCCTTTGCGGATAACATCCAATCTCCCCGCTGGGGAGGGAGAGGGGCTCTCTGGCGAGAGGTGGCAACCAAGCTCCACTCCCAGGAAGAATCCCTCAGAGTTAGGACTCTGAGATGCTACTTTAACTGAGGCACCATTTTCTTTTCACGCAGCCTCTGGGCATTTTGGAACCCCCAGACTGATGCTGAGATAG